>NW_004955470.1:3287473-3330435 GCF_000276665.1 Chinchilla lanigera | reverse complement strand
CAATTCTGGGCAACAAAGGCAAGGCAGGGACATCACAATCCCTAACTTGAAATTATACTATAAAGCTACTGTGATAAAAACAGCATGGTACTGGCAAAAACAACACACCTCAAGATCAATGGAACAAATTAGAAGATGTAGAAACAACTCCAGACACACTCAGCTACCTTAACTTTGACAAAGGGGCCAAACACATTCACTGGATGAAAGACAGCCTCTTTAATAAATGATGCTGGAAAAACTGGCTCTGCACATGACAAAGATCAAAATTGGACCCTTATCTTTCACCATGCATGAAATTAAAGTTGAAATGGACCAAAGAAAGATATAAATATTGAAACAGAAACATTAAATCTGCTGGAAGATACAATAGGTAAAACTCTTGAAGACACTGCTATAGGGAAAGACTTTATGAATAAAACCCTAGTCACATAGGAACAATCACAAAGAATCAACAACTGGGATCTATCTTATTAAAATTTTTTACACAGCAAGAGAAACGCCACCAACAGAATGAAGAGACAACCTACAATCTGGAAAAAAAATGCTTGTCAGCTGTTCCTCAGACAAAGGATTACTATAAAGAACATATAAAAAACTGAAAAATAACATACCTCCCAAATTTAAAGACTCAATCCAAAAATGGGCATTGGAGATGAATACACACTTTTCAGATGAAGAAATACAAACAGCAAAAATATATGAAACAATGTTTACCACCACTGGTCATTCAAGAGATGTGAATTACAACAATAGTGAGATTCCTTCTCATTCCAGAAAGAATGGCTATTATCAAGAAATCAACTAATAACAAATGCTGGAAGGGTGTTTGGAAAAAGGAACCCTGCTCCACTGTTGGTGGGAGTGTAGACTGGTGCAGTCAGTGTGGAAATCAATGTAGAAATTCCTAAAAAATTTAGGATTAGTGGTCTCATTTGACCCAGCTGTTGCCCTTCTGGGTATCTTCCCAGAAGAATTAAAAACATTGTACTACTGCAATATATGTGCATCTGTGTTTATAGTAGCACAATTTATAACAGCTGGATCTTGGAAATAATCCAAATGCCCATTAACCAAGGAGTGGATAAAAAAGATGTGGTCTTTTTATACAATGGAGTACTACTCAGCCATAATGAAGGATACACTAGAGACTGTTATAGGTAAATGGATGCAATTCAAGACCATACTCATAAATGAAATAAACCAGACACATATGTACAAACATTATATTATCTCCCTAGTGTGAGAATCTAAAAGAGTAAATGTGATCCAAAATGTACAAGGGATACCGTAAAATGGGAAGAAACTGTTCAAAAAGAAAGAGAAACAGGGATGGGGAAGGAGAAAAAAAAGAAGGGAAAAGCAAAAAAAAAAAAAATAAAAAAAATAATAGTCAAGATAGTTATACTATTAATGTCACTTAGTTCATTGAAAAGAAAGGTTTGTGCTAATATTGTTTGGACAATTAAATGCCAATATCTTGCACTCTGAGTAACTAATTTAAAGATAACAATACACAATGTATTAACCATTGCTACCTTCCTATTATCTTATTTTGAAATTGTTTTTTTTTCTCTTTAAAATTAAAAAAAAATGTAAAAATCCAGAGGAATGAACGTGTTATCCCATTTTGGCTTCACATAGTTTAGGTTGGTAGTTTATAGGTTGTGAACTTTGAATATTTATTTACCCTTTAAAAAACTCTCATATTTGGCTTTACCAATTTTCCTGGCAGGCTAAGGTCTGTCCCATTTTTTTTTAAGAGAAAAGAAAACAAAATAACAACAACCAAGACAAAAACAAATCAACACAAAAACAATAAAAATGATACAGAATTTTAAAACAAGGTGATAGGAAGTTAATAATGGTTGTTATATTACACATTGTTATCTTCAAGGAAGTGTGCAAGATTGATCAAATAGTTAAAGAGAATAAAAATAATAAAAAAACATTAGAAATGATACAGAGTTTCACTAATCAAGATAGTAGGGATTCAACAATGGTTGTTATATTGCATATTGTTGTCTTCAAATTAATTGTTCAGATTACCAGATATAAATAATCATGCAAAATTGGTCAGAAAAAGAAAAATTTAAGCATTAACTGTTCCTTTCAATAAACGAATAGACATCAGCAGTATAACTATTCCAGCTATCCTAAGAAGTTGCTCAAAGGGAAGGAACAAATGAGATGAGGGAAAGGAGAAAAGAAAGAAAGAAAGAAGGAAGGGTCTCTTCCATTTTAATCCTCATTGTGTATTTCCCAAGAGCAGGAGATATTTTTAGATGGTTTGGGCTGGCCCTCAAAGTGGGAGAATATTTTATTACAATTAGGCATTTAGATCAAGAGTATTTCAAGTATGACTTGGCAGTGTCTTTTTCCTCTGAACAGCTACACACTATGCATGTATATATTCTCCAAAAAGTTAAAGTGAAATGTGACAGAATATTTTAAGGTAGGACCACTTATTCATAGAGTAGCTCCCTCATGATTAGAGATCTGGGTAAAGAACTAGAATACAAGAATTGGAGAAACAGTACCCAGACTGGTGTCTGGGGAGAAATGGCTGATATCAGGTCTAGGGCCAGGAGGCTGAGTCTGGGCACATTATTACAACAGATAGTAAGAAATCTTCCAAAGGCTCCTGGGATCAGATCAAAAGAACACAGTAGGCTCCTGCTGGCCAGAGATAGGACAATTTGAGCTTTCAGTAGGAATAATAGCTACAAGGGATTAGAACGCATCAGCCAACCTGAAATTTAGGAGTTTGAAATGATACTTCTAAAAAAACTTCTTTCATCACTTTTGGAATGTTTTGAAAACTGCCTAATAAAGGAAAAGAATAAAAAAAAAAACTGCACGAAAGTAAGACACTTCTAAAATATGTGGGGGTTCAATCCTGGCTAAAAAAAAACGAATAGCAAAACAAAAACACATGGATGCCTCAGAATTACCCTCAGATGAGCACTCTGAGTCCTGGGAATTCCTGGGACCCTCTGAGGACTTCTTTATTTTTTGGTACCAGGGATGGAACTCAGGACCTTACACTTGGCAGGCAGGCACTTGTGCCGCTGAGCTATATCCCTGGCTCTCTGGGACTTTGAGAAAACCCCAAGGCCTGGGTTGTGCCCCAGAGATTCTGACTGACCTGGTGTAGGTGGGACAGCCGCCCAGGCAGTGCAGTCCGAACTGAAAGCTGTGATTCTGTTTCTCTGCTTCTGCTTTCACCCATCCGATCCACCCACCTTCTGGCCTTGAGTCCCAGGTCCGCCTGCTGGGCAGGTTATCTAACTTCTCTGTGCCTCTCTGTCCATCAAACAGAGGAGGGAGTCTCGCTGGCTCCTCTCCCATGGGGCTCTTTTGCGGATTTAACGGCTCTCTCTCTGGCACTTGAGAAGCAATTGGCAGCTATAAACATCTGAAATGGGGTAGAGGACAGGAGGGATGATCCATAAGAAAGACCCAGCACAGGGGCTGCTCAAGGCCCATCTTTTTAGGGATGGGAAGTTCACTTCCAGAAGGAGGGAGTGGCAGACCAATTAGCCGGACAGGTGAGACAGTAGTAGGAGGGCACAGACCCTTCTGGTGAGTTGATGAAAGCTTTGATCTCCAAGAAAAATAAGCTAATATACAGGCATAATTTTCACCTACACATTGGGGGGTGGTACCAGATCCTCAGTGTCCAGCCACAGCCCTTTGTTAAATCCACTGTAATTGCCATCGACTGCTCTATTGTTTCAGTAAAACCAATCAAAACATGACATTAGCACATACTACTCAGCACAGTCGTGTCACTTTTTGGAATTTGTCCTACAGACGCTGCTCACAAACAAGGTAAAGCGTGTGCAGAGTTGCTTATTGCATCCTGTTGATTACAGATAGGAAACGACCTACGTGTTTGTTCACCCACACAGGGCCCGTTAAATCAATTATGTCTGAACAGCGGAACATTGCAGCCCTCAGAAAGAATAAGAACACTCTTTACATCCCCCCATGAATGAGTGCCGGAGACCAACATGTCCCTTGTGCTATGGTTTATGTAGAAAAAGGAGAAATGGGTATGTGTGCATTTGTGCCTATGTGCGTTTGTTTGGAGTGAGACCCAATAACACGATCGGTGTCTTGGTTTGGGGGAGAACTGCTTGGCTTGGGGACAAAATTTTCAAGGTGGGACCACATTCATGTTCAAACAGATCCAAAGCAAACAGAATTGTAAATTTAAAAAGAAGGAAGAAAGAAACTGGGCCGGGTGATGGAGGCTTGCAAAGAATTTCAAATGGGAGGGGATCCGTAGAGAATCAGGTGGGACTAGGAGGTGTAGGTTCAGGGTGAGTCAGACAAGAAACTGAGACCTGGGAGGAGCATAGCGGCAGGGACACCAGGGGCAGGTTTTTCTGCATAGCAGAGTGGTGTTTCCATGTGGCGGGGCTCAGCACGTCCCCTTTCTTATCCCTGGTCTTAATTTTTGTGAGGGCTTTGCGTCGCCTTCCCTCTCCTGGTATTCAAGTGACTGAAAATGCACAGAAATTTCAGGCTGGGAGGAAAAGACCAAGTCAAGATGGGAGAGACACACAAAGTCAGCAGGACAGGGGAGCTGAGGCTCCTGGAGCCCCTAAGAGCCGGGCAAGAGTGGGCTCCATAAGGGACTCCCGAGGGTACTGGCCACAGTGGGATTCCCCAGTGCCCTGGGCTCCCTGGACACAGTGATGTGTCATGATGAAGACAGCTGTTGCCCCTCGAATCAGGCATCTATAATGCATTCTGATAAAGCAGGGTCTCTTGGCTTCGTATACCTGCCTCATTTGCTAAACTCCCATCCTAACCGTCTGTAAGAGCCCACGCAGAAGCATTAGGTACATTCACACTATGCAGCAGCCATGGCCACCATCCAGGCCCGCACTCTGCGCCCCATAAACACCAACTCCCCTGCCCCGCCCCCAGCCCCTGGCAACTCCGCCTACTTTCTGCCTTTCAATTTAACTACCATAGGGACCTCACACAAGTGGAGCCACGCAGCACTTGTACTTCTGTGACTGGCTGATTTCACTCAGCAGAATGTCCCCAAGGTTCATCGTGTTACGGCATGTGCCAGGATTTCCTTTTAAAAGGCAGAAAAATATTCCACTGCATATATACATAGAATATATATTATATATATTTCTCTAATTTACAGTGGTGCAATTTAGGATTTTTTTCAGCTTTACAGTGGTGCAGGAGCATTCAACAGAAGGTACAGTTACAATTTGCATTGTAATATTTTCCTGGGTTAGTGTGATGTGGTCGGATATTCTCCCTTGAGAGCTGCAGCCAGTGATCCTGGGGGAATATCTGACGCTCTGTATCCCGTTGTGCTGCTAAGCTAGGGAGGGCAGTAGGGGTAGGTGAAGTGTATTCTGGCAGTTTCAACCAACGGAAGTTTCAACTACAATGGGTTCATCAGGACTAGCTCCATCGTAAGCCAGGAGACATCTGTGTTGCATTCTGGTGATTCACTCATCTGTCTGGGGGACACCTGGGGTGTTTCCACCTTTCAGCTATTGTGAGTAACTCTGCTATGAACACAGGGTGCAAATACCTCTGCGATGTGCACTCCAAAAAAGGACAAACAAGACAACACCCAGCCTGGGCCTGAGCTTCAGCCATGATTGACCGTTCCCGTGCACAGTGCTGGAGAGTGACAGCTCCTCCATCAGCTGTGCCTGTGTCCCTGCCTTGGTGGCCCACGTAGGGATCCCTTGGGAGTTTGACTGCCCAATCAAAGCACCTCAACTCCAGGGGGATGTTGCTGGCTCACAGTGAAATCACATGGCAAGAATTATTTTTTAACCCTATGATTTTAAGTTAATTGTAAAAATGTTAACACTGTAGAAATTTTTTTACTATGCCAAGTTCCTTCCCAGGCATAGTCCTTATGCATACATATTTTTATAAAGTTGTAAATGATGGAGCACATACAATTTGTATTCTACATTTTGTATTTTTCTATGTGGCTTAACTGGACAGCTGGTTCTTGTTGTCTGTAGTTGCTCTGTCCCATAAAGCCCGTGAACACTGAATTAGTGGCTCCCGAAACATTGCTTCTAGGCAAAGCCCAGGGTTAGCCTCCAAGTCTTTAAGTACAACTTTCCTTTTGCCGAGTAATCTCTATGTAACCTGCTTGTATGCATGATTCTATTTCAAAGCATCTTATCCAATATGCACTACTGATTTCTTAACTAAACTGCATGCCCAACAACACTTCTGCCCAAACAAAGCTTGTCTAACACAGGTAATGTCTTCAAAGTACACCTTAGCCTTCTTGTGATTAGGGACACTGGATAGCACTGGTGCTCAGCAAAATTACCCCCCAGATTTGAACAGCGCAGCACTAGACAGAAGGCGAAGAGACTGGCTGGTCACAGCCCGAGAGTTGAGACAAGATAACAGTGTTGACCCGCTCTACCTTGTCTGGGACTGTGCATGTCAGGCAACTGTGCTCATCCCCCAGGGACCGTGGGAGCCCCCGAGTCTTCATTTTGGGGTTACAAATGCATTTTAGCAAGTATGTGAATCTGTAAGTACAGAATACAGTAGTCAAGAGCATCCACTGCACTTCCAGAGCCCAAATTACATTCCTCCCAGGGATGAAACCTCCTCTGCTCAGTGGGGCCCAGTGTAGCTGTACTGGGTGTCCAGTTTTTCCTGGCTGCTGTAAACCGCTTGCTACTCAGACAATCTTCCTCCTCTGCAGGCGCTCCTGGTGGCACGTGTGGGCAGGGAGGGAGCAGAGGAGTGACATCCCAACATCTGTTAGCATCAGCACATCCTATCTAGCGGTGGACACATATGTGACGGAGTCCTGACGGACCAGAGGTGAAAGGAAAGACGTGAAGGGAAGCCTGCGGGGGTGCGGGAGAGGGGTGCCCAGGAATGGAGACACAGGCCGTGGTGGTGCCTCTCCATGTTCTGGCCATTACTGCAGGTAAGAGGGCGCCTGGGCTCATAGGAATGGAGAAGGACGCAGATGGAGATCCCCAGTGAACACTGGGCTGATGAAGAATCACCCACTGAGACCCTGGCTTCCCAGGATGAGTTAGTCTGTTTCTTTCCAGTGAAAGCCAGTCGCAGCCAGCAACAGCCCGCTGAGATGCAAGGCTGCCTTTGTCACCAGACCCCTCACTAATTGTCCTGACTCCCAGGCCAAACTCGGGCCGCAGCGGCTAGGCTGGCCCACCTGCCTGGGGAGGAGCAGAGGGGACTATGCCAGGATCCCCAACCCCCTTCCGGTACCCACAGCATTAGGGCAAGACCCACTGGTGTTCTCATTTATTTAGTGGGCCGTGAATCAGCACTAAGAAATGACAAAGACCAGGTTGGAAACTGTAGGAGTGTACTGTCCAGGGAAAGGGAAGTACTGCTTCCTGAATCTTTTGTTACACACACACACACACACACACACACACACACACCCGGTACCAGGCTGTGATGAAAATATCTTTCTCCCTGTGGATGGCAGTCAGGGTGTGGAGGCCCGTGCTCACCCAAAGTTCTCTACGGTCACCTCCCTGCCCTGTCAGACCCAGACAGCTCTGCTCCTTCACAGCAGTGGCCCTGTGGGTAAGGACCCATTCCACGGACGCCGCAGAAGCTGGATCTAGGACCTGAGGCCTTGCTGTGGAAGCGAGAGCCGCCCAGAGGAAGGGAAAGGAAACACAGCTGAGAGGAGCCCTGGAGTGTCACAGCTGCAGCAAGCAAGCTCACCTGCAGGCACCGTCCCGGGTGACAGGGTCAGGCACCATGGACCCAGCCAGGGAGTGAGGTGCTCCCCAATAGGCCTCCTCTCCTGGTAGCCCTCCTTCGGGCGGCTCAGAAAACCCCATGCCCACAAAGGGGTGCCCCTCTCCCCTTGTGACACTCCTCACAGGGGAGCAAGCAGCTTTGAGAGGCCTTGGGACCTCCCATGAGGCTTGAATCCAGGGCCCCATGGGGACCTCAAAACAACTAGCATGGTGGGGAAGCGCCACCCCCCGTAATTCAACCTACGAGTCTTCCAAACCTGAGTCACTGCGTCCTGACTCATGGGGGGACAATTTTCTCTTTGTGGCTTTAAGGTTAGCAGGATGTCTCCACAGAGAGCTCCTGTGGGAGCCGTGCGTTATCCTGTTCACTCCAGGAACAATCTCATTCCAGAACAATCCTTCCTCATAGAACAAGTCCTATAAGGGCCCTATAAGCACTCTCAGGACCTGCTGGCAGCCTGCCCAGGACACGGGGCGCTGGTGTGGCCCCCAAGAGGGCCTGCCCAGGCCCTGCACCTCCTCCTCTTTCCTTCCTCCCCCTCCAGTGGTTTCCTGGCCCAGGGCCGCACCCTCTCATTCAGTGAGTGACCGACTAACCTGCGCTTTATAGACCAAACAGCACAGATTTACAATGCAACCGAGACTAGAATTATAAAGACACATGGATCTGTCTAAAGTCTAAAGGGCTTTTCTTCTTTGACTCACAGAGGAACAAATTTTAAATCACTAAGAGCACTTTAAAATTTTTCTTTTCCATTTCTGGACTTTAGAAAAGCTAGAAAGAACAGCTAAAGCTGGAAAACAGCAGGGTAAATGTGTCCCCTCCTCCCAGAGGCCTCAGGGACCCTCCGGCTTCCCTGCCCCCCACCTGGCCTCCTCGTCCTCACTTTCCCTGAGGAGGACGCCGCCTTGCCTCCTGCCCACCCCTTCCCGTCCCCGTATCACCTCGGGGAGCTCTGGTTCCCTAGCCCCAAATGTGCAGTCAGAGAGGACAATGTCTGGAGATTCAAGCTCCCAGCACCACTTGAGCAGACGGAGGGGCAGGGCTCGGAGCCCTGAAGAGAGCGAAGACAGAACCGCAAAGCTCAGAGAGTATGGCTGCCGGGATGAGGTGCTGACACGGCCTCTCGGAAGACCCAGGGGCCCACGTCCATAGCAGCTGGCTCCTCTGGCCCAGAGCCCCTGGGTGCCACTCTGGGGCCCCTGTGTCTTCCAGGTGCAGTTGCATCTGGAGGAGGGAAGCGGGCCGAGGGGGCTGAGCTGCAGACTGCAGGTCATGAGTTGGGCTCCTCCCGCTGCATCAGGACCGTGCAGGCTCCCAGCAGACATCTGTAATGGCCACGGAAGACCTGATGGGGAACAATTCTGCGGCAGGGATAAGCGGAGGCAAGGGAGAGGTTGGGGAGGGTTAGGCCCGGGAGCTGGAGGGACAAAGGCCAGGGACTTTGGGCCTCTCCCTGCCCCAGCCTGCTTCCAACGACCCACAAATGTGGATGGTGCTGCAGAAAGGAAGCCTGACCCCCAGAGGCTGGGCCTCGCCCTGGGGAAAGTCCCCTGGGAAAGATGCAGAGAAGCAAGGGTGTGCTGCTTATCACAGACACTCGGGGCCCTCGGGTCCAGGAGGGCAGAACACGGAGCCCCTCCCTGTTCCTGGCCACTTCTCCAAGCGTGTCATTTATGTGAAACTGTCCCGGCAGGCTGGCCTTCCTCAATATGCTGCATGTCTGTCGTGGCTGCTGGTTTGGGGACGGTGGCTCATGGCTGGCAAGAATAGGTCTGGAAGATCAGACCTGGGCAGAGGGCGGGCAGTGCCGTGCAGACTGGGCTGGGTGGTTGCCAGTGTCTCTCTATGTCCAGACCCCTTGTCACAGTTTGGGTCTTAAATGTCCCCCCAAAGCTCATGTGTTGAAGGCCTGGTCCCCGGCTGATGGCTCTATGAGGAGGTGGTGCCAACTTCGGGAGGTGGGGCCCAGCCCGAGGAAGCAGATCACTGAGGCGTGGCCTTCAAGGGGGGTGTTCTTGTTTATTTTTTTTGCGACAGTGTCTTACTATGTAGGTCAGGTGGATGTTGAGATCACTATAGAGCCTAGGCTAGCCTCGAACTCAGTGATCCTCCTGCCTCAGCCTCTGGAGTGCTGGGATTACAGGTGTGCACCACCATGCCCTGCTCTGAAGGGGATATTTGGGCTCCACCCTCTTCCTCTTTTTTCCTTCCTCACTCCCATAATTCAAGTAGCTTTGGTTTAACACACACACCTGCCATCATACGCTGCCTCACCAGAGTGACAGGGCCAATTGAGCACGGGTGGAAACCCCCGAAGCCACGAGCCAAAATAAACCCTTCCTCTTTTTAAGCTGCTTGTTTCAGCCTCAGGTATTTTGTCACAGTGGTGGAAAGCTGACTGTCACAGCCCCACTCCAATCATCTTCCCTGCGATGAGACTCCCTCGGCAGCTGGATCTTGCTAGGCCCTGGCAGTGGGAGTTGAGTGAGGGGAGGCATGGGCTTCCTGCGGCCTTCCTCATCTGGTTACTGTCTCCGCAGCAGCAGCAGCCAGCCCTGCCCAGGTCCCTGTGCCCCTTCTCTGGGGGTGGCCCCTGTTATATGGCCAGGCCATCCTCAGTGATCCAAGCATGGCCAATGCTTCCTTTAGAGGCTTTACGATCAGCCCCTTGTCCTTTTCATTCCCCTGACTGTGGGGATTGACAGCGGCCACTTCATGTGATTGTTATTTTCTGGGTCACTTGGACACATCCGTTCTTCTCTTTCAGCTTCTAAGGAGATGGAACAATTCCCTGGGTTGAATCTCTCTGTGTTTTTCTTCCCCCTGCACCCGACAGCGGCAGCTCCCCTGCCGTGTCCTCAGCTGTCATCACCACCACTAGACGTCACACTCTGCAAGGCAGGGGCCACCTCTCTCTTGTTCTTCACCTACCAGTGCCACACAGGAAGCGGGTGCTCAGTGAATATTGGCTGAGTGGATCCATGGGGTTTAGTTGGGGCAGAGTCTCTCCCCTGTACCCCGAATTTACATTTTAGTGAACTTCAGAACTGCTATTTCAGGAGCATGCACCCACCCTGTGCTGCCACTTATTAGAACCCCACGCTGGCTTGGGGGACTGTTGTTTCTCTTTATTGTCACTCCTTGCACTGTGGAAACCAAGGCTCAGAGTGGCTAGGTAACCTGCCCAGGTGCTCACAGCAGTGAAGAAGCAGAGCCAGGCTTAGACTCCATCCTAACTGACTCCATCTTATTGACCCTGAATGCGCTGGGGATCTCCCAGTGTAGTGCTAGGGACCAGAGGGCCTCCACATCTTCTCTCCGGGGGCCTGGCCCGGCCCCCAGCCCCAGCTGTTCCTCTCTCTGTAACAGTCCGTCCCTCCCCTGTTCGCCCTTCCTCGTCCCATGTTGACATCCTCGGGTGCTGTTCCTCTGGGACTCACAGGTGCCTTGGCACCCACGTCTGGCAGGAGGACAGAGGGAAGGGCCCTGTCCCACGGCTGGGGAGAGGCTGAGTGGCGGTGCGGGGGACAGCAGGGAGGTCCAGAAGCAGCCAAGGGAGAGGCAGCAGGAGAGCTGATGAGATGATAGCCCGCAAGCAGAGATGACCATGCCCTTTGCCCAGCAGCAAGGAGTCAGAAAGGGGAGTGGAGGCTGGCACGGGAGAGGATGTTGCCTTCTCAGAAAGCTCAGCTTCTAAGGACAGGTTGTAAGGAAGGTGTGATAGCGGATATTTAGATGTCCTGCGAAGTCTCATGTGCTCATGGGTGGGGCTTTTCAGAGGTGATTAGGTCATGCCTCGCTGGTGGTGTGATAGTCGGCAGTGGATTACTCTATTCATGGTTGGGTTTATAGCCGAATGTGATGTTGGGAGGTGAAGCCTGGTTGGAGGAGCTGGGTGTCTGGGGGCGTGGCCTGGAAGGCTTTATTTGCCTCCCTCCTCCTTTGATTTCTCTCTCTGCTTCCTCTCTGCCACACCATGAACAATTCTCCTCTGCCAGGCTCCTCTGCCAGGCTGCCCTGTCTTGGAGCCAGCTGACTATGGGCTGAAACCTCTACAGACCGGGAGCCAAAATCAGCCTCTCCACTATTAAGTTGTGGGTGCTGGCACTGTGTCCAGCGATGAGACAGTGACTGAGACAGAAGGGGATGCCCCTGCCTGAGATGGGCCCTGGCTCCTCCCCCTAGTCCCGGGCTTCAGGAAGTTCCAAGCAGGCTCCTAAATAGGAACAGTAGAGAAGAAGCAGCTTGACATTAAGGTGAAACTGGGGATTTGGGGTGAGACATAAGGATGGACATCCCAGGTTAGAGGAACCCGGAATGAACTTCTAAGGGCATCTGAGTACTTCCTTCAGACCTGTGCGAGGCAAGAAACTGGAAGGAAAACATCCAACATGAAACAGTGTTCTGACTGTGGGTCCTTATAAAGTAGCTGAGTCTCGGGGGCTGGGGATTTAGCTCAGCGGCAAAGCGCCTGCCTGGCAAGCGCAAGGTCGTGAGTTTGGTTCCTGGTACCGGAGAAAAACAAAAAAAAAGTAGCTGAGTCTCTAGAAGTTTTCTTAGCTGTTTCTCTTTAATTAGGCAAAAATGTAACTCCAGAGGTTAAAAGTTATGACTTTCTTGGACTCTTATCCACAAAGCAGTCCTGCTGGGACAGACCCTGCAGGAGCTCTTGGCTTTCACCTTATAGCTTCTATAAAGGCTCAGAAGTTAGTTGGGTGGGGTGGTTCACATCTGTCATCCCAGCACTCTGGGAGGCTGAGGAAGGAGGATGGCAGCTTTGTGAGACACTGTCTCAAAAAAAAAAAAAAAGGTCTGAGGGTATAGCTTAGTGCAGAGGTCCTGGTTTCAATCCTTACTTTCCAAAAAAAAAAAAAGGTTACGAATCAGCTGGTACCACACAGGTCATTGTGTGACGGGTCCCTGGCCACCCACAGATGCTGGCTCTGAGGAAGGAGGTAGGGCTGATGGTCACAGTCACCCCAGGCTCAGCTCTGCACTGGCTTCACTCTTGGTATACAGAGGAGAGAGGGAACAAATGGAGGTCTGTTCTCATCTTAAAATTCATTGATTCAAAAGTTCCTCTCACTTGGAGGTTATATTTTCGACTTACTATTTTCAAATAAGAAGTCCAAATTCAACAGAATGTGGACTGCAAAACAAATGTTAGTATTCAAGTCTCATGCCTTGCTGGTGAGTGTATAAAGTTCAAAAATTACTTTCCGGTCACCCTGGAAAAATACCTCGTTAGTTTCTGAATAAAAACCAAGCCAACACTTATTATTCCACACAGCAATCACACCCAGGCACTTCCTCCAGAGAAATGAAAATTCCATCCGCACAAAAGCCCATACTTGGTGTTCACAGCAGCTCTAATATCGGAAGTGTTTCTCAGCGGGTAATGGGTTAAACAGACCATACTCAGCAGTGAGAAGGATGGGACCATTGACGTAGGTAACCTCTTGGGTGGATGTCAAGGGCATCATGCTGAGAGGAAGAAGCCAGTCTCAAAGGTTGCATGTGTATGAGTCCATTGACTCATAACTTTCTCAAAATAACAAAATTATAATGATAGGAGTGATGGTTTCCAGGGTTTGTTCAGAAGGGAATGAGATGGAAGATGGGGTGGGGAGGGGGTTCTTGTGGGGACAGGACAGTCCCAGGTATTGCTTATGGTGGTGATTGTACAAATCTTCCCATGCGAGAAGATGACAGTGAAGTAGAGACCTGCTTTCCCAATATCAGTTTCCTGGTTCGCATTCTGTAATCCAGTGAGGAAACGTGTGGCCGCAGGGAACATGGTTTGGGTAAAGGAGACCTCCCCAAACCATCTTGGCAACTTCCTAAGAATCTATAATTATCGAAGAATGAAAAGCTTAAAAAATAGGAATTTTACTGTCAAAAACTTGATAATGAAGCATCTTAGAGAAAGGTCAGTGAGAAGGCAGCAGGGGAGGACAGGTGGGTGGAGACATCGCAGGAGCCTTGGAGTGGGAGTCACACAGCCTGTCGTCCCCGAGAAGCACAAGAGAGTCAGAGGCTGTTGGCAGCCAGGGTGGCTGTGGCCTTAGGAACGCTGGTGGGAAGGCCTCAGCCTTGTTCGAGCCCTTGCTTGTCTGACAGTGCTCTCCGATTGTCTTTGTTTTTGCAGTATGGGGGATTGAAAGTAGGGAGTGCTGGGCCAGGGATACAGCTCAGTGGCATAAGTGCCTGCCTGGCAAACACAAGGTCCTGACTTCAATTCCCAGTGCCAAAAAAAAAAACCAAACCAAACCAAAACAAACAAACTAGGGAGTGCTGAGCTCAGTGCTTTTAATTATTTTGTTATAAGACAGGGTCTCCCTATATTGCTCACGCTGTCCTTGAACTTGGGATCCTCCTCCTGCCTCCCAAGTAGCTAGGATTACAGGTGTGCACCCCCATGCCTGGCCTCTCTGTTTTGGGCACAGTTCTTCCCTTAGGAGCTTTACAAACAGTGGCTGGAGGGATGGGGTGGCTGCAGCCGCCACAGTGTGAACCCCACCCCCACAACACCCATTCTTGGTTACTGGATTTCATTCCCTCTGTTCCCCTTCGCTGGCCTAAATGCCTACTTTTACAACCCACCCTCTGAACTCGTGTCCTTAGAAAAGCATACACCTGTCTGTGGTGCCTCCAGCCCCAACACTAAGAATTAGCCAGACCCCAGGACCCTGGGCTCTCAAGCTGTCCTAGTGACATACCCGGCTCACTGGGACTGAGGCAAGGGGCTTGTGTGAGGCTGATTCTGCACTCCCTTTTCCAGCCTTGAGAGTCTTCTGCTCGGTGGGGTCAGAACTGCCACCCACTTTCATTTTCTCACCTCCTTGATCCTCACCTGAGATTTGAGAAACACTTGATTCCGGATTCTGTGTTACAAATGTCCGTTGGAGGTGAGAACAGCAGGCACGGAATGAGCCCGTTCAGTAGATAGGGTCCATATACGGATGCATGCAGATACATGCATTATATTCCAGTTTCCAACAGGGAATGGTTTATAAATAGAGCTGCAGTGAGGAACCATCAGGCAGGACCACAGAGATGGGTACTGTACCTATAACTGTTTGGTCCTCTTTCAAAAGCACTGGGACAGAGATGGGGGAATTGTCCCGGATTAAAAGACAAGAAGGAGATAAGACAGCTAAACACAATGTGGGGTCCTGGCCCGGATCCTGAACCAGAAAAAGAATCTTCTAGGAGGAGTGGGTAATGAGCAAAATTGGAATAGAATAGTCACAGCATAGTGTTCATGTTCATCTCCTGATTCTGAGAGTTGTGCTGTGGGAGCTACGGATGGGATAGGATGCTGAGGGAGGACTAGATAGACTTTTTGTACTATTATTGCAGCTTTGTGATAACTCTAAGGTTATTTAAAAATATAACATAATGAATAAAAGTGGACCAGTGGCAATAGCTGCATTCCCCCAAATCACATCAAGTCCCAGGGCCCCACATAGGCGTGAGCTTGTCTTCCAGGAATTCCACCGCCAGGGGCCAGGCAGGTGGGGACACAGGATGACACTTCTCACAGTTAGCTCCCCTAATGCTTTCCTGATTTGGGAAACTCCATCCCCTCGGCTTCCTGTCCCTTGGTCCCTCCTGGCCTCTCTCTTGCCACACAGCCTGGAATTCCAGCCAGTCCCCTGTGGCCAGTGACAGGCCAGGACCCCTCCCTGACCTGGCAAGTGCAGATGATCTCTTCCGGCTGGTGCCACAGCCTGACCACCGAGAAGAGACATTCCTGGGTCTGTGTCTCCAACAGGCAGAGCGCCCCTGGGAAGCAACAAGCCTGGCACTAGTGGCTTGCGTGAATGATGCAAAGTTTACACTCAGGAAAAAGTGGCGGAGCCAGCCATGGCCTTGGCAGCCCTTCTGGCCGTCCCAAGGTGAGGGACACACCCAGGTCCTGGCACACAGCACTTGTAAGAGCACCGAGATGTCATCAGCCTGGCAGGATGCCCGTGTTGGTGCCCAAGAGGCAGCCCTGGCAGAACCCGCTCTTGGGTGGGGTTTCACCTCCCCCACGCTGGACCCGCACTGCCCAGCTTCCCTTTTTCGGGACATCAGCCGCCCTTCCACCGGTCTGCGTGAAGTTCACTGAGTCAGGCCCAGCCTCTGAGGCAGGCGACAAGGGTGACATGGCCGGTGGTGTCCACCTTGTAGGCGGTGCCGCTCTAGCTTTCCCTCCTAGCCCGGGGTGGCATTGCCAACTTCAGAGCAGCAGAGAAGAGACCACCCTCAAAGTGAACTCTCAGGAGCGTCCAAGAGCAGAACACACTCTTTTGCCCTGATTGTTCACTGGACTCCAGTGTCCCCTCAACGAAAGGGGGGCGACAGGAGCCGGCGCTACGGGGACTTGGTTCTGTGGGACACTGCTGTCCATGCTCTGCAGATGACTCTGCGGCGCAGGCTGGGAGCAGCGCCATAGTCAGGGCCTCCAGGGTCGCGTAGAAGAAGGTTTCCCAGTGCAACTCGGGCATCTCAGAGACCGTTTAATGGCAGGTGTCGTTCTAAACTACCCTGTGTGGGGAGCCTACATGAGTCAAAGTCCAAGGTCTGGGAGGGTGACAATTCAGAAAACCCCCAACAGACCTGTCCGGAGCACCCCTCCCTTCCTGAACTTTTAAAAAGTAGAATTGTCTGAGAAACCATAGCCTAGAAGTCCCTTTGCAGTTTCTTGCTAAGGATCCTGGTTAGTCCAGGACGGAGTCCACACCCCTCCAGCAGCCAAGTGCCCGGCCTGCCTCACCCTGCCGGGTTTTGCGGGGACACAGGAAACCAACCCAATGGCATGAGCCCAAGCCCAGGCTGGCATCGGGCCTGCGCTGGGGAGATGCGCGACAGGGTGACAAGGCGTCCCGTCCCCTTTCGGGGGCGACCCCCGCCCCGTGGCCGCTGCCGCACTCACCAGCTCGGGCGCGAAGAAGGCGAAGGGGATGGTGAGGAGCAGGCGGACCCCCGAGGGCACGTCGGACGGCGCGTAGCTGGTGGCGGGCGGCGGGTCGCGGGCGGCCATGCTGTCCCCTGCTCGGCGCTCACGGCCTCCGTGCCTTCAAATAGCACCTCCGCCCGCCCGGTGACGGCGACACACCCCGGGGGAGGGGCAGCGTCCCGGGCAGGTCCACCTGCGGGGCGCGCGTCCATCCGGGGGAGGCAGGGAGTCTCTCTCCAGACTTCTCCCCGCAAGGAACCTTTGCACTTGGAGGGCATCGCTCCCGGGGTCGCCAGCGGCAGCCGCCCCTCGCCCCTTCCCTGTGCCGAGCGCAAGTGGGGGCTGTTTTGCCGAAGATGGCTTTTGGCGACTTACCACGAGTCAAGCCATCTACAGACACCTTCCCCCAACCCCCGGGGCACTTTTGTCCCTATTCAAGTAAGGAGACAGAATGAGTGAGGTCAAGTCAAGGTCACGGAGTGGACGCTAAAGATGCATTTATCTGTCTGCTTGTCCTGTGCGGTTCCTCCTTCTCCACCCCTGGCCGGCCCTCCCTTCCAGCGCCGGGGCCGGGCAAGACACGGACCAGCCCGCCTGTCTCACGCCCGTCCCCCTCCCTCTTCCTGTCCCGCCTCCCCTCAGCCCTGCGCTGCAGATGCAGGGGGCTCCCCTGCTGCCCGACGACTTGCAGAGGGCTCCTGAGAAGGGCCGGGCTGGTCCACTGCCGCTCCAGTTTGTGCCGCTTCCCTCCCTGCGCCCCAGCCCTGCCTAGCTGGTGCCTTGCCAGGAGCCGCGCTAGGGGCCAAGTGATTCCTTCCTGACTCCTCCCGCGGGCGATGGCTGGGACCCAGCGTGGGCCCTGCCTTTCCCACAAAGGACAGGTCCTGGAGACCGAACCATTTTCTCCCTAGCCTCCAACCCACTAACCTTCCTTTTCCTGACCCACCCTGAAGGAAGGTCTGGCCCCCCAGAGTCTGCTGTCCTGCTGCTATTTCACATTTTTTTTTTGGAGAATTTCAGTGCTAATGTCAATTCTCTTTTGTAACTTACCGCTAGCACTTTATTTATTTATTTATTTATTTATTTATTTATTCATTTATGGAGACCGGATCTCACTATGTAGTTCAGGCTGGCCTTGAGCTCACTCTGTAGCCCATGCTGGCCTTGAACCCACAGTGATCCTCCCACCTCAACCCACCCAAGTGCTGGGATTACAGGAGTGTGCCACTATGTCCAGCTGTATTTATGAGTTTTTTATGACTCTGGTAATAGTTCCAAAGTTTGCTACTTTTCATTGATGGCGTTAGACCATTTACATTTAATACTATTTTTGGATTGCATCTACCGTCTTATTTTTTATGTATTTGTTTTTATCCTGTTGCTTCTTTCCTGCATTCTTTTGGATTTTTTGAATATTTTTATTGTTCCATTTTCAATCATCTTTAATTCGGTTTTTGGCTATATCACTGTGGAAAAACAAAGACAAAGTCTCAGCATCTTCCACACAACAGATTATCGTGCAGTCTCATAACGAACGCCCTTGTGTAACTCAACATGCGCTGCCCTGCCAAGTCCCATGTTTTATAGAAATGCCATTCCCACATCCAGCCAGCTTCAGAGCCGTGTTTATGGTGGTGTCTTTGGCAATCCTTGTACAGCTCTTGCTAGAGGCCAGGCTGGTTCTGAGGGCTTTCCAGTCTACCCAGAGTTAGTATCTGCCACTTCAAATGGAGTGTAAAGATCTTAGCACCGTGAGAGTCCCTCCTGTCTGTTAATGTATTTGTCATCATATTAGATGTACATAAATCAAAAGCCCTCTCAGAAATGCCACAGCTATTGCTCTCAACCACTGTACTTAAGAGAACTTACAAGGGACAACTCTAGTGTATTTATCCGTAGAGTACATCCATATCACTGGCAATGTTCCCGGCTTCCTTCCAGTGTATTTTCCCTGTGTCCAAAGAACTCCCTTTGGCATTTTAGAGTAACTTTGCTGGTAATGAATTCCTTTACTTTTCTCCATCTGAGGATGTCTTTAGTTCACCTTTATTGCTGAAGAATACTGTTATGGAAGATAGAATTCTTGGCTGGCTTTTTTTTTTCTTGCAGCACTTTAAAAATATTGTTCTACTGCATAGTTTCTGATGGGAAATCTGCAGTCACAGATAGGCATGGGGATGCAGGTCTGTAACCGCAACACTCGGGCAGGCTAAGGCAGGAGGGTCATTAAGCCTGAGCCCGGCCTTGGCAACTTGGTGACTTAGTCAGACCCTGCCTTTAGATAAAAAAAATTCAAAAAGGGCTGGGGATATAGCTCAGTGTGAAGGCCCTGGGTTCAATCTCCAGTAACACACATGTACACACATGCACACGTGCACACACACACTCACAGCCCCGGTCACCCCTAGGAAAGCTGCATTCATTCAAATTGTTGTTCCCTTTGTTTCATGCATTGCTTTCCTCACGCTGCTTTCAAAGTTCTTTTCCTACAAGCAAACCCCTTCTGAGTGGCCAGTCTTTGCTCACATTAAAAACAACTTATGAACATTTCGTTTTTGAATCTGATGTCTGATTAGTAAAATGTTTATATAGTCAAAACCAAAGCAAAACCAAACACAAAACCCGCCCAATATTCTTTTCTTTGTCTTTAGTTTTAGTAGTTTGGTTATAATAATTCCCGGCCTTATCTTGTTTGACAGCTGAGCTTTTTGAATCTGTAACTATGTCTTTCACCAAATATGGGGAGATTTAACCTTTATTTCTTTTTTTTTTTTTTGGTTTTTTTCCAGTACCGGGAACCAAACTCACGACCTCACGTTTGCCAGGCAGGCGCTTTTGCCACTGAGCTAAATCCCCAGCCCCTAACCTTTATTTCTGACAAAAATGTTCCCTAACTATAACTCTTTCCTCTTTCCATGACAAGAAAGACCCTTTGTATTGTACCACAGAATACTGAGCCCCGTTTATTTATTTTTAAAATCTATTTCTGCTCTGTTCTGACTGGACTATTTATTTTGATCTATCTTCTCTGACCCCTCCTCTGTCATTTATGTTGTTATGGAGTCCGCTGATGTGTTGAGCTTGCTGTGGATGTTGTCATTTTGGATATTATTTATTTTATACTTCTAAAATTTCAGTTTAGTTCTGTATGTGATTCATTTGCTCTTCTGCTGAGGTGGCCTACCTTTCTGTTCATCATGGGAGGGGGCTGCCCTTACTCTTTGGAGCATGCCTATAATAGCTGCTTTTATGTTTCAATTCCAACAGCTGTACCTTCTTGGAGTCAATACCTCTTGATTTTCTTTTTGTCTTTTCCATTTATAGATGTTGAGATTCTCCCGCATCTCCAAAGATCAAGCAACTTTGGCTTGTATCCTGGCCTCGATGAATACTGGGTCATGGGACATCATTCTTGCTTCAATCCTATTTTGAATACTGATTTTTCATTCGCTTTAGCAATTAGCCTGCTGGGTGGGGTCAGCCTACAGGTTTGTCTCTGTCTTCTCAGCTGTGGCTTCAAGATCATTCCCATTAGCTGGGGATTTAGCTCAGAGGCACAGCGCCTGCCTGACAAGAGCAAGGTCATGAGTTCAATTCCCAGTACCGGAAAAAAAACAAAACAAAACAAAAAAAAGATCATTCCCATTTGTAAGGCTTTGCAGTGCTGCTGTCTTGGTCTATTCCATGTGCTAGTCTTGAACCTAAGACCAACCTGGAGTCCCAGCGCTCAATTCTGAAATCCTCTGGTATCTCACATAGGGTCAACTTTGGGGTAAGCTCAGGTAATGATACAGAGAGAGGTAGCCAGCTCCACTTGACCAGAGCCCAAACTATACCAGTTTGTAATGCTCTGCAAGCACTTAATCATTACCTAGTATTTTTCTTATCATCTATTCTTTTGTCTGTTATCTACCTCCCCATCTGCAATATGAACTTCAGGGGAGCAGCAGCTTTGTCCCTGTGGGGATCACAGCCATTGCACCCTCTTAAATGCTGCCTGGCACACAGAATGGGCTCTGTAGAGGTGTGGAGTGACTGAATCTCCCCTCTCAGTTGTAAAGGCTCTAGAGACAAGTGCCTGTCTCTTTCTTTGGACTCCTCTTCCTCAAACTCTCTCTCCACCAACACAAGGCTTTACACATTGCTCAGAAGCAATTTCCAGGTTGCCTGGCACCTAAGGGTCAGGCCCGAAGAAAGCCCAAGACACTTGGGGGAAAACCTGACAGCTGTATCTGTTGGGAGGATCCCTTCCATTGGAAGTATTAGAAAAACCCCTCCGACCGGTTGTGACAGGGAGGGAATTTATTACTTCGGGTAAGTGAGAAGTTCCAAGATAATGCTGGCTGTGGGTGAGACTCCATCTGCTGAGTCAGAAGTGCCCCAAGGTGGGGCAGTTATAGGGAGAGAAGGACATGAATGTCGGGCAGCAGGAGCACTAGATGTCCGCTACCGCGGCCCCCCTGCTAAGGAGCACAGCAGACTCTCCCTCTGTGTCTCACTGGCTCCAGCCTGCTGCTTCCGACACAGTTGCATTGCAGCGGCTGTCTCACAGATCAAAGTCACCCAACTCTCAAAGGGGGTAGGCAGGTGCAGGGAGGGCAGACTCCGGGGAGGGTGAGACGGCGTGGTGTTTGTGGCATCTACAACAGCTAGGGTGGGCGCATGACCTGCAGGGTCAAAAGATAGCTGCCAGGAGAGAAGAGGGAGTCTGTGGGTGAAGAGCTGAGAAAGCAGGAGCCGTGTGTGTGTGTGTGTGTGTGTGTGTGTGTGTGTGTGTGAGAGAGAGAGAGAGAGAGAGAGAGAGAGAAAGAGAGAGAGAGAGAGAGAGGGAGATTCCCCCATGTCAGCCTCTGTGAAAGGACAAAGGTCTGCCAACTGAATTCTTGCTGGCAAACTTGGACATGAACGGGCAGGTTAAGGTCCAACCTGTTTTCCAGAGGATGAGGAGTGGACTGACAGGGAGACAGGCTACCAAAGTCCTGCAGGCAGTTTAGCCCATCAGTGACTTCTGGGTTGTGCTGCTGCCCACGGCCCTGCGCATGCTCACCACCAGTCCTCACTGAATCCGACACCCGACGCCACCACTACCTACCTGTGCAATAGTCAGGCCCCACACTCGCCCCTTCCTCAGCCCTGCCCTGGAAGTCCATCTGGCTGCTGTGTCCAGATCCCAGGCCTTCACACGGCAGGTTTGGATTCTGGGAGTACAGGGTAATAAGTCCCCATGGGTTTCTGAGGTGGGGATTCACCTAAAGAGTCATCTGAATTCAGTGGTCCCCAGGGTCAGCGGGGGCGTCAGTCCACAGAGGGCGGTATGGATAGGGAGGACACTGGCACACTTCTGTGGAACTTGAATGTAGGGACAAGATGCAGAGATGGGGTCTTCTAGCCATCTGAGTGTCCTCAAAGTGACAAAGCCATCTGCTGGCAGATGACACCTTTGGCTCCTTTGTTAAACAGAGGGGCTTCCCAGCTGCTACAGAGCTGCTCTCCTGTGCCTCCTGTCGCTGATTGCACTGCTTCCATGTGGGGAGCTGGTCTGGCCTCACACATGAGACCACAAAATCACTGAACTCTGGGATCATCCGGCTCTCAGGCTCCCACCCCTCATCCATGCTGAGCACCAGGCACGGGAACCGTGAGGAATTTCACCTCCAGCAGATCTGATAGACAGACACTCAGCTGGTGCCAAGAGGTCGGGAAGCTGGGGAGGGATAGGCCTTGCTCCTCCCTCCACGTCCTGCACTAGGGAGTCCCAGCCTCAGGGGAGGCCACAGTGACAGTCACTGCAAGCATGTCACATGCATAGGCCGCATTCACCCCACTGCTGTTCATCCGCCCAGCTTTCAGGATCAGCTCAGACGGTGGCTTGGCCTTGTTCTTTGACACCAAAGTGCCGGGACTGGTTTGCAGGCTGTTTCTGGCTCCTTGACAATCCTTTCCTGTTTTGGAAGCTAAAGAATAACATTCAAAAAGCAAGAGGTTTGGTTTAAAAACAAAAAACCCCACCAACATTCCACCGGTGGAAAGGAAGATGGTCACTCAGTGGCAGAGACATCTGTCCCCTCTACTCAGACTGACTGGCCGTGTCCCTTACTTTCTGGCCTCAGCGACACTGAAGCTGTTTTCTCTGTTGTCCCTGTACTCTTCTCACGTGTCAGAAACTATGAAGTTGTCCACGTGCATGACACATCCTCAAGCCAGTTCTTCCTCTGACCTCCATCCTTGGCAAGGAATCCACCAGCATCATCAATGGTTAAAAACAAAAAGGTGGAACTTAGGAAATGAAGGTTCTGCAGAGAAATGAGTCACAGCAGGGAGGGGTTTGGCTTCCAGTTCCTTCAAAACAGGACTTTGGGGACAAAGAGGAGGCAACTCAGCAGTGGTGTAGGAACAAGTCCCTGCCTCTGTGGAGAGCGTGTTACCTAGAGGTGTCCCGGGGGCCAACTCGTGATGGCAAAGGTATCTTGGGCATCAGCACCTCACCTGTCACTGTGGGCTGATGGGAAGGCACAGGGAGGGCGTCTCGTCAGACTGGCTCCTGGAGACATAGTGAAGTTTCTTTTCCAAGGCCAGGTTCTTACAGGTCACCACTGTGGCGGGGTGACCTTCCACATCATGCTAATTTCCAAGAATGAGGACCGTTGTGATTTGGATAGAATTTAAGTGTCCTCGAATCTCCGGTGTTGGGAGCTTGGTCCCCTGTGTGGTGATGTGGGGAGCTGCAGGGACCCTGAAGAGGTGGGGCCTGAGACAGTTGGCTGGGTCACGAGGATGCTGCCCTGAGCAGGGATGCAGGTAGGTCCCATGGGTAGCTCTCGGCAGGGCAGAGTGAGTGGTGATGAAAGGACCCTCTCTGCTCCATGACTTGCTGTCCGGCCTCATGTGTGAACTCTCCCTACTGGCAGGCCTTCACTAGAGCCCAGCGGATACTGGTGCTGCACCCCAAACCTTCACAGTTGTGAAGTGAACAAACCTCTTTTCTCTGTAAGTGACCTCACTTAGGTATTCTGTCATAGTGGTGGAAAATGGACTAATACAAAGACCAATTTAGGTTAAGGGTTAAGGTAAGTTAATTAAGATGTAGCCCAGAAGTTTAACAACCCCACAGATCTCTAAAATATATGCCCCTTTTATGGCAGAATGCTATCCAAAAATCTCTAATGGTCCTAATAGTTTAGGTTAAACCCTTTCCAAACCAGTCATACTTTTCTTCAAGCAGCTTTCTTAAATTTTATTTGCACATGTAGTTCTTAAATGTTAACATCTCATCGGTAGAAAACGACACCTGATGTCTTTACTCAGTGTGTCAGCTGTGTTACCCATGCGCTCTGATCTCAGGCAAATGATCTAACATGCCGGCCTGTGTCTTCAGCAGTAATATGAAGAAAACCAGTATCTTCCTTCTCTAGTAGTTGTAAGGACCACTGGACTAGCTCAGAACAATGCCAGGCACACAGTAGGCACTCTAATGCCAGCTGCTACTATTAAGCATCAGCTGCTCCTATTATCAGTATTAATTATCAGTAAGGCTGGGACATTCTGCCAGTAGCCACAGATTTATTTGAAATGGAGAAAGTTCCAACTAGCTGATATCTGTACTCCAGAAGGGCGCGATAATGTCCAACAAAAGCAGATTTGACTTCTTTTGACATATTGATTTTAAAAGGCAAAAATGATTAATTAGGGGTAAATCATATTCAAATATCAGACTGAATTGAGTGAGTAACAAATGAGAAGATAAATTTTATTAGCAGAACTTGTAAATTTATATATACTGGATATGAAATTCTTGTCAGATATATGATTTGGAAGTATCTTCTATCTTGTGGGCTGTTTCACTTTTCTGAGTAATCATCAATTTAGCTTTTGATAAGATCTTGCTTTTATAGAAATCTATACTATCAATTTAAAACTTCAGTAGTTGGTTTTTGAAAAAAGTTGTCTTCAAATTAAGATGTAACAGTATTCCTTATAAAATTCATTTTATTTTTTAAAAGCATTTGTATTATTGGATAAATGTTATCTTTAAAAATATAATCTGTACAAAAAAGGAGCAGGCTCTCAGAATGGGTCAGTTATTTTGAGTTCTGTTACCAGAGCCACAGATGCTGCGGGCCAGGCAGCCGCCCTCAGTTGGGACTCCTCCTTCCAGCGCCCAGGAAGTCATAGGCCTGCTCTGAGAGGTCGAAAGGCTCGTGGACTCCGCCCTGAGACAACAGGGCCTGCAGGGCGCCCTCGTTCTCATGGGTTTGCTTGAGGAAGTCAGCGATGATCTTCCACCGCGCAGCCTCGGTCTCCTCTTCGGCCCACCTGAAGGGGGGCAGGAGTGTGGAGTGCAGCAGCGGGAGCACGCAGTCATGGTAGACCAGGAGGAAGCTGGCCTTCAGGAGCTCTCGGTCTCTCTGGGGAAACACCGCCGTAACCGTAAGCAGACCGCACCGTTATGCTTGAAGTAGGAGATTCTAAGCCCTGTTAAAAGCCACCTATATTTTGTTTTTGTCTATGTTGTTGATATTTTGCTGTGGTTCTTTTTCTTGTTATTCTCTTTAAAATAAATAAATAAAAGCCACCCATAACGTGGCATGGAGGAGGTGCCCTTTGTGCTTGGCAGCTAAAGAGCAACCCCAGAGCACAGCTAGGCCATCCCCTGAGACAGTCTCCAAGTGTATCCTCGAGTGTCACACACTTGAGACCATGGCCTCCCATCTAACTCTGGTAACAAAGGGATTGTTCCACTAAGACGCAGTGCAAGGCCAGCTGTGTCTGCTTAGCCCAATTATAGCACAGCAGAGACAACTGTAAGGGGGACAGATTTACACATGGGGTCCAGAGAAACGAGACCCAGGCAATAAGGAG
Source organism: Chinchilla lanigera (assembly GCF_000276665.1). NCBI lineage: Eukaryota > Metazoa > Chordata > Mammalia > Rodentia > Chinchillidae > Chinchilla > Chinchilla lanigera. Next base: position 3,304,847 of record NW_004955470.1, on the reverse strand, counting down.
TTGGTAGAGCTGGAGGATTTTCAGCAATGTGTGGGTTGGGGAGCAGGGTCCTTTGGTCCTGAGGGTGCCAGATCCTGGTAACAGGAGTGGAGCCAAGTCAACAGGATCCATCAAGCCTTGATGCCAAGAGGCCATGGTGGGGTCACAAAGGGCACAGCAGCTGGAGGGCAGAGCGACTTGTGTACAACATTCTCCACACAGACATCGGCCAACCACACCAGCGCCGGGGCCTGCTGCGGTACTGCAACCTGCCCCTTTAGCAAAGGTTGTGTGCCAGGGTGGCAAAGGCTGCGTATCAAATGGAGCCCAAGTAAGCACACAACGTATAACTCAGTATATGGTCTATAGCCCCTCCCCCCTGTTAGAGTTTTCAGTTTGTCTGTTCTCCCACAACCCTTATATCAACATGTTAGATCAGGAACTGGCAAGCACTGCACCATGGGGAAATGCAGCTGCGGCCTCTTTGTGTACAGAAAGCATCAGAGACACATGGCTACCCTCAGTCGCTCGCATTACAACAGCAGAGGAGAGTACCTGCAGTGGGGACGTATGGCCTGCACGGTGAAAAATCCTGCCTGGCCTTTTACAGAAGTCATCTGCCAATCCTGGGTTAGAGCAGTCAGACCGCTACTCACAGATCCATGTGACTTCTATGGTAATTACCATTCTAAGCAACACGAGCAGAACCAGGTACTTGTTTAATAGCTGACATAGCTCAGGCCAATCTTATTTTTCCTTCTCCTTATGCGATGTAGGTGTTGGGAACTAGAGGGAGTTTTTCTTTTTTAGATAAGGGATATATGATACCCAGCTGGGACACTCTGGTTTAGAAACTTCCCCTTCATTGAAATAAACCTCAGTGACCCGAAATGACTTTCTTGATCAAGAGTCCCTTCTCACACTAACGAAGGATCATGCACACCCTTTGTAGAATGTGTCTTTGCAACCAAAATAACATGCTATCTGAGTAAGTGGGATTATGATTTTTTAACTAAAAAATAAGTATTATTAGAATGTGCAAACAATCATACCACCACAAATACAAGATTCCAGTGTGAAAAACTGTTATTACCTTCTCTGATCTTTTCAATGTGCTTTCTTTTTCAGCCCATGAACTCTACAAAAGCCAACAGAAATATTACATTAGTTTGAGTATTCACAAATCCTTGCAACACCTATGTAACTTTACTCTGTATTAAACTTATGAGCTGGGTGTGGTGGTGCACGCCTGTGATCCCAGCACTGGGGAGGCTGAGGCAGGAGGATCGGTGTGAGTTCAAGACCAGCCTGGCCTACAAAGTGAGTGCAAGGCCAGCCTGAACTGCATAGCGAGACCCTGTCTCAAAAAAGACAAAAAACAAACAAAAAACCAAAAATAACCCAAAACATGTATGGGCAGGGTTAAAAAAGCTGCTCAGAATCTACACATGCCAGAAGCAACTCTGTAAAGTTAGGCATCCACTGCTAAGAGATATGTGAAAGACACCACAGAAAGAAGCCCTGTTTTTTGTTGTTTTGTTTTATTGAGACAGGGTCTTGTTATATAGCCCAGGCTGGTCTTGAACTCACTATGTAGCCCAGGGTGGCATGATCCTCCTGCTCTAGCTTTCCAATTACTGGGATTACAGGCATGCACCACCATGCCCATTTTTCATTTAAATCAGAACTAATTTTTTTGAAGTGTCTGTAATCCCAGTACTCTGGAAAGCTGAGACAGATGGAGGATAGTAAGCTCAAGCCCAGCCTGGACAACTTAAAGATTTAGCAAGACCCTGTCTCAAAAGAAAAAAGGAAAAGAGGGCTGGGGATGTAGCTCAGTGCGAAGGCTCTGGGTTCGATCTCCAGTATTGGATTAGGGGAAAAAAAGAGAAGAGAATCAGTGGCCACCTCCTTGTCAACTGCACAGACCCAGCATGGACAATGGAATGGTGTTAGGCTTCTAAATTAGCCCTCTGAGGTAAGACAGCAAGGAAAGTAGACAACGCTGCCAAATGCCCCGCTTCCCAACAACCCTGCCTGCCGCGATGATACTATCGGGTGGGGTCAGACAGACTGAAGTGGTTTTGTGAGTAAATATTTCCAATCTGTCCACAGACGTCACAAAAGCTTCTTGAGAGAAAAGAAAACCCAGGGTTCAGCTGATCCCACAGAAATAGGAACTGAAGCCCTCACAGAGCAGCTCCCGGCAGACCCGGGCCTGGATGGAATGTGACCGGGCTGCTTGTCTCAGGGCCTGGGTTTGTGTGTTTGTGGGAGTCTCCCTGTTGGCAGCCGGTTCCTTGGGTAACCTGAAAGCACAGAGCCAAGCAAGAGGTTCTCCAGGAAAGGAAGGGGCACCAGGGGCTCGCAGGAGGGCTCAGAAGGCTCCTGGTTAATCCCTCATGCGAGTGTGGGCCCCACCCTAGCACACCTGCCCGTGGGTGCTCCTGAGGCTACAGAGGACCTTCGAGAGCCTGAGTGTCTCATGAAACAGGCCAGATGCCTGTATTTTAAAAACACCAAACACGCAAGAGAGCGCAATGGTGCACCCAGCAGGGACTCCACCTACTTCTTGGGTCGCAGAGGCAGTCTTTGGGAAGTGACATTTGTACTGAGCGGAAGGTTGAGCCTGGGTTAGCTAGACAGTGGAAGAGACCGGGAGACACCATCCCACTGTGCTAGGAAAACAGCCTCAAGCAGGTGCCAGAACTTGTTCACATGGTGTGTTCGGCCCCTTCCAGGACGCAGCCCATTTCCCACACGGCTGTGCTACCCACCCTCAGAGCGTCCATCACCTCGGGCTGCTCCAAGAGCTGGGGGAAGGAGGCCAACACTGGATGACTGATTAGATCTGAAAGACACAAGAGGAGAAGCTTAGGGGAACGCCATTCACTGTACCTTACTGCACTAGACACGCAAAGATCCAGTCACATTAAAATTACGATACCAAATGATCTCTTGATAACACCATTTATACACTTTAACCTCAACCTCTGCCTATCCCTACACCTTATCCAGGTGTTCCAGGAAAGAACTAAGACCTGGAGGTTCTGGTCACATGACCGAATACTGTGTGGGGAACACTGATACTGTCCTATGAACAGTGGCACCGAAGACACAATACAAAGTGCTCAGCAGCGGGCGCGTGTGGGGCCACTGGTGCCGCTGCGCCAGAGCACCTGGACCTGGATCATTCACAAACAGTGGAAATTTACATCGCACAGCCCGGGATGCCCAGGGCCCCGAGATCAAAGCGCCAGCCAAGCATTTGGTACCTGGTGAGGGCTGTCTTACTGGCCCTTTGGAGAGAGTAACACTGTATCCTCACATGGCAGAAGGCAGAAGGGCAAGCAAGACAGATTCTGGAGGTCATGCCCTTCTGTAAGGTCACCTGATGCCACTTGCGAGAGAGGAGCCTTCTTGGTGGAATCGCCTCTCGAAGCCCCCTCCCCTTGATACCATCACCAGGGCAAAGCCTGGAATTGGAAGCAGACACCTTCAGACCATAGCAGGTACTTCTGAAATGGCAAGGGTGATACATTGGACAACCCCAAGTCCTTAGTAGGGAGTAGTCCTTTCTTTACATCCCATTAGGCTTCCTCTGGTGCTCAACTGCAAACAAAGCCATCAGTCTTGAGCCACTGTCTCCTTACTAGAGAAAAAAATAACGTACCTCATCCCCCTTAAGAAGTAAATGTCACTCCTGAAGCTTTTCTAGAGTTATTACAATCAACTCAAAGCTAAGTGTGAGTTAAAAGGCCTAACTGTCCTCCCTTGGGGTTGTAACTATTCCTTGCGAAATCTCCACGCCACTGTGACTCGGGTTCAACTCCTACTTAGCGGTGCAGGTGGCAAGTCCCTGGGCGAGGGACATCACCCGTGCAAGGTGCCAGCCCCAGCCCACCCCTGTCGCCCCACCCACTCCGGCACAAGCACACAAGCACATGTTCTTGCCTTGGCGCTCAGACATGCTGGGTCCTCTATCCAGAAAGGACCCCCCACGCCCAGGTGTTGAATTCCTTTTTTTTTCTTTTTTTTTTTTTTTTTTTTGAGATAGGGTCTTGCTATGCAGTTCAGGCTGCCCTTAAGTGCACTTTATAGTCCAGGCTGGTGTGGAACTTGCAAGGATCCTCCTGCCTCAGCCTCCTGAGTGCTGGGATTACAGGAGTATGCTCAGCTTAAATTCCTTTCTGAGCTCTCATTTTAATTAGTCTTTGCTCAGAGCAGCATTTCCTCCCACGAATCCTGGCCCTCCTAGTGTTTACCCTCTCTGTGCATCTTCCTTCTGAGCATCTATTTCAAAGGACGAATGGCTTTGTGTGTCTGAGGCCTGTTGCTCCATTAGGAGAGGGACGACCCTGCCTGTCCCATTCATCATGGACCTATATGATGTCTGGCATGCAGCAGACCACACGTATCTGCTTGCTGACCTACTGAGTTCAAACCACAGCCAATAAAACTAAACGGTGTTCCTTTTTGAGGGAGATTCTTCTGACACATGCATTTGCCCTTGCAGGTTCATTCATGTCAGTAAAATGTGTCACTGGAAAAAGTTAAACGCAAGGGAAAGCAACAGGGAGGAAATGAAGGACACAAAAAGCTATAAAATGTAAAGGAAAACAAGTAACAAAGTGCTGAAAGTAAGGCCTTTCCTATCAGGAATTACTTCAAATGTAAATGGATTAAAACCCCAATCAAATAATTATTTAACATTTTACTTGGAACAAATTTCAAACTCAATAGAATTTGCAAGAATAAAAACAGTACATAGACAATTAGAATATTCTTTACCTTGATTCACTGATTTTTGTTTTGTTTTTTTGAGACAGGGTCTCACTATGTAGGTCAGGCTGGCCTTGAACTCACAGCAATCCTCCTGCCTCAGCCTCCTGAGTGCTGGGGTTATGGGCATGCGCCACCATGCCTGGCTGATTCACTGATTTTTAACTAATCCAATGACACCTATACTTCATGTATTAAGAATCAGCTATTTGAGGATTTTGGTTTCTTCCCCAGATGATAACTTGCACACCAAATACACGGGGAAAAGATAGGTTATTTAGAGACAGGCTGGGAAAATACAAGTAGATTTGAGTTTCAAGCTCCCATAACTTAAAATGTGAAAGAGTACATCTGAAAGAACTGAATACGTATTTGAGCTCCCAAAGCTCCACACTCTGCATCCAAAGTACCGACACTGACGCCACCCACATACTTTATTCCAAACGTCCCACTTAGAAGCATAGTTACATCTACGCGAAGCACAGAGCATTAATGACAGGCTCCTTACCAGCGTTCTGTGAGCTCGTTCTGTCTTTCAGCAGCACATCTCCAAGAATTTGTCGATAAAATACCAACAGGTGAGAGCAGCACATACTTCCAATCAGTGTTTCTGGCAGGAGACTATTGCAGAAGAAAGAAATGCATCCTGTAAGCAATCCCCTCCCACCGTACCTACAGTGCTTTTTTTCTTTTTAAAGCTGTGCATTACTTTAGTGAACAGTTCCCAGTTTTGTTTCATTATTGGGAAACATTTTAACAGCTGAAAGGAGAATTTCCAGGCAGGTGGGCACAGTGAGCCTCAGAGACATATTTTAGGCGTGTGCTTTCAGTCTTAGCTGTGCTATAACCCTTGCGTTTCCATGTTAGCATAAACACCCCGATTAATGCCAACCACTTGTTTTGGAGAGGAAAGGACTGGTGAGCCACCAGCTGGAACAAAGGCCTGTGGCTGCCACGCCTGGTGCGGTGGGCGCAGAGGAAGTGCCGCTGTGACTGTTCTCGGGTAGGTGTGACACTCGAGGGCGCGACACACCTAGGCTGGATCCCGACTGCGCGATTTCCTAGCAGCGGTGGACTAATTACTACTCACTGTCCTTGTACTTTCATTTCCTCGTGTGTGAAGAGCATTATCTGCAGTTCACGTTACCCAGAGGATTGGAATGGCGGGAGGGTGGCGTGCCTAAAGCAGTGCCTGTGTACAAGGGGCTCAAAACCAGAAAACAATTGCACAGTGAAGTTGTTATAATTTTGGAATGTGCTGTGTAATCCCCATGGTAACCACAAAGAAAATATCTACAGAATATACACAAGAGGAAACGCCTAGGGAATAAAAATGTGTCACTGTAAAAAGTTAAACCCAAAGGAAAGCAATAGGGAGGAAATAAAGGACACAAAAAGCTATAAAATGTAAAGGAAAACAAGCAACAAAGTGCTGAAAATAAGGCCTTTCCTATCAGGAATTACTTTAAATGTAAATGGATTAAAACCCCAATCAAAAGATAAAAATCAGAAGAATAGATTTAAAAAGTTCAAATATATGCTGTCTATAAGAGACTCTAGGTGTAGGACACTCATAAGTCAAAGTCATCAATGAGACTCCAATTTTTATAAGCTACCCTTTAATTTTAATTTCTAGGAAAGTTTAGAAGGAAAAATTGTCAGGGAGGTAATGTTTAGGTTTCTAGCTGATCAGAAGAGAACAGACAGAATATGACCACTGTGATGATGCAAAAGCAATAGGTTCCATGGGTAGTTAGAGCCTGGAATTTAGGCCGAGTATCCTGTAGCACTCCCTGCATTTCTAGAAACACTAAAAAGAACAAGACGGGCTCTCTTACCACGTTCATATCATATATACTAACAGGCACACAGAGTCAGGAATCATTTTTCTAATGTTGCCAAAATTCCAACTGAGATTTCAAAGGCTGGCTGCAGGGGACCAGCCAAGCTGCCTGGGTGCCACCACATGCCCTGTCGGGGTTCCTGCTGTGACTCCCCAGGGTTGTCGTATGCCCTGCCTCTGGTCCCCAGCCCACCCGGGCGGTGTTCCCGCTGCACGCCCAGATTCAGGGCTCATGCTGAAGAACAGCCGCTGCCTTTGCCAGGGGAAGGGAGGAACCTTCCTTCCTCCTGTTTGGTCCTCACCTTTCTCCATCTGTCTGCAAGGCACCAGTGTGGGTACAGTGGGCCCGCCTTTCCTCCTGGCACCTTCCCATCACACGAGGCAACGTGGCTCCACTTTTTACAAGATTTCCTTCTGAGAAATCCCTGGCTTTTCTAAGCCCAAAGATGACCAGAAAGTTCTGGGCTATACAAAGTTAGCTGAACTGAAGAAATAAAAAGCTACTTCTCTCTGACAGTACAAACTCTGCTGGCGGGTGTGGGACAGATGTAACTAATGGGCCTCAGTCAAGTAATACTCCTGCTTTATTCATTTTTAGCAACAGTGTAATGGAAGAACAAAGAGAAAGGATGGAATGCACCAAAAGGGCAAGGAAAATAAATTCACAGCAAATTCATACACAAGTACATACAACCTACTCTACAGCCCAGTGTTTCTTGGCATTCAGAACTGGGAGAGTCTAAATTCGAGCCTTTCCCTCAACAGGGGCTTTGAAGCCGGCCTTGGTCAAATCCTACCAGGTTAATCCCCTCTGGAAAGCAGCTCCAAAAGTAGCAAGACAAATTTTGGTGAAGCAGAAGCGTCTATTTGCTTCTGATCAAAGAGACATGGTCACCACGATCACAACCAGTTCCACAAAACGAGACTGTGGACCCCTGAGGGCAAGCCCAATGCTCTTTCCTGCTGGAAGAGATGAGTCCGGTCTGCACTGGCTTGTTCGCGCTGTCACGGGTCTCCTGCTGGCCACAGGGCCCACACGTGTGAGGTTGCTGGCCGGTGAGGGCCGCCTATGGGCTTGCAGCAAGGGGACTGGGGAAAGGGCCCTGACCCACACTCTGACTGGGCTCGCACCCTTGGCCTGCCCTGTGGTGTGTCCTTGGCACAATGGATAAAACCCCCTATTCTTTCTCCTTGGACTAGAGAAGTCTGGCCAGCAGAGGTGGGGGTGGGGCGTGAGGTGGGGGGCACCTTGGAAGGACAGGAGAGCTGCGGTGTCCTTCCTGGCCTTCTCCCCTGTGCTGAGGAGGCAGATGAGGAGAGGCGAGGGTGCTGGGTGCAGACTCAGAGCTGAGAGGTCCTAACGCTCACCTGCTGGTGCCTGGCCTTTCACACATCCTCACACCATGGCCCGCACCCCAAAGCCCTGCTGCAGGGCCCAGGGCCTCTGATTTCACCGTGTCCTGGCCTGGTTTCTCTGAGAGGGCGGCCTGTGCCTGGGTCACAGCAGCTGGGTGGCCCAGCCTGTACCTGACAGTCCCAGGATACACCTCAGGATCAGGCAAAGTGACAGGCGCTCTCAAGACTGTGGGCTCCGGGAAGAGAGAAGAGCACACAACAGACAGGCCCCGGGGGGCCAGGTGCGCATGTACACAAGCAGGAGAGCCCCACTTGGAAATCGCTTCACCAACACTTCCTGGGCGCCCACTGTGTACTGTAATCAAACAATGCCTCCACCCCTGAGTTTTGGAGGACAAGGCTGCAGGACCCTTTGGTCAAACCCAGCACATGGAAGAGTGTTCCCGGCTTCGGAGGAATGGGCTGCCTGCCTGCCCTCTGTGCTGTGCTTGATCTTGAGGTTGTAAGAAGTATCTGAACCCTGGAATGTGGAGCCAAAGGCACAGCATCAAGAGCCGCCCCTGACAGACACGCGCGGCAGTGCCCTGGTTCCCAGAGGTTTGCCTTCCAGATGAGCGGCGGGGCAGCCAGAGAAGGGTGAGGTCAAATGGGACGCGGCTCTTCTCTTACAAAGACTGCTACTGTGCTGGGTTTCCACCTTGCAAAAGAGCAATTTTCTCATAAAAGACTGCCAAAAAAGAGAATTTACAGGCTTGAAGACATCCAAGAAAGAAAAAAAAGTCCAAGAGAGTAAGTAATACCTAGGAGCACATTATTAATGGTCACTGAAAGATTTAACTGTTAGTAGTGTAATAATAAGATGCACCTCAGTATTAGAGGTAAGAACAGGGATATTTAACCTCATGATCTGGAATGAGCAAAGCAACCACTCGGAGGGATGCCTTCTCTCCCTGCTTCTTGGTAACCTGTGGGTAAGGAGCCGGGCCTGGAAGGACAGTCCCCTGCATCGGCTCGGCCCCACGCTGTGCTCCCTCCGCCCTGTCCCCCCCGGGTGCCCAGGCCCTGTGTGGGAAGTTCCTTTCCTCTCTCATAGCCACCCTCCTCCAACCCTGCAAAGTTTGCTTCTACTCCTCCCTGGATCCTACCGGGTGAATAGCACATCTTCATTCAAACAAATTTTACAGCACTATTTGGCATTATACACATTTATTATTCTAATGGTAAATAACGATGGCTAGCGCTATAGTGTTTTGCTGAGTGCCATGCATAATCTATACAAAGTAAGTCCTTTATATGCTTTCTTTCCATTAAATCTTGTTACAGTTTTGAGGGGTTTATATTGGTATGCCTATTTTTTTCAGAATAGTCTCAATATTGTAATAGTGGTACATAAATCTCTTTTAAGTCTAGTGTAAAGTCTAAAGGGCACTGAGTGAGAAACTAGTAGATCTGAGATCTGAGATTCCATTCGTATAAATGTCTCCTGAACAAAACACAAGTTAAAAACACCATGGGAAACCACTACTTACTTTTCAAAATGGTCAGAACAGAAAAAACTAGTAATACAAAGTGCTGTCAAGAATATGGAGTAAATGAAACTCACGCACTGTTAGTGAGAAGGTAAATGGTATAGTTGTTTTGGAAAACAGTTTGGCAGCTTCTTATAAAGTTAAAGCAAAACCAGATGACCCAGCAATCCCACTCCTAGGTTATCTCTACCCATGAGAAGTGGAGGCAGATGTCCACACACAGGAAACCTGTATGCAAGCTGTGCGTGGTGGTGCATTGCCTGTCATCCCAGCACTCTGGGAGGCTGAACCAAAAGGATCACAAGTGTGAGCCCAGCCTGGGGTATTAGTGACTTAGTGAGACCCTGTCTCAAAATCTCAACATTAAATTTTTTTTTTAAAAGTTGGGGATGCAGTTCAGTGTGAAGGCCTTGGGTCCAATCTCCAGTACTGGGCAAAAAAAAATCTTGTATGCATGTGTTTAGAGCCCTTTATTCATAATTACCCAAACTAGACACAGTCCAACAACCTAGAGGATGGATAAACAAACTGTGGTATATTCATCAAATGTAACACTGCCTAGAAAGAAAAGCAACAAAGGAACATGTGCAGCAGCCTGGACGAACCTCCGCTGCATCATGCTGAGAGAACGAAGCCAAATTCAAAGGCCACTGCTATGGATTCCATTTATGAAAGTCTGGAAAAGGCAGAACTGTTAGGGAAGAAAACAGGTGAGTGGTTGCCTGAGGCTGGGGGACTGTAAAGGGATGTGAGTTTAGTTTTTAGAGTAAGGGAAATATTCTGAATCGTAATTGTGGCTGTTTTTACACGATTGTACACATCTGTCAAAACTCTAAGAATCATACACTACACGGGATAAATTTTGCTGCATATAAATTAAATCTCAGTACACCTGACAATAAAAATGAAAAAATTCCCTAAAGATAGGATTACACACTGGTAAGCCCCATATATTCAAAAGTGTCTGAATTATTTATGACCCAATATATCACTTGGGTTAACTAGTCAATGGGAGAGTAGGTGAATATCTGCTGATAGTGTTTGTTTGTTTTGTTTTACAGGGACAGGGTTTCCCTATGTAGTTCAGGCAGGCTTTGAAGTCACTCCTAGCCCACCCTGGCCTCAAACTCTTGGAGATTCTCTTCAGTTACAGGTACGCACCTCCACGCTCAGCTCCCAACTGATCTTTGGCAGAAGAATTAATGAGGAACAAAACAACTGACAAAACAGTGAGCTGACTAGGCAGGATGCAAAGCCAGAAGCAGAGGCGGCCCCCAAAGTCTCCCGAGCCCATGGGAGAGGTGAGCAGGTACCGACCTTAGTATGTGTCTTGATCGCTGGTTCAGAGACCTCAGTTTCACCAGAAGTTGAGGCTGCCTTCGCATAGTCAGCATCTGATGGAAAACGCTGCTGTGTGCTGTTAAAAAAAAAAAAAAATCAAAGACAACCCTAAAAAGTTGAAGTGTTTGGGAGCGAGTATAATAAAGCAAGTGTCTGATGAAAATGTGCCACCAGCGTGCTGAAGTGTGTGATAGGCGGGAGTCCCCGCGTACTCTTGGAGAGCTGAGGACACAGGGTGACGTGAGTGCTGATGGCCTCGGAAAGGCACCGGGCTGTGTCACTGTGGGAGTTTAAAGGGCACACGTGGCTTCAGAACCAACTGCGTCCCAGACCCCAAACTCCTTCCTGTTCTAACAAGTTGGGACACCAGCCCTGTGGGGACGGCAGCAGCGATCACCAAACAAAGGCGGGGTGCTGAGGAGAGCCAGGGAGCTCCACGAGGACAGGAGTCTTACCCTCCGTTCCCCAGGCCCCAGCACACTGCCTGGCCGATGGCCACAGTAAAAGAGACTCAACTTGCTGGAGGGCAGCGCGGCCGTGCGCATCAGTTTCACTGTCTACACGCTCTGACTTTGCCACAGGCGAGCTCTGAATCAGCCTGGGCTGTTTTTAAAAGCGTGAACCCAAGTGAAGAACACAGTGAGAGCTGCCTTCTCGGAGGAACCTGCGATGTGCTCCAGCTTTGAGGGAAGGAAAGCGACACCTAAGAGCTGTACCTCTCCTGGACACAGAAGGGTCCACTTCCACGCCTTTCTCGTAGGGAGTCCCGCCATTCAAGAAGAGCTCGTAAGTTCTAGAAAAGGAAAACCCGCTATGGTGGGTACGCCTCATGGGCATTTTGTGAACACTGGAGTCAGCAGTAAAATACACTTGAGCACAAAGGTATTCACAGACTTAATATTGACTATTATGTCTACAATCAGTGATAAAAAGGAGACAGCTGTGGGTCCCTAGTAGGTGCCATCTCGGTCAACAGACTCTTAGTACAAACTATAGGGAATATGTTTTTTTCATGAAAATGAGAAAGATTCATCGACATTATTTGACTTTAATGACAATTAATAACTACTTTGAATACATTTTCCAATGAATTGAGTCATTATTGGAAACAAAGCCATTATGAATTTCAATTATTTTTAAAATATAAAAGTGATGTGTATGTAATGCTATAAAAAATTTGGATGGCAAAGAAATCTCTTCCCATCTTTCCTTCCTACTTTGGCACATCATCCCCTCTTATCTTTTTCTACGCAAAGGCAAACAAATATACAGGATAAACAGTGAATTTTAAAACTGATACACGTTCCCCCCACCACCCCGGTTGTGGGGATCAAAAGCACAGCTTCATGTAAAGACTACCGCAAGCTACACCCGCAGCCCTGCATGCATCTGTTCTGAAGTAGCGTACTACCTAGGTGCAGAAAGTAGAAGTTAAAAGGCCCCTTTGATCCTACCACGCCAGGATCCGGCTCCCTGGCACCTACCCACAGAAGCTGACAAATAGTTTCTAATGAACAAAAGGGGAGCCACAGCATTCAGACTGTTGTCTTGCATTTTGTATGCTACACACTGGAGGTGTTTCTGTATTACATCACAGAGCTCTACCTCGCTTAAAAAATACCTGTGACTTCACTTTTAGAAAGATGCAGATATATTTTCCTTATTTCTTTCATTAAGTACTGCAAAAAAAAAAAAAAAAAAAAATCCCTGAACATGTTTTCTAAACATGCCACAAGAGCTTGGGTTTTTACACCCACCCTTGCTAATGGGGGACCCCTCCCACCCATGGGGGTGACCCCAAGGCAGGAAGTAGTGAGGACTTTTACCTCTGGATTTGAGACATTACACACCACAGCCTTGAATTCTGTAATTCCGACTTGGGATCTTGCTCACTGTCATTCTGCCTGCCCTTTTGTGTCTCCTCTGTGAATTTGCTTATATCCTAAACTTAGAGCTGTATTTCCCCCATTTAGAAATTCAGATGATCTTTGTCTTACTAATTTTCAAGAGCTTTTTTTGTATTTGGGACAATGGGATTCTTACCACAAATATCTGCTTCCCGTCTGCCTTTTGCTCCTAAAATTTAAATTTATTTACAGCTCCCATGTCCCACCCACAGGAGAAAGGCAGAGGTACACAGGACCTCAGGACCCTCACTCAGCTTTCCCACTCCTTGAAGAGAATTAGGCTCTGTCGGCAGCACAGGGAAATGTGCCAGTACATGGGAAATTACTGACAGGACGTCCTCAGCAGCCAGTCAGTGCAAATATCTCTTAAAATGCTGACTCTACACATCATTTCTTCCTTCCTGGGATGAAACTCTGCAAGCTGTCCTTACACAGCACCTCAAACAACGCTCAAGTCAACAGTGAAAACTTGGTGAAGTGCTAACAGAACAAATCTGAGCTACCCAGACCCTAAAAGACGAACTTGTGCAAAACTGCTCATTGGTAAGGAACGCACAGCCCACTTACTTGGTTGGAATAGGAACACCACTGGCATCGAACAGCTTCAGAAAGGCCCAGCCACAACTTAACTCTCCTCGCTCACCGGTGGACTAGAAAGCAAAACAAGTGTGTGACTCAGAGGCCGCACACCAAGTCCTCTGAGAGGAACAAAACGTGTGTTCACCCCCAGGACTAAAGCAGCTCTTTCCCGGAAAATACAGTGAGACCTAAGAGATGCCCACTTCACTCAAACTGTAAAGATGGTACTTCAAGTGACAATCGTGTTTTTTTGAAACTGTTCTTAAAAATCCCTTGAACCTCATGAGGTGGCCACAACTGCTCTTGGGCCTGGAGTGCTACCTGCATTCTGTGAACTGGTCTCAAATTACACCGATACCGCTTGGGATTGAAACTCGGTTTCACTGCCAGGTGGAATGCAGAACTGGTCACTCAAGGGCTTTTGTGCTCAGAAGTTTCTCTACTGTCAACTGCCAGAGGCCACTGAGGCTGGCTTGGGGACCTGCTCCTCCTGCCGTCCTACACATTTGCAATACACATGCATGAGTCTGTCTTAAGGTGTCTTAGCAGTGGTACATAGGACCACTAATGTCACCTCTCTGTGATGATTCTCTGAGTTACTGGGGGCGGCCAAGTTGTTTATTATTAATTATTATTATTGTTATTATTGGTTTTTTGAGGCAGGGTCTTACTGTATAGTTCAGGCTGGTCTTGAACTCACAGTGATCTTGAACTACTTGAACTACTGTGTAGTTTAGGCTGGCCTCACACTCACAGTGATCCTCCTGCCTCAGCTTCCTGAGGGCTGGGATCACAGGCATGCACCACCATGCCTGACAGAGGCCAAGTTTATATTCTACATCTCTGGAGCTATTATTAGAACGTGCAGATGTGGACTGACCAGCACAGCTCACACCCACGGGTTCAACAGTTCATGTGACTTCTTAATCCAAGTTTCTGGTGTGCTCTTAAGAAAATGACCACTGTGCCAGGTCCTTTCATAACTCTCAGTCACAAAGTTAAGAGCACTTGGTCCCTGGAGGACAGAGGTGACCGGCCCCTGAGCTAGAATGCTTCTGTCACTTTTATTACTTTCTATATAGTCCCAGCCTTTTGAAACTGACATTCTTTCAAAGCACTAGCATTCACTAATGCCATGAATGCAAACAAATACCATTTTAAATGCCACCGAGAAAGCACTATCTACAAAATTAGAATCATTGTCGACTGACAATTCCACAAGGGATTAAAATTCTATTACACAGAAGCCTTCTAGTATTTTACCTGTAAATAGACATATTTCTAACACATCCCTTTCAACTGAGACATTAGAATGCTTTATGTTTCAGCTGACTTACATTGCGAATATAAGAAATTCCAAGTTCAAACAAGATTCCGAGGTCTGGGGATGAAGAATTGGACCTGATGAAACAATCCCCACTGAGCAAGCAGGGCAGGATGCCAGTAACCTGCAGTGGTGGAGAAACCAGAGTTACTGATGAGGAGGAAAAGCGGGGAGGCTGTTCAACTCCCCGGACCATCTGTGAATGGTTTATGCCCCTGCATTATGACAAAGGTCTTTTAAGGAAAATGAAAAGCAGATGTACTGATTACTGTTGCTTTACTTTTTGCTTTGGGCAGAGTCAATGTGAAGCGAGTATTGTAAGCAGGTCCCAGGCTTTATAAAGCATAGTTTGCACAAGGTGTTTACATAAGGCATTTACTTAGCCAGTGTCTGCACAAACAGAACTGAAATGAAAGATGAAGGCACACACTTGCTCAGCTCTCCTGACCCCTGTCTTGTAAATGTTCCTTTCCCTTTTGCTCATCTCTTCCCTCTCCCTAGGCAACCAAATCTCCCCTTCTTGCCTAAATAGTCCTACCTACCCGCCAGGGTCTACTTTCTCTTCTACAGTACCTGCTCTGGGGAATAAGGGCTGGATCGAACCTCCCCTCCTTGGGCTCCCAAAGCACTCAGAACCCCATCACCATTGCAGTCAGTCAATGATGTTTTCTACAGTGCCCATCCCCCAGGGCTCCTCTAAGGCCTTTACCAAACATCGTGCACAGGGGCCCAGCACAGGGCCCGGTACATGGCTAGAGCACCGCAGATGCAGGGAGTCACTATTATTCACAGATGTGTTTCTTCTCCACTATCCTGCAAATTCCCACACACCCAGGATGAATGCCTGGCACTTAGCAGATGCTTAACTGAACTCAACAATGGATTCTATACTTACGCATCCTCCCAATACACCTTTATATTCCAGGAAAGCACTAGAACATTCCACCCTCACACTTCACACACACAGACATGCCCCTGCAGACGGAGCCCAGCGGTTTCTCCCTGGGGGCAGGGAGCTCACGAGGTCACACTGCACTTGCGGGAGTTGTGCTAGGGGCGAGTGAGGACACAAGCACACACATCGAGGTGGCTGGGCCTCGAGCACGGCCTGTGTCCTCTCACCAAACCTCCCCATTGGTTGCTTTACAATCTTTTGATGCTATAAGAGGAAGGGCAAGTAAGAGTTTTCAGGGTGCAGTAACACAAACAAGTTAGTTGTGGGAGGGAAAGAAAATGCTAAAGTAACGAAACCTCGGTGGTAGAAATCAAGTAAAGTAAACTGTACACAATTAATGCTGGATGAAGAACATAAAGACATCTTTGATTCACTGGTGTCCACGTAACCCTGAGTCATGGTTTGAAAGTCTCGTTTGAGTGGTGACAGTCCCAGGGTGTAGGCACAGTCCTCAGGCGTCACCTTTGATTTTATCTGGGAAAACACAACTGTCAGTAGCACGGTGTGAAGGGTTCATTTTGGAAAAACACCCTACTTCCTAAATTTTATCTTCTTGTTTTCATGTTTCATCAAATGGGTATTTTCTAAAATTAACATCCACTGAATAAGATGATTCATAGGAATTATAGCGTTGGGTGAGTCAGGGATATGAGTAATTTTTTACCTAAGGCTTCAAGGAACACTAAGGAATTTAAAGATTTGAATCTGGGCCCGTGTGACTCTGTCACAGTGACAGCCTCACTTTAGAGCTTAACTTCATCAACTTAATAGGTAAGAGAAGTTCATTTTTATTCCACTCACTCAGCAGATCACCTACCTGGGGAGAAAAAGCCCACGTTTTGGGCTTCTTTGGTTGCCATGTGGCTCGGACTGTATGAATGTTGCTCAGGACCTGAAATGAGATTTTCCCTTTGAAATCATACTGTAGAAAGGTTTTTTTTTTTTTTTTGTCTTTTTGAGACAGGGTCTTGCTATGCAGTTCAGGCTGGCCTTGAGCTCACTTTGTAGCCCAGGCTGGTCTTGAACTCACAACGATCCTCCTGCCTCAGCCTCCTGAATGCTGGGATTACAGGCATACGCCACCACACCCGGGCTGAAAGTTCTTTGATGTATCACTACTTCTCAGTCCTGGAGTGCTGACAGCGGGAAAGGGGAGCTTTCATTTTTAATTTCATGCAGTTCCACGATGTTTTTCTTTTTACATCAACTCCAGCATACATGTAACTTTTAAAATAGTTAGTGAGAAACAAGCCTTACAACATTTATTAAGAAAACAATGAAGAAACTAATAAAATGAATTTGGACTTGGACCTTTGTGGCTGTAATAAGTTGTTATAAATGAAATACTTAAGAGCTGAGAGTGAAATTTCAGATAGAAGTGGCCTTTTAAGAGTTGGGACAAGCGGGGGCTGGGGATTTAGCTCAGCGGCAAAGTGCCTGCCTGGCAAGCGCAAGGTCGTGAGTTCGATTCCCGGTACTGGAGAAAAACCAAAAAAAAAAAAAAACAAACAAAGAGTTGGGACAAGCATTTCATATGTTGTCCTTCACCCTGTCGCTAAGACAGACACTGTCATCAGCTGGGAGACACACCACATTTTGCTTCAAGGTTCTAGGCTCACAAATTATACTCTTTTTGCAATTTAACCTCTTATGAAAAGCTACCTGTATGAGGTTTGCCCTGCAGTTTACACAAAACAATGAAACACAAAAGGAGCCAAACTTTATGTAAAATTATATGCCAAATTCTAGAAAGTTAAGGCCCATTAAATTTGTTTTTTT
>NW_004955470.1:3283255-3285758 GCF_000276665.1 Chinchilla lanigera | reverse complement strand
TAGTTTTGGGAGTACAAGGCCCATTAAATTTGAACTGATTCTATTTTTTAGAGAAGTTTTAGTTTAAGAGAAGTAAGCAAAAAGTACTTACTTTTTTATTTAAGAAAGCCAGAAGTACAAATTGCAAACTGGTAGGTTCTAGCAGAGTTAGGTGCTATAGCCACAGGGGTCTGTTGTATTAGTTGCTGCATGTTTCAGTGCATTTGAAATAGTTCACAATTTTAAAAATATTAATTCCAATAAAAATTAGATTGGGGTATAAAATAGATATGAAAAGAATTAAACAGAAATTCAAAAGAAGTAATATTCTGAGAAAGATTTTAAGTGTGAGACTTAGGTTTGTCTCTTATTTTTCTTTTTATTGGTACAGATAATTAGTTGATGTGTTTTTTTAATGGGTACATAAGGGTTTCAATTAAATTTTAAAAGGCTAAAACATACGACGATGGTTAATTATGAAACACATCAAACATACCAAGCTAGATAAAAGAAGCTTACGGTGAATACTCACGTGCTCATAACCCAAATTCTGCCAATAGCTTTGCACTATTCCTGTTTCATCATATATGTATATATATACATATATATCATCTATCCACCCATCACTTTACCTTATATTCCAATGGACTGCAAGTTTATAGATTTTACTAAACTTCTCTGACCTTTGCCATGCATATCTTGAGTCTTTATTTATGTTCTTGTTTGATGTAAAATCTAACATAACGAAAGTCACGACCTTGTGTTTGTTTTACGTGTAATGTCAAGAGTGAAGAAAGGAAGCTGGGCTGGCCAGGCTTCACTGGACCTGGGAGTGACACTGTGGGTGCCATTAATGGAGGCTTGGGGGGAGTCTTCGTGGCTACTGGGGCTCATAGTCAGGAGGCCCACCTCCCCCTGGGTAGGAGCAGAGGCCAAGTGCAGAACTTAGGCTTCCATGTTCACCTGGCAGTAAAATGAGCAGCTCCCAGCTTCCCCTGCCAGAGTGGTGTCAAAGTCTAGTTAAAAGAGAACTTTTTTATTTTTTTGAGATGGCCTCACTACATTCTTCAGGCTGGCCTTGAGCTCACTGTGTAGCCCAGGCTGGCCTCAAACTTATGATCTTCCTGCCTCAGCCTCTTGCGTGCTGGGATCACAGGGTACACCACCATGCCTGGCTTTAAAAGAGATTTTAAGATCCAGAAAATCTCAACACCTCAAATATCCAGGATCTAATAAAACACCGTTTATCTTACCAAGAAAACCAGGAAAATCGCAAATTGAATAAGAAAAGACATTCAACAGACACCACCACTAATACATCATAGATGTAAGAATTGTCTAAGATTTTAAAGGAGCCAAGTAAAAATACATTAATAAACAACTTGAGATGTGCTTGCAGCAAATTGAAAATATAGGAGGAGATATAGTCTTAAAAACACAGACATGTCAACATAAAAAAGGAAGGTGTAAAGAGAATCAAATGGAAATTCTAGAACTAAAAAAATATAATCAAGAGAAACAAACAACTCCCAACTCACTGGATAGACTCAATACCAGAACATAGAAAAGAGAAAATAACCAGTATACTTCCAGATAAGAAAATAGAAATTACAAAACCTGAAGAGCTAAGATAAAGTTGGTGAAAGAAAGAAAGGAGAGAAAACCTCAGGAACCTGTGGGATTATAACAAAAGTGCTAACATTTGGGTCATTGCAATCCCAGAGGGGAGGAGAGTTTGGAGTTAAACAGGCATTTGAGAAAATAAAGATTGAGTAATCTCCAAATTAGGCAAAAGACATAATCTCATAGATGTAAAAAGCTGAGCAAATTCCAATGAGGATAAACCCAAGAAATTCATGCCAGGTACACCAGAAACTTCTGAAAAGTAAAGAGAAAGAAAATATGTGGGAAGCAGTGAGACAGAAACAACGCCCATGCTCACCCTGGGGAGCAATTTGAATGACTGGATTTCTCATCAAAAACCACAGAGGCAGACAGGAAGTAGCAGGACACTTTTCACACACTTTCAAAAGAGAAGAAATGTCAATCCAAAATTGTAAGAATGAGCCTTCAGGAATGAAGGGGAAATAAAATATTCTCAAACCGGGTGTGGTGGCGCTTGCCTGTAATCCCAGCACCTGGGAGGCTGAGGCAGGAGGATCGCTGCTAGTTCGAGGCCACCCTGGGCTAAAATGTGAGTTTAAGGCCAGCCTGAACTGCATAGTGAAACCCTGTCTCAAAAAAAAAAAAAAAAAAAAAAAAAGAAAGAAAGAAACAAATAAAAAGAAACAAGATATCCTCAGATAAAGTTTAAGAGATCTGTTGCCAGCAGACCTACCTTAAAAGAATGCATGAAAGATATTCTCTAAACAAAAAGAGCATGATTTTTAAAAAGGAATTTTAGAACATCAGAAAGAAAGAAAGACCAATGAAAACAGTAAAAAATAGGAGTAAATACTATAGATTTTTCTCTTGGATTTTCTAAACTATGTTCAATGGCTGAAGCAAAAATTACTATTTTTTT
>NW_004955470.1:3255206-3283010 GCF_000276665.1 Chinchilla lanigera | reverse complement strand
TATGCCATAACACCTGGCTGCAAAAATTATTAAGAATATGCAATGTCACTTTCAATGTCTGTCTGTCTCCTACCAGATGCTTTGCAGTGCTTTCAGGTAGCTGCCTTTTAAAAAAATACTGCTCACCAGCGGCAAAAGCGCCTGCCTGGCAAGCGCAAGGTTGTGAGTTCGGTTCCCGGTACCGGAGAAAAACCAAAAAAAAAAAAAAAATACTGCTCAGGGTTCAGATGCTGTGGCTGGGAGCGGGTTGGTCCCGGAAGTAGGGTTTCATTACTTAGTTTTAACAACTGTGCTTTTAATTTGTAACTAGGCTTATGTTTATTAAAGAATCACTCAAGGAAACATCTAAGTATGTGCTGTAACTTTTCACTTTAGAAATCGAATATAAATTACTTTTATAAATTCACTTCTATGAGTTTGTATTATTCTGATGTGCTAGTAACAATCAAGTTGTAGTCTCTGTTTTATGTTCTCGTGTATGAGAACAAGGAGAAGTATAAGCAAAAGTGTTAAACGAGACCGAAGAGGAGAGCAGTTCATCTCCGCTTGGTCAGTGGCGACACCTATTGGCTCATTTATGGCAGAAAGTTTTGTGCAGACTAGAAATGAGGATCATGATGATTTACTCCAGGTTCCGATGAAAGAGATGGGGGGAAAGAGAGAGAGAGAGAAAGAGAGACAGAGAGAGCGAGGGAGGGAGGGAGGGAGAGAGAGAGAGAGACATTCTTGTTATGCTGAGAGCTACGCGTACCCTTGGGATGAGCGAAACCAAACCCACGTCAACGCCTCCGGACTCGGTCCTCCGCCAGCGCCGCCTGTGCGGCTGGAGGTTACCACCAACTAAGCAGATGCGAAGTCTGAGACCCAGGGTCACGCTCAACGCCTGGCGCTCCCTCCACCCTCCAGGTCAGCCACCACAAATTTTGTGGATTCTTACCTCTTACACCTCTCATCTCCGCCTCTCTCTTCTAGACTGTAAGCCCGCCCGTCCCCAAGTCCCTCCCCACTCCCAGGCACTGGCTGTGTCCCTCGCGCTGTTCTAAGAGCTGCGCCTGCATCCCGGGACCTAGGATGTGCAGGGTGAGGGTGTGCACCGTGAGACGGCACGGTGCGGTCACTGGCTCAAAGCCCCTCACCCAGCACATGGTGGAGCCAGGTGAAGCTTCGGCAAACCGGTTGCAGGTTCTGTTCTCTTGAAGACGACACTGCTGTCCTTTGACCGCCATGCCGAGTTTCCCGCGGCCCCCCGTGGGCTATTCATGCTCTCTCTGGCTCTTTCACCCTCAAGACCAGGTCACCCTTTGGATCTCGGCTCAAGCGCTGCTTCCTTGAGAGGCAGCTCTGACTGCTGACCTGCGGGTTCTTTTCTCACGTAAGCGTCTGGCACTAAAGGTTTCCCTCTACCAGTGCTGTAGCGAACATCTCACGGCTATACGTTGCATGTTTATTTTTGGTACAGTACCAAATATATTCTGATTTCCCATTTAATCCATTGATTATTTAGAAACTTACTAATGTCCAGATATTTAAGGATTTTCTCACTTACCTTTTGGTTATTGATGTCTAATTTATTTCCATGTGCTCAAAGACCCTATACCCTATGGGTTTCAACTCTTACAAATTTGTTGAGGTTTGTTTTCTGATCACCCATTTGTCTCTGTGAATATTCCGTATGTACATAACAGAAAGTATATTGTACTATTTTGAGGTGAAGCATTGTACAAATACCAATTCAATCTCATTAGCTGATATGTTTTTTTGATTCTTTTACAGCCTTACTAATTTTCTGTTTGGTCTATATCACTGAGAGAGAAGTATTAACGTTCCTAACTATAATTGTGGCTTGGACTATTTCTCTTTTCAGTTCTCCACGCTTATTTCATGTACCCTGAAGCTCTGATGTTGGCTGTGTACAGAGTCAGGCTTGTTATGTCTCCTTGATGAATGATCTCTCTCACTTTTATGTAATAAGTACTTGGATGTTAATGTCTTTTGAATGGTGTATCCTATTCCATCCTCCTACTTTTAACCTACCTACATTTTTATATTTAAGGTGCCTTTTCCTACACAGCATATAGTT
Source organism: Chinchilla lanigera (assembly GCF_000276665.1). Lineage (NCBI taxonomy): Eukaryota > Metazoa > Chordata > Mammalia > Rodentia > Chinchillidae > Chinchilla > Chinchilla lanigera. Next base: position 3,280,930 of record NW_004955470.1, on the reverse strand, counting down.
GGATCTCTCTCAGTGTTTTTTTTTTTTTTTTTTTGGATTTTTTTTCCAGTACCAGGAATCGAACTCATGACCTTGCTCTTGCCAGGCAGGCGCTGTGCCACTGAGCTAAATCCCCAGCCCCTCTCTCTGTTTTAATGTGCATTTCCCTGATCACTTATTATATGGTCAGTGTCTTTTATAGTCTTATTGGTTTTCTTTTCTTGAAGTCCAAGTCTCTTGCTCATTTAAAAAACCAAGTCTTTTTATTTCTCAGACATCCCTGACTTGTTTCTGATCATAGGGAAAAATGGTTCAATGTTTCACTGTTAAGTGTGATGATGCAAATTTAGATTTTTCTTATTTCTGTTTACAGTTTGAGGAAGTTCCCTTTATTCCTAGTTTGTAGAGAATTTTTAAAAGATCATGAATGAGCACTGAAATGTTTTTCTATAGACTATATAGAATGCTTTTTCTACCTCTATTGAGATGTTCACATGAGTTTTCTTTTTTGTCCTATTAATAATAAATTACAATGACTGATTTTCAGGTGTTAAATGTTGGACACACAGGTATATACATTTGAATTCCTGAAAGAAATTCCAACTAGTTATGATATGTTGTCCTTTTTATATGTTGCTAGATCTAATTAGATAATATTTTGTCTAGGGTTTAGTTTCTAGGGTTTAGTTTCTATATCCATAAAGGATACCGGTCTTGAAATTTTTTTATGTCATATTTTGGTATCACATTTTTCTGGCTTTATGAAATGTGCCGGGAAGCATTTCCCCTTTACCTACTCTTTGGAAAAGGATGCATAAGATTGGTGTTATTCCTTCCTTAAATGTTTGGAGGAATTCACTACCAAAGATATGTGGGCCTGGAGTTTTCTTTATGGAAAGATTTTTTTATTACAATTTTAATTTCTTTAATGGAGGTTATTTAACTTTTTTATGCCTTATTATGCCAATTTCAGTAAATTATGTGTTTTACTGAATTATCTGTTTCATCAATGTCAAATTTATTAGCAGAAAATTTAGAATATACCCTTACTGTTAATGTCTGTGGAAGCTGTGACAATGTTTCTCTTTCTATGTCAGATACTGGTAACTTGTTTTCTTTCTTTTAAAGATTTCTTGATCACTCTTAGTGGGCATCTTTCAATTTTATTAATCTCTTCCAAGAATCAATTTTTTAAAATTTTTTTCTTTTATTTGCTTTTAATTTCATGAATTACTACTCTTATCTTTATTATTTCCTCCTTTCTCCAGCTTTAACTCACTGTTCTCTTTCTAGCTTCAATTTTTATTAAATTGGTAGTTTAGCTCATTGATTTTAAACCTTCCTTCTTTCTAGTATGTGCGTTTAGAGCTATACATGTCTACTGAAGCACTGTTTAAGGTGTACCTCGTGAAAGATAAATTAATTTTCTAGATGCCCTTCAGACTTGTTTGGTACTGTGCAAAACGCAGTCTCCCAGGAAGCAGGGAGAAGCTGAGTGAAAAAGGACACAAAGACACAACATATGACAATCTCTCTATCTTGATGACAGCGTTGGTCATAACAGGTGTGTACATGTGTCAAAAACATGACACTGTACACCTAAGATCTGAACTGTGTACAACACTAGAAGATATACATCAGTGCCTTTTAAAAGTGAAAAACAATCCAAAGCTGAGATGGGGTAGATGTGACTGATTTGCCAACATTACACACTTAGCCACTAGAAGAGCCAGGGGTGAGACCTACATCATCAGAACCATGGTGGCTGCACCATATTATACAGGACACGTGTGATGAGACAGGCAGAGAGAGAGGAGTAGAGGGTACTGTTCCATGCAGTACGTATGTACCATGAGGCTTTACCCATACCAAAACGCCCTTCCACCATCCCGGTGCGCCCCAACCCAGTCCTTGGGAGCTCACCTTGCTACCGTCGAACACACAGAGGCGCACATGCCTGCTGAGGACCTGAATGCTCGTTCCCGGGAGAGGAATCATCTTACAGCTCCACAGCGTCAGGACCAGTGAAACACGGCTGGGTCTTGGCCTGATCTGACAGGAATTAGTTTGAAAAAGTTTATTTTTGTTAGTTATAGTATAGATCCATTTTCCAAAGCATCTTTTGTAAGTGCAGCTTAGGAAAATAAACACAGGATAAAAAAAGAGACAATAGAAGAAAAATTTTGCACAAACATACACAAATACGAAAAAAGTTATAATACTCTGCTCATTTAAAGTCAAAACCAGTCATTTTGGGTAAAATTCTTGAAGTTATATTTGGAATATCTGCATGTTTCTTAACTACTTAAAAGCTGCAACAGGACAAGCAGGCAGTGGTAGCAGGTACAGCAACTAAGCTGGCCATGGAAACACCCTATTCCTGTGTCCAAGTTCACTACACACAAGGCGGGTAAGTGTAGATGGTTACCGTGGCATAGCGACCAAGAAACACTGCATCAATATTACTCAGCTAAATTCTCCTTTTTAAAAAAAATTCCAAGCAACTGTCTACCTTGTTCTTAGACTTTTTTTTGTACTGGAAATCAAACTCAGGATCTTGCACTTGCTAGGCAGGTGCTCATGCTGCTGAGCTATATCCCCGGCCCCATCTTTGACTTCTTACCTAGATCTGTTGACAGAGAGAATGTACTATTTGATGAGATTATTCAGATCTATTTCACAGACAAGAGGTCAGATTGTGAATAAACAAATTGGCATTCTGGCTTTTTATTTTTATTTATTTACTTATTTTTTGGTACTAGAAATCGAACTCACGACATCAGGTTTGGCGCTTATGCTGCTGAGCTATATCTCTGGTCCTAGTTTTTAAGGACAGCCTCAAATAAGTTAAACTTTCCATTTCACTTTATGATCATGAGCCTTTTCATTGAAATAAATTTGTTGTTGCAAGTAGTAAGACAATTGTCACCTTTTTAAGCAATGAGAGCTGAATATTTAGTTTTCTGGGCATAAATTTATAACATTAAATGTACATTAAACAGACCAAATATAACATCTTTGTTGACTTACAAAACAAGATTCTAAATACTAGGAAGGTTCCAGGTCATGCTCAGGTTGGGAGGGAAAGGGGTGTTGTGGTCCTGCACCACCCGATCCCACAAACCTGGCCACTCCGTCCTCTTGCTCTTCCCTTATGCTTTGGGAAAGGGAGGCAGGGAAGGAGAAGAGGGACAGGAGGGCAGTGATGTGTTCTAATGTGGATATAAAGTAGAACGAAATATCAAGAATATTTTACACTCTGAATACTGAGGCAGCAAGAGTCCTTTACTCTTAGTCCTACCCCAAAAAGTATAATCATAAAGTTCTGCTGCTTCCTTCTTCATATTTAATTAACAGTATTAAAACCGTATGACTGATGATGACACTTGCTGTGTCGGTCGGCTTTCCGTTGCTGTAACAAATATCTGAGACCATCAACTTTAAGGAACAGGAAATGTCTGTTTCAGCTCCTGCTTTCTGTCCTGGTCAGCTGGCCTCACTGCCCTAGGCACTGTGTTGAGGCAGCCCATGAAGGTGGCCAGGAAGCAAAAGGGAGCGGGGTAGGGGCTGGGGTCTCACTATCCTCTCAAGGGCACATCTCTGCAACCCACGTCTTCCCACTAGGCCCCGCTCACGGGCTGGCAACACACAGGGACAATGGGGACAGCCACCAACATTTATGACATGTCAGGCATGGTCCTAAGCCTGTCCATATGAAATCATTCCCAGGGCAACTCTCGACGGGAAGTATGGCTAGCTGCATTTTTATAGATGAAGAAACAGGTAAAGAATGATTAGGATCGAAACAGCGTTTTCCCTTTGTAACAATGGGAGAGAGAGCAGTAGAGAAGAGAAACAAGATAAAGTTGAGGCGCCAGGTCCAAGTTTTACCTTACCTATGAAAACATCACATTAAAAAATTCCAATATAGAAACAATCCTTTGGTTTCTGTAGTGCATCCATTCCCATGTTACTTGTATTTACTAATCGTAACTACACTTACAGTGCCCGATTTGGCATCCCACACTAGATCTCTGAAGGCCAGCTGCGACGCCGTGAGCTCTGGCTGTAAGAAGTAACTTGCTCGAAATTGATTCCCTGTAAAAATATTTCTTTCCTTGATTTTCTTGCAAAAAAGAGGAATAGCATTCAAAACCCAACATCCACTTTACTGTCTGGTGCTATAAACTTAGGAAACAGAAACTTCCAAAATGCCAAACTGCTTACTAAGAACTTGCTTTCTGAGACAGATGTTCAGCCCATACTTATTGAAACAAAACAAAATTTAAAGAAATAAATGGAGATCAGGCAGTTTACAGAAAGATCTTAAAGAATTTAAAGTCAATAACATGCCTCATCATGAAGATGGTTCATTCAAATCTTTTTGTAAGATGCAGAAATCCATGAGCATTTTGGAGATTTTGGAAAAAAATAATAATCACTGATTCCACATAACACAAAAGCATTTTTACCCTTTTCTTCCATAGTTTAGCTATGAAGAATACTTCTTATAAAATCACTTATTAATTCAACAAATAGTTTTAGAGTCCCTGCTCTGGGCCAAGTTGCTATGCTAGGAGCTGGAACTAGAACAGGGAATGAGACAAATGTGTTCCCTGCCCTCATTAGCTGATCACAGAGTAAAGGAAAGGGTGCCCGGGTGAAAGGCAGTAGGGGGACAGACATCACAAAGGCCCTTCTCCTTGTAAGGTGGGATTTACCGGGAGACTGGCAGCGGGGATAGGCATTTTAGGGAGTGTCGGGAAGAACCTTTCCAGCAGAGGCCACCTCAGCGCATCCCTTCTGTGGATAACTGAGCAGTCAGGTAGACCGGAGACACCCTGCCCTGCAAGATTCCACTCTAAAGGAGCTTATAGCCATGAGTTGCCAGCTACTGGGAAATGCCAGACTGAATAAGGAATCAGAAGTGCCCGATGGAGAGAAATCCGGAAAAGTCTCTCTGCAAAGAGGCGCAGATAAAGGGAGTCTTTGGCAGAAGGGGCTAGGCCTGGGGGCTGGTTCTTAAAGGCGGTGGTGTGAGGTGCGCTGGAGGGACCGAAGGGGGAAATGAGCCACAGAGGAAGCGGTGCAAGAGCAGACTAAAGACACCGGGAAGGGCTGATAACGCACAGAGTCATGTTTTTGGGGAAAAGACAGAGGCAGGAGCCCAGAGCGCAGCTGCTCAGACGGCCTCTGACAGGCTCGGGTCTTTGCTGTCACGGGAGGACAAGGAGAAGATGAGTGAGTGCCAGTGAAGGGTGAGATTTAGCATCTTCCTCAACTTGTGCTGGCTCTGACAGAAAAATTATACTCCCACCCTGACTGCTTAACCCACGTCACCTTCCTCCAGCAGCTGGGAGAGCGTGGAGGGCCGGAAGCCTGTGGGGATGGCCCCCATCATGGTCAGCGCGTCGACGGTGTTTATCTGCTGAAGGGAGCAGAAACAAAATGAATCCGCTTGCTTTTGTTCATGCTTGTTCACTGCCATAAGGGAAAGATACTGCAAAGTGGTGCCCAACTCCTGAAAGCAAGGTCCATCCCTGAATCCTGCCCTTCCCAAGGGCCTCAGCCTCATGGGTTTGCAGGATATTGAGCTCTGTTCTAGACCGGCTGCTTCAAGATAGACCTTTAGCAAAGTGGACCCCTCTGCTCTGCTCCACCATGCATGGCCATTTACCAAAGGGGTGAACATGGTGACTAAACACACTGAAGAATTAAGGGTGGTTTGTGTATGTGAATACACACACACACACACACACACACACACACACACACGCATGTCCTTATAAGTAAAACATGGTGTGAAAGGTCAGGAAGAATACCTACTAACCTGCAAATAGTGATTACTTAAGGGAGGATTTTCATTTTGGTCTCTAATTTTTTAAATGATAGGATTATAGGTAATTTCTAAGTTTGTCAGATTTTTCAAACAGTACATGAAATGAAACTTACTCTTCAACAAAATGACAGAAAATTCTGGTAGGATCAATGACAATAATTCTAAGCCCTCAAATCATACCATGAATCAGGTTATCTATAGATTTTTTGTGCAAAAAATCTATTGAGAAACATTACATGGAACATGAATTTACTGACCCAGAAATACGTGCCTCATTCTTTATATCCATTCCAGGCCTTGAATGCTATCTACAACCTACACTCTCTTTTCAAATCTCCATCCTATTTTGAATCTGAACTCAATCAGAGCTATTCTGTAATGATACAAAAACAAGACACCAAATACATCTCACCCATCAAATAGATAATAAGACCTGAAATATGAGACATCATCAATAAGGCGGGAGATACTAACCTCTGAGATAGCTTTTCGAACAGCACTCCAATGGGAATCAGTTCTGGGGAGACAAAATAGCAAGCGACAGGTTATGCCCATTCACTCAATTAGGGAGCCGAAGTCATCAAAGAACAGAGGACATCATTGTCGGTAAGTTCTGAAAACTGAACAGTTTCTCAATGAAACCAAGCTACAGCTAAATGACCTAAATGTTAACTAGAAAATTAAAGCAGTAATGACCTCTATACAAACAATAATAGGAAAAGCGCTCAAGTATAAGTTGTCTTCATTTCAAGAAAGTTTTGAAGGGATGTAGCTCAGTGGTAGAGCACTTGCCTAGTATGCACGAGGCTCTGAGCTCAACCCCAGCACCAGAAAAAAGAAGGAAAGTCTTGAGTCATTTATAACAGCAAAGTAAAAAGTTTCCCAAAGCTACTTTGGTATCTTCTCTCACCCCATACCTTTGCTTAACTTCAGTTCCATCTGCTGTTTCATCTACCACCTCCACATCCTCCTCGCTGTCCTCGTCACTTGATTCTTGCTCTTCTTTTTCTTTATTATAGGGCTGGAAAGTCATTGAAATACAAAGTGCTTTTCAACAAATGTAAAAGCCAATCAATAAAAATCCTAGTACTTTCAGAAAGTCTCAAGCATAGAAGGGAGTTTAGAATACAATAGGGAAAAAAGTATTTAGCGTGTAGTCAATAATTTCACCACTTGATAAAATGGCAAAGACCGAGGCAGATGACGAGTTTTAACCAAAATAAACCTGGATCGGATTTATCCAAAAGAAAAAGTTAAGGTCGGAATAAAAGAAATATAAAAGTATTAGAAGCAAGTAACCTTGGGATGAAGAAACCCTTTCCAGTTATGATACCCAAACCAAAAACAAGTGAAACACTGACAGATTTAGTTAATGAAAAACACATATAGCTGAAAGTCAATGGAAAAAAACTAAAACAAATTTCTAAGGGTTAATATTTCTATTATTAAAATATTACAGAAGGTCTTATAAATCAGTGAGAAAAAGATCCCTAGAAATTCCCTAGAAAAATGGCTAAAAGACCCAAAAAGGCAATTCAAGAGAAGAAATATAAATGGTCACAAAACATATGTCACTCAACCTTCGTGGGAGTATAATGAATGCACTTAAACACGACTATTTTTGCCAATCACACAGGCAAAAAATTAAAAAGATTAATTACAGTTAGCACTGGCATATGTATGGGGAAACACTCAGATGTTGGATGTAGGAAAAGAAATTGGCCAAATAAATCAAGATATAAAGGTGTAAATCCACTGAGGCAGTGGCAAGTATCTAGGAATTTACGTAAGAGGAATAATTAAGCAAGTCTGATCAAAACAGAGGTGGCTGGTTGGCTGAGACCTGGTCTCCACACCTTCCTCACTAGCAGAATCCCCCACTTCAGCAGTGCACCACCTAAAGTCTTCCTGGCAGCTGCTAGGTGTTGCCACGGAATCTGATGCTGCTCAATGAGATATAACTGGAAGTTTTTTGTGTAGCTTCTGGAAACTTAATGAGGGTAACGATTATGCTCTTTGGCTCCTTCCCTTTTTCCCTTTCATGGTACAGAATCATTAAAAGATCCAGCAGTGGACTTCATAGCAAGAGCTGCCTCACATGTAGCTACAGAATTGAATATCAGATAGGGCCTTACCCAGTGCTTGATTGTCTATCTTCACACTTCTACTCTGGAGAGAAGTGGGTTCCTCCCTTAGGTCAGCCACTTCTGGGGGAGAATCCTCTGTAACCCACAGGGCAGCTTCTTTGCAACATAATAGTGATTATAGGTTGGGCACAACCTAAATGTGTGCCTAAATGAGACCAGAATACTTGCTACTTCTCGAAACATGATGCAGACCTGTCTTGTGCGATCCAGCAGCCCTTTACTGCATGAGGCTACTGAGCTTTACATTTTAGTCTAGATTGAGAGGTGCTGTAAATATAAACCACACACTGGCCTTTGAACTTAATGTAAGAAGTAAAATAGCTCAATACTTTAAAATATTGATTGTATGTTGAAATTGCATTTCTGATATACTAGATAGTATAAAATACATTATTAGGAACAACTGTATGTATTTCATTTTACTTTTTTTTAATGTGGGTAACAAGAAATAGACATTTGGTCTTGCTCTGTTCCTGGCAGACACAAACCCTCGGAATTTCCTGAATGATATGAGTGTTTTCTCATCCATAACGGGTTCCTTTCAACCATACCAGTGTTTATGCTAACAAGGCAACTCTAGATGGTCTATAAACAGTTTCAGGGAGAGGAATGGTTGCTAGAGGAACAAGCCATGGGATTAGACACTGAAACACTCAGCCCCACACTCTGACCTTTGGGGAAGCAGAGGAGTTGGAGATTGGCTGAATCACCCATGGTCAATGGTTTAACTCATGCAATGAACTGAAATCAATTACACTAAGTGGAAACTCCCTGGGATCTTCTGGGCTGGTGAACACATCAAGATACCAGGAGGGTGCCATGCCCAGAGATGGCGTGCCAGCCAACCTACCCCAATACTTGCCCTATGCATCTTTTCTATTTAGCTGTACCTGAGTAAGTACAGCTAAATGCAATGTAACTGGTAAGTGCAAGTACAATCTTTCCTCAGTACCCTCAAGAGATCCGTTCCAGGACCCCTCAGGAAAACCAAAACTCAAAGATGCTCAAGTCTCATATAAAATGGTACAGTATTTGCACATAACCTGCATACTTTGAATCATCTCTCATTTCTTATTATACCTAACACAATGCAAACATATGTAAATGATTGTTATATTGTATGGCTTAGGGAATAATGACAAGAAAAAAGTTTGTACATATTCAGTATAGACCCAATTTATTTCCTCAAATATTTTTGACATGATGTTAGTTGAATGTATAGATCCGAAATCCTTGGATGTAGAGGACAAACTGTAAAGTGTTTTCCTGAGTTCTGTGAATCATCACAGTGAATTTCAGAACCCTGCAGATAGGTGGAGGGGTCTCCTGAATTTATCAACACTCGTTCTGAAGAACTGACAGCTTCTGGAATTTATGTGTGGCATTGGAACCTGGTACAGTCTTGCAGTACTGTGGAGTCTGAGCTTCAGGAGTTAGTGTCAGACCTAACTGAATTGTTGGGTACCTGCTCGGTGTGGGAGAACTGATGTGGAAGTGACATGTATTTTTGGTGTCAGAGAAAAATCTCACATGTGGTATCAGAGGTGTGTCAAGAAAAAAGACCCCTCAATGTGGTTACTGCAAGATTTAAAATTCCATATGTGGTATGCATTTCAATTCTCTTGGACAGCACCAACTCAGACAGAGTTACTTGGCACAGAAAATGCTTGTGCTATATTAGGAAATAATAAAAATAGGCTAAAATATGCATGTACCATACATTCACATTTGAGTAAGGGGGTGATGATATATGGTGGACCCTTATGTTACAACCGGCCTTACATACGAACATCTTGGGTTACAACCGGAATTTTAAGTTGAATTTATGACCTAAGTCTTGAGTTATGACCTGAATGCTGGCTGCTTACATGGATGTAAACAAAGACTCATGATACCAGAAAAGTGTAAGTAAACATAAGTAACCATCAGTCTGAGCCCAGATGCACATGTTTGTGGATGTGATTTCTATCAGTGCTTTATATGATTGGTATGATTACTGCTATCAAAATGGCCCCCAGAAAGCTACAACAGAAGCTTAGGAAGGAAGGGAAGGTGAAGAAAGCAATCACAACTGAAAAGAAGAAGGAAATTGTGGAGAAATATGAGAGTGGTGTTCATGTGACCATTCTCACTTATATGTACAGCATGTGGAAATCCATCAATTTGACAGTACTACAGAGAAAAGATTTGTATAAAGAAGCTAGTGTTGCTAAAAGTGTTACTCAAATTAGAAAGTCATGATCAACAGTGTTAGAGAAGGTAGTAAGGCTATTACAGTAACTGCAAGTTAACACAAAGTTAACTGGTTGTGTTTTACAATGCTAATAAATATCTTGCTATGAACAGCATTAACTTACAAAGCTTCATGGTGAAAATGTTCCAGGGCTCACATGCATAACAGCATTTCACAGAACCCAGACCCATTATTACATAGCTAGTTTTCCTTACTCTGTCTCTAAAATTAAAGCAAATTCTGTATCTCAGCTCATTCACTAATCAATGAATTGATCAAGGAATATAACTTAATGTTTTATTAAAAATGAAAATAGTTGAAGGAGAATGGAAAGCATAAACAACAAAGACTCACCTCCAGGTAGGTTCTGGGAATAAGACCTTCATTTCCTTTGGCATTCTTAGCTATCCACCAACCATCAGGCTTTTTTTCAATTATAAGGAGAATTTCCCCTTTCTTAAAGCAAAATAAAATAAAAATTTTAAAGGAAAACTCAATAGACATGAATATTACTTCATTACTAATGCTTCAAAATATATATTGGAAAGGGCTGGGGATTTAGCTCAGCGGCACAGCGCCTGCCTGGCAAGTGCGGGGTCGTGAGTTCAATTCCTGGTACTGGAAAAAAACCAAACAAAAACCAAAAACCAAAAAACAAAAAATACATATTGGAATAAAGGTAAAGTATTTTTCTAATCTGTTGCTCATCCTAAATTTTATTGAAAGTTTCCCTACCACTCTACCCTAAGCCTACATGAATATAAAAATAACTATAAATAAATAATTCCACTTGGTTGCTTAACACACATTTGAATCATATGTGCAGAGGGGAACCACTTTTCATAGTTATTTTCAAGGCCCCATACTTATTCCAATAATTGGATTAATATATAAAATGTCTTTGAATTTGTGAATCTCTTTGTAGAGTATCTTTCAGATGCAGCATATAAATGCCTGAAGAAAATCAATTGTGTTAAAAGTTAAATCCTATTCTGAAGCAAAAATTGTATTTATTCAATATATCTATCCACTAATTAACATTTTGAATAATACTTGTCCATGAATAAAAATGTAATCCAACTTGGAAAAACAAAGAATTTCTACTACTGAAGATAATTCAAAAGCAAAGACTTTATTAGAACATACATTATTGTCTAATGTTAATGGCATCTTCTGAGAGAATCTTAAAATAAATCCTATGAATTAAAGTGTATTACTTCTATAATATTGTTGCGTATCTTATTAGCAATGTTATTAAGCTTGTAATAAATAAACATAAGGACCACAGTTTATACATTCATTAACATTTCTCTGACTCATTTTGCTAGCAGAAAGCAGTTCCAACCCTCCCCCCAATACAGGTGTACAGGCAGAGTTTTCTTAGTTTACTAAGTGTGCACAGCTGCTCTTAGATTAGGTTTCTGATTTCTTCTACTCACCTGAAATGTAAGATCTCCAGCTTGCTGAGCAGTAAAATCTCCAAGAGCAATGTATTCTTTATTTGCTGCTTGCTTAACAGATTCATCTCCCTGTTGCTCTTCCTCCTCTTCTGATTCTTCTTCCCCTCCACTACTTTCTTCACTGTCTTCTCCATCATCCTCCTCCTCATCCTCCTCATCCTCCTCGTCCTCATCATCTTGTTCTTCTTCAGTAGACTCATCATCCTTTTCTTTTTCAATATGTGCACCAGTCCTACAAAAAGCATTTCTGTGACTAGGGCCATTTGAAACAACATACAAGAACAGACCAAGTATGAGCAGAATTACTGTATGCAGAAGAACTGCTCTATATTTAGAACTGGTAAATAAATAAGGGGAAAGTACGACTAATAGTTTCCACCATCCAGCTGAGCAGGTGCCCTGAAGGACCGAGGGTAGACATATATCTGAACAAGGCATGTGAGATGGTAGAACATGAATTAGACTCAAACCCAGGAATCCTATTCAAATCCTGAATCATCCATTCAGCAAATATTTCTTGAGCAACATTATAGTACTTAGCACTCAGGTAGTGGGTTTAAATTCTGGTTCTATCTTCTCTTCCTTGGATGACCCTGGTAGGTTTCTGATAAGCTCTCTATTTCTCATTGGTAAAGTCAAGATAATAACAGATCCTCTTCCCTATAGTGGTCATAAGAATTAGAAGAACTACAACCTGCTAAGTGTTCAGAACAATGCCTGCCAATAGTAAGCTTTCCATCCAAGTCAGTTATGACGATAATTATGTTGCATGTCAGGTTCCACGTGAGACACAAGGGATGCAAAGGTGGAACCTATGCTAAAGAAGCTTATGTTGTGGAGGGCAAGGAAACAGACAATTTGAGTACAGCTCAACAGGTACTACAGTAGAAATATGCCCATGATGCTAAGGAATCATACAGGAGAGACATTAAACCAGGCTGCATGGGGGATCAGAAAAGACTTAGAATTAGGTCTTCAGGATGAGTTGGAATTAGGCAAAAAAACAAAAACAAAAACAAAAAAGAGTAGAAAGAAGGCAGAGGGAGAGGAGAAAGGAAGATCAAGGCCAGGGAATGTTAGGTAGCTCACAAATGGTAGGGCAAGGGTCAGGGTAAGAACCTAAGATAAGGCCAAGAAGAGGTGGGTGGAGTGCGTTCCCTTTCAATTTAGCTTTAAACTTAAACCGAATGGGGCTAATGATACTTAAAACTAATGCAAAAGAACATCTAACTAGTAAGATGTTCTATGATCTAGAGCAGGGTGGCAAAGCTACGGCATGCATGCTGCAGCAGGTTGTTTATTATCACTGAAAGCGCTAAAAGGTACACCATCACTGTTTAAAATAGGTGTAAGCCTCTCATACAGTACTGACCTAAACATAAACAAAGATTGAATAAAAAATAACTTTTATACCACAACAACAACAATCCATAAGCTAAAGCATATTGACTTTCAATATGTCCCTTTCTTGAACAGATATTCCGCACATATTTTACATGGGTCAGTTACTCTAAAATGTTGCCAAGGATAACAGGAAATTGGCATGTCTTTTCACTTCCATTAATGTTGATATGGTGAATTTTAATCATCAGCTCCTTAATGTCAAACCATCCACACATTCTGGAATAAATTCTACTTGGTCATGATGTATCCTCCACCTGATTTGCCTCTGGATTCGATCTGCTAATATTCCCATACTGAGCGAGTGCCACCATTCATGAGAGTCTCGGGATTTTCTTGTAGTGCTTTTTGTCAGGATTTGATATTAATGTTATCCAATTGCTCATAAAATGATCTGGATTCTTTTTCTATTCTCTAGGAAGATTTTGCAACAGTGGTATTATCTTTTTCTTAAATATTTGCAATAATTCACTATGGGAAGTTGAATCCATGAAAAGATTCTGGAGTCGTCTCTCTTCAACTCCCTTCTCCTGACAGCACCTTGCTCTGTAGTCCCAGGGGCCTCCGCTCCTCAGTCAGTGAGACTGCTTATTCCCTGCTTAGGGTCCACCTTCGTGCATCAGAGCCTATCCGTTATCCCAGGGAGAAAGCGTGGGTGAACGCAGGCCTCACCCTGTCTCTCCCCACACCAGGATATGAGCCCTGCTCAGCTGGTGAGTGATGCCTGCAGACAGCTGCTTTGATATTCTGCCCAGACTTTAGGGTTGTTTGTGGTAGGAAGTAAGTGTAGTACCAGCTATTTTATTGTCCTCATCCTGGGAGTCAGTGGAAATTCTAGAATCCTTGCATATATATCCTTTAGTGTTTTTTCCAGGGTGCAATGTAAAAAGTTGGGAATTGCATTTACAGAATATGAATATTAATTGAGTTTTGGGGGGGCTCCCTAGACATTGGGTTTGTTTATACATAAAAATCTTTTTGCAGTTTGCAAAATCTATTATTAATAGTCTCTCTAGTAGAAAAACAATGGATGTTTTTGCTTCCATTTTTAAAGAACACCTACCAAAAGACTATGCAAATAATCCAAATCGTTTTACCTTTTACACATCGATAGTGACATTAAGGGCATTATCCTTTTCAGATCTGCTTTGTGTCCCTAACTAGATTATAAGTTACATGAAGGTAGAGACTACAATTTATGCTTCTTTATAACTCTCATGGGCTCTAATGCATTCCATTATACATAATAAATAAATGTGGACTGGTTATATGGTTACTGTCATTTTTTTTATTCTACACTGTTATCCTAAATCAAATATAAAAACTGGTGGTGCTGGGCATGGTGATGCACACCTATAATTCTGGCACTCTAGCAGGCTGAGGCAGGAGGGTCACAAGTTAAGACTGGGCAGCTTAGTGAGATCCTGTCTCAGAACAGAAAATTTAAAAAACAGCCTGGGGATGTAGCTCGGTGCCAAAGCCCTGCATTCAATCTCTAGTACTAAAAACGACTTTTAAAAAATAATCTAAAGAAAGGAGGGGAGGAGGCATACTTGGTCGTATTTTCTTTACTTATGGTCACAGCGAGCTCCTGCAGCTGGTGGGTAAGCTTGTCCAGGAGGGTCTGCTCCTCCTCCTTCCTCTGATTATAGTTCCCGACAGGTGCAGCTTCATCGGCCTATGAGAGAACATGGCTCTAGTTCACTGAGGCATTCATTCCACTTCCCTAATCACATTTATTTTAAAAGAATAAACCCAAAACTTCTCTAAGTGCTATAAGGCAAAATAAAAATCACTGTGAAATGACACTGACCTTGCAGAAATAAGTGAGTTAAAGAAATATGGCTGAGTTCAAATGCAAACCAAATGAGAACTACAGCACCACTTGTTTGGGATTTTTCTTTCCTTTCGCGCTAAGGATTGCTGATGCTCCCTAGACAGTAAGGGATGAGTTGTGACAGAAGACTGGCTTTACAGCCAGAATGACAGGGGCCAGTCCCGAATTCTGCCACTTATTGATGGGAAGACCTGATCTCTGAAACAAAGAACAATGAAGGTTTCAAATTTAGGGTCCATCTGCCTCCTAAGTTGGAATCTTCTGTGTCCCTGGAGAAATGCAGAAGCGACGCCGAGATTTGGTGAGAAGGATTCAGATGCAGGGAGGGAGATGACTTCGGGCGCCTTCTACCCTGAGTCTCTGTAGGGGTGCAGCCCTGGACACCTAGTTGAAGGTCCGGCTCAAACACAAAGGACCCTTCAGGGGTCACTGAGGGCGGACTCTCGTTCCTCCTGTCTCTGCAGAGTCACTGACACTAGAGCTA
The DNA here is from genome assembly GCF_000276665.1 of Chinchilla lanigera. Taxonomy (NCBI): domain Eukaryota; kingdom Metazoa; phylum Chordata; class Mammalia; order Rodentia; family Chinchillidae; genus Chinchilla; species Chinchilla lanigera. The sequence goes on along the minus strand of NW_004955470.1, from coordinate 3,265,550 downwards.
CTGCCACGTGATACTGGGACTTTGTCACCACTCACATCAGGACCGGACTGTATGCTCTCTCCCCATGATGGGACTCCAATAGAAACAGTTCTAAACAGTAGCCCTGGACCTTATACAGCTTTTAAAAATAGCTTCTTTGGGATTTCCTGAGTTCTTGGTGCTGGGTGACTCATCAGAGCTGGGTTCTTTTTCAGTATCCACAACTGTGGCGTTTCTGCCCCACAGCTCGGCATGTGTGTGGTGAGACTCCCTCCCTAACGCCAGCCCAGGGCCTCACCATCTGCACTTCACTCCTGCTTGGCGAAAAGATTTGAATAAGAGATTTTTTGTGATGCGATTAGCTGTAATGCTTACCTTCGTTAATTTTTGAAGAGTGGTTTTATTTTCATCTATTGCCTGTTTTAACTGGATACATCTACATTTTTAAAAAGAAAGAAAACACACTGGTTTACTATTGTCAGAACTGGAAAGCTATTTTATAAAATTCTTCACACACTCTAGGCAGGCAAGGCAATGAGCTATTGCATGAATAATGTTTAAAAATTCACATTTAAGTGCTTTTCTACCCATTAGCTTCATATGATCTGAAAAGCGTATTTTAAAATACATTTTGGAAAATTTCATTCACTGTTAGGTCAATATTATTTCCATTTGTCTTTCTGGAAATTGTATAAATAAAAAGGAAGAAAGAAAAGGAGGGGAGGAAAGAGAAAAAAGAAGAAAGAAAGAAAGCTTGAAACAATTTCAGTGCCTTAAATACTACTCATTGAAATGTAAGCACAGTTCCTAGAAAGCTCGTATAACTTAGCATACTTTACCTTTGGTAAATCTCTTGCCTTTTATTGGGTTCTAGAGCTCCTTTCAGTTGGCTTTCAGAAAGCAAACTATCAACCTATGGCAGATGCAGACAATTTAAAACATCACCTTAGGAAATAAAATTTTACTTCTCTTTTTATCTCTAGTATATTGAATAGTTTGAAACATACAATAATAAAGTTGAAAGAATTTTACAGCAAAAATTCATCTACCCATAACTACATTCTACCCTGGACATTTTACTACGCCTATTTGTTCTATCCAGCCATCAATCCATCTTATTTTATCTGCATTTCAAAGTAAATAGCAGTCATCAATACACCTCTGCCTAAATAATGAATTGGGGGTAACTAGGGTTCAATATTTGCTATATTTACACGCCAGATGACAAGTCTAAAGTGTACCTTTGTCACATTTTGACAAATGCATATGCTTACATAATCTAAATTCCTATGAAGAAATAGGAAATTACCTTAGAAAGTATCTTTCCCAGCAAATCTCTGTCCCATTCTTCCAGAGACAAACCTGTTCTGATTTTTTTCCACCATAAATTAACTTTGGCTGTTCTTAACCTTTGATATAAATGGACTCACTCAGTATATATTTTTGAATGAATATTTTACGCTGTGGGGATGGGGATATAGCTCAGTGGCATAAGTGCTTGCTTGGCAAGCTCAAGGTCAAGAGTTCAATCCCCGGTACTGCAAAAAAACCCCAAAAAATTTCCACAGTACCATGTTTCTGAGATACTTCTATATTATTGTGTTAGTTCCTTCCTTATTACTGAGTAGAATTCATTGTATCAAGTGTACCATGACTTTATCTTGACTTAGTATTTTACAAGCACTACATGTATCATATGTACACTTTTGTCAGTATACCACAAAAGAGGCACATCTCTGGTTTCTGTCTACAGATTACATGAAAAGACAATGCATGAAAAAAGAGAAAATTTCACTAGCCTCTTCTCTGTGCCTCCTATTTGGCATCCACCTGAGTGTTATTTACAAAATCATACCCCCAGTGATGGGGCCAGTCAGCACAGGCATGCCCAAAACAGGAAGTGGATTCCTTGTGCATGGCCACTGAGTTGGATATGCATTTTTTTTTTTTTTTTGCTTCAGATGTCTGTTGTGGAGATAGTAAAAAATTAGGTAATACTATCAAAATGTCCTTTCCAGATACTCAAAGTGTTAAAATGCTCCTGATTCAATTTGATCCACATTAAATAATTCTTTCAATAGTCTGTTGTATTTGCTTTAATAATTATTTTTATGGTTTACTTCTGAAACTAGTCCTGGTTCTTCTAATGTCTCACTACATTTAAAATTAGTAAGAACCATATTAGTCTAGCAGAAGTCAGTGCCCCATCAAATTTTACTTGTATTTCTCAGTAGTATTTTGTTTTTGTTGCACCCTATGATTCTAAAGTCAGTATAATTCATTAAATTTTATCTTCCAAAGTCACTAAAATTTATGTCAAGTTTTTTATACTTTTTTCAATTTAATTTATTTTTAACTGATACAAAAACCCCAAAATTATATGTATTTATGGGGAACAAATGACATTTCAGTACACATATACATTGTGCAATGTTTGAATGAGGTTAATCTTATCTATCTCCTCAAACATGTATTATTTCTTTATGGTGAAAATAGTTAAATTTTTTTTCTTTCTTATGATGCTAGAGATGGAACCTAGGCAAGTGTGAAAACATTTAAATCTGGAACTTTTAAACAAGAGTTTAAACAGCATAAAATATGTTATGTGAAGTTTATTTTTGTTTGTTTGTTTTTTTGATTTTTTTTGCGGTACCGGGGATTGAACTCTCGACGTTGCGCTTGCCAGGCAAGCGCTTATGCCACTGAGCTATATCCCTAGCCCCACAGCATAGAATATGAACATGAGAATATCTCTTATCTGTCAAAGAACACCTAATATTTTTATTTAGTGGAAAAATATGTGGTGAACCATACTTTTAAAAAGTACAAATAGTAAAGTGAAAAACATATTTCAAAAAATAAGTGAACAGTCCATTACTATTTACTTTTTTCTTACTTTTAAAATAAGCACTCAGTGCTCTGAAAATATACACAAGCAAGAAAAATAACCTAGTATTTAAACACACAGGTACCATTTTAGTATGTTTCCTTCTAGATCATATATATAAATGTATACACACATACACACACACGCACAACATATGTATGTTACTGAAATATTGTGTATCCCATTGTATATCTCTAACTTGCTATTTTATCATATATCCCTATACATTAAGTTTCTTTAACAAATTTTAGTCACGGGATTATTCTATCCCTAAGTTATTTATCCATTTCTCTATTACTGATCATTTAAGCACAGTATTTCTTCTACTATAAGCAGTAATGTGATGAATATTTTTACCCGTAGATCTTTGCCCCTGTTTTTAATTATTTCACACAGTAGATTCTTGGAAATGTGATTGCCCAGCTGAGGATAGTGAACATTTGCTGCATTCTGTCAAACTGATTTCCAGAAATGCTGTACCTCACACACAGGGATAGCAAATGTTAAGTGTCTGTTTAGTCATCGTCCCCAGGACTGAGTACTGTGACTTTTAAGTTTGTGATATCTCATCTCCTTTGCGATTAGTTATCTTTGGAAATTAACTGTTCTCTCGTGTTTACAGGTTACTTGTGTTTCCTCTTTAGTTGACGTCCTCGGTTCACTTTGACAGATCTTAATGTTCGTACGTACTAAGACCACTCCTCGACACTTCCTCCTGAGTCTAAGCAGCAGTGACAGGCGGGGAGCGTGGGCGGTGAAGCTCCGGGTGGCTGCTGCTGAGTTCCGGCTGAGAGATGAGGGGAACTATCGCGATCGGAGGCTCCGTTCTTAGGGAGGAGGGTGTCAGTGGTCCTCACGATTTTCTGGCGGTTTCGCCAGTGCGTAGGGGTTGGGTTGGAAGCAGCCGGGGTTCGAATCTGCGTCAGGCGCGGGGGCTGCGGGGAGGATCCTTACAACCCGGGAGACGGGTAGGTTGGATGCAGCTTCCCAGAGGCCTACGGTCACGGGAGGAAGGCTCTGTGTGTGCAGCTGCGCCCCACCTCCCGCCCGCCGCAGAGCCGGCCCCTCTCAGGCCCAGGTCCCTGGCTGCAAGGCCCAACATACCTGTAGCTTCAGCTCCTGACTGCGCCGCCGCACTACTTGCAGGGGATCGCGCGGACGACGGGGTAGCATCTCTCAGGCTGTGCCTTGGGCCCACCGGTTGCCAGGGAAACCCAGGCGCTGGCGCGGGCAGATGACGTCATCGTCGCGCGCCCGCCTCCCAGCCTAGGAGATTGGCGCCAGGGAGGCATCAAACTCTGTCTCTCGGCAATCAAACCCTAACCCTGCGCGTCCTGAGCTCTCAGCTCGGTCTCGTTGCCCAGGGCTTTATTTTTCCTTACCAATTCCGAAGGATTTGGGGAATGCCTCACGGCATCCAAAACTACATATCCCACATTACATGACGTTCCTTTTGGGGTACTATGTTTTATGCAATTTGGGTCTTCGAGGCACTTTTGCTAAACTAAATTTACGATACAATTGGAGCCTCTTAAACGCTTTCATTACTTACAAGAACTTTACGGCCCTCATAGGATGCATGGATTTGTTGCATATCTCACTTAAAAAGGCAGTTGTTTACTCTGCCGTTTGGGGTACTCCTGATGTTTCGCTTCATTCTGATGTTTCACTTCATTCTGAACGTTGTCCATTCTGACTTCTGTAGGGTCGTGGTGGTGATTCCTCCTACAGCAAGTCTGTGAGCAGATTACGAGTTCTTATGAGCTTCAGTTTACACGGACCCTCAGGAAGGCGGTAATCTTTCCCCAAGAGGGACGCCAGCCTGTAAATGCACTTCCCAAACAGCACTACAGCAGAATTACGCTTGGCAGTGAGTGATGACGTCCAAGCTCATCTCCAAAATGGTGGGCCACATTAACATAAACGAGTGTCGTGCAGTACAGCACGTAATAATACAGGACAGGCTGAACTGTCGTTTATGTATTTGTTCAACTATATACATTGAGAAAAACACACAGACCATAAAGGTACAGCTCACTGTACTCCCACGTGCTGGACACACTGCACATAACAGCATCTAGATTAAGAAATAGAATGTTGCATGCACCCTAAGTCTTCTCCTAGTTCCTAGCACCCCCTACTGCAACCACCAAAGGTAAATTCTCCCTATGTTTGCAACACATAATGATCACATAGAGAAATGGTACATGTAAATAACACATCTTAATTGTTTTTCAGTTCTCTTTCCCTCCTTCTCCCACCCTCCATCTCTTGGACTTATCCTAGGTTATAACGACCCCAACTTGTTTTGTTTCCTTTTGGACTATATGATGGAGTCATGCAATGTATGCTGGTTTCTTGTGTACTTTCAACATCATGTTTATAAGATGCTATATTGTCTGTGGTTATAGTTTGCTCATTCTCATTGGGATTTTAAGTCAAGACCTGTGTGTTCTTAACTAGAGGCTAAACAGGAAGAGAGTGCAGATGCTAGACAATGCACTGGGGGTCAAGGTCCTGGGAGGGAATTGGGAACGGGAGAGAGTACAGAACACAACCAAGGCCAGAGAGAGGTCAGCCTGCAAGGGGGCCCCTGTGACTCTCCTGATAAGGAACAATGAACGAGACAGAGCCTCAGAAACAATGGGTTTCAGGCCTCCTGCCAGTCCTTGGAGGCGGCAGCCGTGGAGAATGCTGAGAGCCAGACAGGTGTCTATCTGGACCGTACAGTACCATGGTTGGTGTGCTGGCCTGTGTTGGGGCCTGCGCTGTGGCCAGACTTCTTTTTTTCTGGTTCTGACCATTGAATGGGGCTTTTAGGGCTCTGCTGCATTTGGCCTGGCTTGCTTGAATCTTGCCACCTCTGCAGACCAGATACAGTGGGCAGACCCTAGGCCCTTGGCCTGCCATTCTTCTGCGAAGACCCAGGGATGGGCAATTGCACCTGGCTCCTTCCAGAGCCCACATGGTTTTCAGTGATACCGGGTGACACTCCAGAATGGGAGACAAGATAATTTGGGAGCAGATTGAATTCAGCTTTGTTCAACATTATTACCAGTTATTTGATAAGGGCAGAATACAACTAGGCTCAATTTGCGTTGATCCACCCATCATGCCTTATGTGGGAAGGACAGTAGTTCCAGGGGAAAGCTGCATTGTGGAGAAGTTGTCTAGCCTCCATTCCTGAAAATCCAGCACAGCATCATGGCGTTGGACCATCAGCCTCCGCCAGATAGCTGCATCAGCATGGTGTGGGCCAGCTCAAGGCCAATGAAGACCCCATCATGTGGTTCCACCAGATGTTCCTACTATGGTATGCTCGGGCTTGCCCTGCACAGCTTCTGCTGACCTCCTGCCAGCCAGGCACTCCTCCAGAGGCTCCAAATATCACATACAAGTGAGCAGGGCTGTGGTGGAAGTGGTGCAGCACGCTGCCGCCACCGCAGTGTTGTGCATGATGTTTGGATGCTACAGTAGTTGCATTTGACGGGAGAAGTCTGTGTTGTAGCAGTGCATGCCTTGGAAAGACTTAAATAATGCAAAAGCTTTCCCTTTTATTATTATTTTTAATACACTGACAGGGTTGCTATAGTAACCCAAAGATGTGAAGGGGAAAGCAGCTGCCTTACCACTCAAATACTGCTTCGTTCACATTGGTTTCTTTCTTATGCTAAAATAAAACCACAAAAATTTCTTAACAAAAACCATGGGTTTCAACCTCAACTGGGCAACAATCATCTTAAGAGCCCTAACCACCTACCAGTCCAATTATTTAAATACAGGATAACTATGCCAGGCGTGACGGTGCAGCCTGTAATCCCAGCACTTGGGAGGCTAAGGCAGGAAGATCGTTGTGAGTTCAAGACCTGCCTGGGCTACAAGTGAGCTTAAGGCCATCCTGACCTGCATAGGGAGACCCTGCCTCAAAAAAGAAAAAAACAAACAAACAAACAAACAAACAAACAAAAAAACCCCAGGATAACCAAAAATTGCATATTTTGGTTGTTTATAACAGGAAATATAAAAATGACAATTTTATCAAATTTATTCAACACAAGAATCTTTAGTATATGTGCTGCTGAAGTGAGCACAAACAACACAAGAATCAATTGGTTGAAATGATACCTGCCCAAGAAACACTCTGGATAGTCAATACATAAACAAAGGCACTGCCAGAGTTACACCCAGGGTAAACTGTTAAGTGGTTAAAAATCCTAATGCCCAGGCTGTACTCCAGCTATGTCACCCAAAATCTCTAGGGAGTGGCACACAGTGATTGATTGTTTTTGAAGTGTTTTGTTTTCATATTAGGGATTGCACCCAAAGCCTAATGTGATGTTCTATGACTGAGCTACACCCCCAGCCCTTTACTTTTGAGACAGGGTCTCACTGTGTTAGCCCAGCTAGTCTTGAACTTTTGATACTCTGGCATTGTCCTTCTGATTAGTTAGGATTACAGGCATGTGCCACATGCTTTTGTGTGTGATGGTGGTGGGATACTGGAAATTAAACCCAGGGGCTTTGCACTGAGCTGTATCTCCAGCCTTTTTATATTTTTTTTGTCACAGGGCCTAAATTGCCCAGGCTGGGCTAGAACTTGATCCTCCTGGCTCAGCCTCCCAGATTGCTGGGATTATAGGTGGATGCCACCATGCCTGGCAAGGTGATTGGTTTTTTAAGTGTCCTTAGGTGATCATAATGGGCAGCCCTATTGAAAACGCAGGTATTGAGAGACGTGGGAATTCTCACTTCATAGCTTTCACCTTATATGGTGGCAAGTGATCTTTGAGGAATGAGAGGTATAAATTGGGAAGCCAAGGAATATAGAGAAGCACGCTGAAAAAATAGAAAGATAGTCACAGTGGAACCCACCTTGTACTGGGCCATGTGAGACAGGTAAAGTGTCCTTCTCTGGTAAGTTTGGTGGCCAAAATGAGAGCAAGAGCAGTGATAAAGTTGATTATAGAAATGGAGATGAAATCTACTGTGATCAGGAGGCCCAGGATGAGTGATGAGAACTGGGAGTAGCATGATCAGTGGCCTCCAAAGTAGGCAGATGTAGACATGGAAGATATCGGCTCTCCTTAAGCAGTGTGCTTACTTGTTTAAAGAGGCCAAGCTCAATGTGATGATCAAGTCCAAGCCTTTGAAGACAAGGTCCAGGGCATGGCAGAAGCAATGTGGGATGAAGCAGGTGGTCTGGGAAGCCCATATGGGGCACAAAAAGGGGAGGGTAGAGAAGCAGAAGTGGGCCAACCAAGACTAAATGGCAGTGACAAACGGGAGTGAGGCATGCATTTCAACAAGCCAAAGCACGTCATTTCCAGGGTATCAAACTGTCACTGTGACTCCTGGCTCCAAATCTCCTGTTTTCAATTTGCGTAAAAAGGAGTACCATCTCCACATGAGAGAGCATTTTCTGAGGGAAATACCCAACACTTAAATGGGGTAAAGGTAGAAAAGGTGACAGGTAATGTCAAGGAAAACTGCTCACCACTGACTGGGGATATATGAGCATGGCATAAAGTAGTCAGAAGAAAACAAGGAGCGGCTGACGATCCTATATGATAAGACTCTTGGGAATGAGCAGTACATGCCCAGGACTGGGGGAGTGTGTCAGGGAGACATGCATAGATGAGAATCTACATTGGAAAAATCAGGTCCAACAGGAAGGTGACCGCAGAACAGGCCCAAGGAGGCAGAACTAGACCAACAAATCAGAACCCACATGCTTCCTCCAGCATATTCCCACACTGAGGACATGTGCCTCCAGCAACCTACCCCATTTAAAAAAGCCTCAATTTTCTGAGCCTCACTGAGTGAAGGTGAGTAGGAAACTTCAGGAAACTGTGGCCCAGATGGGATGGAGCTCTAAGAACCATCATTTCAGTCCTCACCTTCTGCATTCACAGACTGAATGAAGACAAAGGTGGAAATAGTAAGGCATAGCAGCCCTTGTAAAATGGGAAGTGAAAGGGAGGCTTTCTGCAGAAATAGCTTTCCCAAATCGTCTTTCATTAACACAGAGCTGAGATACACAATCTTTATAGCAAGGACAGTTTGTCAGAAAACACCCCTTGCAAATCAAAATTAACCAGGGTCTTGATCACTCAGTCTTAAGAATGGTTGGGATTTATCCCTGATCTCTCTATTCAAGAGGGTTTCTCCTACACATATATATTTCATGACACAGAAGAGATTTTAGCCAATAAAACTTACATTCTGCACTTGTTTGTACACATACCACCCTTACTTCAGTTATGGTACACACCACCTTGCTTCCCTCAACAGGCTCAGTAACACGACCTAATGGTCCCATTGCTAGCTCGGCCTTGTCACTGTCCCAAGCAACTGGCACAGATTCCACAGGAAAGATGACAGCTGCTCAAAACCACAAACATCAGCTTTAAGAATCTAGATCTCCCGATGCAGTAATGACAAGCAACACTCCTTTCCCTTTGGAAAATGTCCAAAGATGTTTCAATTTTTTATTTTAAAAATAGACTCATAAAGTGCAGTAAGAAATTATTTCTTTCCAGTGCTTTACAGCCATCGTCGACAAGCTGTGGGAAACAGAAGAAAAGAAAATTAGGAATACATAATCTTTAACTTCGAATTAGTGTATAAGCCACGGACCATAAGATCTGGTATTACAGACAAGAAAACCGAGGCCCTGAAAAGTGATGGGGCGAAACTCTGATGAAAAAAACTATTCCTGGACGCAAGGTTTCTGACGCCCAGGCCAAAGTTCTTTTTACTTTATCAGGCCAACAACCACCCAAGAATTCGGGGCGGAGTTTACAAACCTTCAACGCCAAGATGCACTACAGGGATGTTACCAAAAGGAATGATGCTGGGCAGGGAAGTGCCAGAAACACGTTCACGATTTTTTTTTTTTTTGACTTGGTGCTTTTCAGTATTTCCAATTTTGAAGATAAACGCTATCACGGTGCAACTACATTGCCCACGGTAAAGCATTCCCATTAAACAACCGCAGTGAACTACACAGTTAATACCGAAGAAGAAGTTATTAGAGAAAAGCACTTCCACTTTCTAGGCACCGCCCGATCCCAAAGTCTCCCCTTAGGGGCCACGGTCGGTGCGTCTCACCCGCGCTCCGGGAAGCGCCGCGCAGGCAGATGCGGGGGTGAGGGCGGCCCGGCTCAGACCCGCCCGGGAACGGGGCTCGCGCGCCCGCATCGCGAAGCTCGGCCCCACGGCGCCTACTCTCAGGCCAGGTCCAGCTTCTTCTGCGTCGTGGCCAGCTTGTCCTGCAGCCTCCGTTTCCTCCAGTCCAGGTAGCGCCTCCGCAACCGGTTTGCCTGCCAGCCCACGAGCACTCCGGAGGCGAACGCCACCAGCACGGACACCTGCAGCGTCCTCTCCGACACATCCGCCATCGCAGCCGCCGGGCGCGCAGCGTGGCCTACGGCGCGGCGCCGGGGTCAAACGGCGCAGAGTGTTTACAAGCCGGGCGC
>NW_004955470.1:3238102-3254279 GCF_000276665.1 Chinchilla lanigera | reverse complement strand
CTAACAGAATGAAGCAAAGATGGTGAGATGTCAGATCTGTGATTACTTTATGCTGCACAAAATTTTTAACAGAGTGAAGACTCTCCTGGCAGTTTAATGAAGTAAGTGGACATCTCAAAGGTGTTCGTTCACACAGCACAGAACTGCAGGTGACCCCTAGGAATGGCAGGAAACCTCTGCCCAGCAGCCATCTAAAAGGGGAACCCTCTGTCCTATAACCACAAGGGAATGAATGCCGCCTGCAACCTGAATGACCTACCAAGCAGATTGTTGTTCATGAGATACTCCAGGTGAGAATACAGCTGACCTAGCTTCTCTGCAGAGATCAGCAAGTGGACTTTTATCCTTCAGGCAGAGAGTGTCTTAGTAGGGAGATGATAAAGACAGTGGTGAATACCATGCGAGTTCACTTGTGCCATACCTACTATTTATTTATTCATTCCAAACAGCATCAGATTCTGCCATAGGCACTGAAAAGTAGAGGTGGATAAAGCACTGTGTCTGCTTTCAGAGAACTTAGTGCAAACTAAGGCGTGGGAAAAGAGTAAGGATGACACAGTGTGATGAACTGGAATATGAACGTGACTATGTAGCTTAGACTTGAATAAAGGAAACAAAAGCAAAAAGCCTCAGATACGTTCTGATGTATATACTTCACCCAATCTCTCAGCCAATCTTGTCCTACTTCTACCCCCAGGGAAGCAGTCATCACCTCTTACCTGAGTTACTGTAGCAGCCCCTGCCAGGTTTCTGAGCTCTTCTACCATGTTCTGGCCTCAGTGCAGCAGCCAGAGTGAGTGGATTTTTGAGATGAGAAGTCAAAGCGTATTACTGCTCTGCTCAGATCCTTCAGTGGCCTCAGCCCCTGCAGTGACCGGAGCGTTGGGCATGACCTGCTCCCCTCCACCTCTCTCTAGGCCTGCTCAGCCTGTCTTGAGCTCACCAAGCATGGGCTGCCTAACTGCATTTGCACTGGTGGACCCCCTGCCTTGCATCCTCTTTTCCCAGATACCTGCCTGGCCAACTTCCTCACCTTCTGGAAGTTTTTGTCAATTGTCCCTTCTCCATGAAGCCTACCAAACTATTTAAAAATCACAAACCCGACCACCCCTGCTCTCAGATGCTCCTGATGTTCATAGACCTTTTCTATTCTCCTCCAGCCTTTCACATGCAGAATGACTTAAGTATTACACTTACTGTTTATTGCCTGTTCCCCTGCTAGAATGTAAACTAGTCGAGGGCAGGGAGTTCTGTCTCAGTCCTGTGCTGGAGAATCCCAAGTGCCTAGCACAAGGAGTGGCACCTAATACAGTAAATATTTGGGGTTAATGACTGCAGGATGTAGTCAGGGAAGCTTCTGGGTGGATGGCTGAACAGAATCTTGAAAGGCTAACTGGAGAATCAGAAGAAGAGAATACATTTTTCTGGCTCTCAGTCTTCTCACTTGTAAAACAGGAGTTTGGTCTGATTTAATCTCTGTAAGATATTTTTAAGGAACCTTTTAGATCTTGGCAGCCTGAAGCTGCACATTTGGGCCACCAGTGAAATTCAAACCTCACTTGGAGCTCTGTGCTCATCCCCAAGATACCTTTGGCTAAAAATAAGCCAGATCATGGAGGTGTGAATATGGGAAATACTAGATGTGTAGAGCTGCCAGCGGCCACAGATAGGCTCTTAGTCTACAGGAGGCAACTTTGGCCAGTATAGAGCTGCCTGGGAAGAATCAAAAGCCAGTGTGTCGGGACCTTGAAACCTTGTTTGTGAGTAAATTCATCCGGTTTACATGGAATTGGTTTCCTCTGCCACTCCCACACTCCAGGAGATGAAGCAGTCACTTTATACTCTAAAGCTCCCATGAAGAGTGAACCGTTGCTGTGATAAAAATGGAACATTCCTGGTTCCTGAGTGGATCTCCATGGAATGCCCACTAGAGGACACTGGCCAGAGAAGAGGCTCTGGGCAACCCAGATTGACAAGATGATCTGTGGGTGTCAGATATCCACTTCCCCCAGCCCTTGGTGCTAGATGTCCCCACAAAGCCTCATGAGGTCATAGATGGGGCCTTGGGGAGGTGAGTGGATCATGAGTGAGTGATACTGGATTATGGGTGTGGGATTCCAGGTTAGCTCACTGATTGGCTTAGCATAGTTCTGGGTGTGGATGATAAACTTTCTGAAGAAAGAAGACCTATCCTGCGAGTGGGTAGCACCAACTGATACGTTTGTAGCCTGAATGGAATCAAAAGGAAAAGAAGGAAGGCTAACTGCTTCCTGCCTGCCACATCATGAACTGTTTCTTTTATGCCCTTCCGCCATGTCTCCTTGCCTTGGAGCCAGCCAGCTATGGACGGAAACTTCTACAAACACTGAGCTAAAATAAACCTTTTTTCCTTTAATTACTGAGTGTTGGGTATTTTGACCCAGCAATGAGAAAGTAACTAAGAGAAGCAGCTACCTGGTTACCTGCTATTCTAGTGAACCCTTCTTCCCTTTAAGAGGTCAATGAGCTGTCTTCAAAGGAACAACACATGTTCTGGGAATGGATGTGATTACTTTGGCCACAGCACAGACGTTAGCACCACCATTCACAACTGACAAAAGGCATCACCCATACCTGCGCAATATAGATGTAACACATCTTCAGTTGAGCATGTTCAGCAGTTAGGGCTTCAGATCATGGAAACAGTGGTTTTACCAGAGAAGTAGCTTGCTTGGTAGCTCAATAGATTGGCCTATGAAAGTGGAGTTGCAGTGTTAGTTGGGAGCCTGTAAGAGTTAAGTTGTGCCCTCTAGGATATGGATATACTTTAAGCCAGCAAACACTCAGTATATGGTGTCACTGCACATTACCAGATATATAGGTCTTGGGTGGTGGAAAAAGTGGTCCTTATCACTATTCTACTCTCACATAATGCTCTCAGGTAATTTGCTTTGTTGCTTCTACAATCTTGGTGTGTAGAACTGCCTGTATTAGTCAACTTCATGTTACTATAATGACATACCTGAAGAGAAAGAGAAAACATTTATTTTGGCTCATGGCTCTGGGGAGTCCAGTCCAAGATTGGGCTGTGCCATTGTTTGGGGATTTGGTGAGGGAAGTACATCATGGTATGCATCCCCAGCAGAGCACAGTGTTTACATCACGAATCAGGAACCAAAGCAAAAGAGATGACAGGTTGGAGGTCCCACAGTTCCCTTGGGTTACTCCCTCAGTGATTCAAAGAGTACCCACTACATCCTGCTTCCTAAAGATCCACAGCACCTCTCAAAAGTGCCACCTTAAAGACCAAGTCTTTATGGACTTGTTTGGGGACACTTACCCAGACTAAAGCAGTGCTGATACTCAAAGGAACCTTTTTCTACAAAGTAACACGGTCCTAATCCAAGTGAAGTGCAACTGGGATGCCCCCCATCCCAGCTCTTCTGGGCTTCTCATGATGCTAGACCAATATGCACACAGAAGGCTCACTATTTTGCCTCTGTTAGTAGGTCCCAGTAGCCAGGAGAACTTGGGCTGCTGCTATATAGTGGGGCATGGACAGCCATGTCGAATCTGGGGGATTCTCTGGGACACCTCTTAGTATAGTTCCATGTCCTGTTGTAAAATTTATGGAAAACTATAGCAACCCAATGAAGACAGAACTACCATTTCCTATAGGAAAGAAAGGTTGGCTCACCCTGCCAGCTAAAGAACCCCAACTAACAAAGGCCAAGGGGACCATGGATCAGGTGATAGAAGGAGCAAATGTCATTCCCACTTTGGACCTGGGACCAGCTACAGAAGCAGGGTTGCAATAGTGACACTTACATTCCATCACTGTGGCCTGTGCCCCTACTGCTTCATATGAAGAACATGGCTGGTGCCTACCTTTTTGTTTCAGGTGGTAGTATGACAATCTTAGCCCATGCGGGCTGCTATAACAAACTACTGGGATAATAGATGGAGTGGCTTATGGCCAGAAATTTATGTAGAGGCTGAGAAGCCCAAGTTGAAGGTATCAGCATTCAGTATCTGGTGAGGCTCTGCTTCCTGATTTCTTGCTATATCCTCACATGGTAGAAGGGATGAGAGAGCTCTGTGGGTCTCTTTTATAAGGGCACTAATGCCATTCATGAAGGCTTCACCCACACAACCTAGTTACCTCCCAAAGGCATCTTCTTAATACTGTCATATGAGGGGTTAGGTTTCAACATATGAATTTAGGGGACACAAACATTCAGACTAATGCAGTGACCAAGCTGATTCTTACCCTTCTGTGATAGGGTATTGTAGGAGACCGTGACTGACCTCCATTGTATATTAATAGCCGTCTTACGTGCCTTTCCCTTTAAGTCAGGACTGCCTACCGTTGCCTAGCTACTCCTGCCTCAAGAACTAGGACTGCCCACCGTTACCTAGTTACTCCCGCCTTTGTCCGGTTATTTGGTTATTCCCGCCTTAGAACTTCTGCGTTTCTCCATGCAGTATATAAGCACGGCACTTCCCGCTAATAAAGGAGACTTGATCAGAGCACTGTCTTGTCTCCATTCTTCGTGTCTCTTGTCTCTTTATAATCCCCACTCCCCCTCTAGGGTTCACGTTGACTGTACCCACGGACTGGGTCAGGCTATCTCCTTTTCACCCAAATTAAAGGAAAGAGTGGATGCTGAGGCATAAAAGTGAAGATGGTGTTGGCTTACACTCTCTAAATCTTCTTTGCACCCTCCCATCTGCACAGGACACTGACCTGTGTAGATTCTCTTATGTGGGTGATCTTTCTCCCCAGTTTCCATTTGGGTTCTGGCAATGAAGAGCCTCAACCAGGAGTTGGGAGGAAGAGTGAAGTTGGGGTCTTATTCCCTGACCCCATTTCTATGCCCTCTCTAGCTGGCTGTGGCCCTCTCCTTTCAGGATTGACCTCATGGGTATAATAGGATCAGTGCAGGTATATAGAGCCCCACATTCAGAAGAGCCCCACATTTAGAAGGGGCCCAGGCTTGGGGTTAGTGCTTTGCAGTAGCCATCTTGACATTCTTAGTAATTCTTTTTTAATGTGCTTTTTATAAGGAAAGTCTAGTGGAACAATAGGTCATGTGTGGGGATGTGCAGCCAAGGCTTATGAGATATCCCATATTCTAAGGAAGAGGTCTTATCCACCTGCTCCCCATAAGGTGCCCTGGTCCCACCTAGCCTTCTCCTCTCCACCCCATGCACCAGCTGCTTCCATCTTGTATCCCTGGTGGGGTGAAGTGCACAGGGGTTGGGGAGGACCCCACACATTGGGATATGGTGGTCGCCATTTTTCCCCATGCTCCCAGCACCATGGCCACTTCCATGGGCAACTCTAGTGTGGTGAGCCTCTCCTGCACCTCATCCAGATGCCAGGTGCCTCCAAGTATGAAGGTTTCCATACTTAGGGGTGTCTTTTCTCCTATGTTGGTCGGAGTGGCAGCCTATGGGAATGTCTCCTGGCTGGGGCGAGACATGTCCATCCAGTGCAGTGGCTGGAGGGAGGAGAACCCAACAGCGGGCAGTAGAGGTTTGCTGAGGCTAAAGCGAGGGTCTGTAGATGCCTACGAAGATCTGCTCCAGCCCCACTGAGAGCATCTCCATGCTGGAGGGAGTGTGACATTAAGTAACAGATAAGAAACAACATGCCAGGGAGAGAGGAACAGGAAAAGAAGAGAAAAAGGGACAGAACCTCTTCTGAAGAAGAAAGAATTTTGTATTTGAACACCTTTCAAGTCACTATTTGCCTACTTTTTGGATGAAATTCTTTGCATTTTATTTGCCCTGATGGCGGCCGTGACTCCATACATTGTCCTGCCCTCTGCCAAAGCAGCTTCTTCTCGCTTTACTGACGGTGGTGTCAACTCTGCTTTGCTAGCCCTGGAGCTTATTTTATACCCTCTATGGCCCACTCACACATTTGTAAGTTATCTTTTAGTTAAGCTTTCCTCATATCTTCCAGATTGGAGTGCACTTTTTCCTGCCGGGGCCCAGAAAGAGGCATCTTTCCACCTCCATCCCCCAAAATCCAGTATTTCTCCTGCGCTTCATGTCAAGTTCAGCTGTTTCACTTGGAGCTGCGTGTCTGTTAATTTGACACACTTTTTCTGAGCACCTCAGACATACCCAAGAGACTGACAGGCAAGTGGCTGGAAGGGGGTAAGTCAGAGAAATGTGGACTGAGCGGGGCACTGTGTATGAAGGGTCCAAGAGGGAAAGTAGCATAAACCCCTAGATGGCTACAGCAAAACTGGGGTGCTCACAGGTTGTCCTGCTTCAGCAGACTGCGGACACTTTGGGAAAAAGCTTACGGGTAGGCAGAGGAAATTGCAGAAACCTCTCACTTGTGCATAAAATGTCTTTGTCTTTGGATGTCACATTAAAACAACCACGGCTCTTTCAGAAATGTGCTCTTTGTCCATTCATCTAACTACCGTAAGAATAAACCTGGGCCTGTGAAATATAATGGCTCTTCATTTTTTCCAGATTCTGTATTTGTGAGCTCACGGATTTTCCACAATGTATTTGTAACCCTCAAAACAGTGTCTGCAGTGCTTAATACTTGCAGCACTTTTGCACAGATTCACGGACACGCATAGCTCTGCAAAAAAAAAAAAAAAAAAAAAAAAAAGAGTTCTTGAGTGTGCGTGTTCCCAGCAGAAGTGGACCAAGGTGATACTCTACCTTCTTGTTTTAGCTCTCGTATAAATAAGTATCGTTTCCTCATCTATGGAGTGCCAATTTGGGGTTTGCTCTTTGTTGAGTTTGTTGTTTAAAATGGTCTTGAGCACAGTGCTGAAGCGCCGTCTTGCGTTTCTAAGGACAAGAACTCTGATGTGCTTACGGGAGAAAGCATATATTTTAGACAAGCTTTGTTTGGGCCTGAGTGGCAGTGTTTTCAATGTTAACAGAAACGGCAACACACATAAGACAGGGTTATGTGTCCATGGGAGATGGAGATACTGCACCCAGAGGCTCACAGGAGCCTCACCTGTTCTCCTCCAGAGGAAATGCTTCAGTTTTGACTCGTTCACGTTTAGTGGCTTTATGACAAGGATACCAAGAATCAACTGCACTCCAGCCTTTTGAGATTTTTTCTAAAAAAATCTACATTCTAGATTGAGTATTAGGCACAAGTGTACAACTAGATGGGAAGAATAAGTTCCAGTGTTCCATAGTGCAGTGGAGTGACCACCGTTTACAAGAATTTATTCTTTACTTTATAAAGAACTGGAAGAGAGAAATTTGAAGCTTCCTAACACAGGGAAGCAGTAAATATTCAGGAAAAAGGAAACATGATTTGTCCTGATATAATCACTATACATTGTATATGCATAGAAAAATACCACATTGTACCTGACAAATATGTACAATCATTGTGTCCATTAAAAATAAATAATCTGTGATTCTATGCCCAAAGTTTGTTTTTCTGCTCTTCTCTTTCTTTTTTTGTTGAGCTTGTGGGCTTTGAAAATAACAGGGGGTTTCATACTCCAATCACCACAAGCCCTGGAAACACTGATGATATAGATCAGTGGTTCTCCACCACAATTAGGCATCAGAATCACCTGTAGCCCTGTTGCAAAATATAATGCAGGGTAGCCAGTGCCAGGCCTACTAAGGTGATGTTTCCACAGATAGGATTTGTGCCCCATCCCCATTTTCTTGGTACTGGGAATTGAACTCAGGGGCTTTGCATTGAGCCACGGCTCCAATTTTTTTTAATTTTTTATTTTTAATTTTAAGACAGGCTGTCTTTAAGTCACTAAGTTCCCCAGGCTGGACTTGAACTTGCAATCTTTCTTCCTAGGTCTCTCACAGAGCTGGGATTACAGGAGTGCACATGCCTGCCTTGGACTGTCCCTGCCCTCTTTTTTTTTTTTTAAAGAGAAAAGAAAACAAAATAACAACAACCAAGACAAAAACAAAACAACATGGGTGTCACAACTGACTGTTGGCCAGCCAGAGCCGGGAAACACCAGTGCAGACTTCACTGACTATGTAGCCACATGTTTCTCTTGTTTTTATTTTTTGGTTTTTTTGGTTTTGGTTTTTCTCCGGTACCAGGACCCGAACTCACGACCTTGCGCTTGCCAGGCAGACGCTTTTGCCGCTGAGCTAAATCCCCAGCCCTGTGACATGTTTCTCTTGTTTCTTTCTGCTCTTTGTCTGTGTTCTCCTGGCAGCCTTGTTATTGTGTTACTGATTTACTGCACCTCTCTACTTCTCTTCAGCCCCAGACTCTTTCTCCAGGAACAGTAAGCTTCAGAACTGATGACTTAAGGTGAAACAAGAAGATAGTTCCTGTGCTCAAATTTGCCTCTGCATAGGAGGGAGAGAAGACTTAGGTCAGATCCTTTTTGCTATATATTATTAGGAGGACCTTGTGTGAATTGGATACCTGATGTGTGACCGTAGAAATACCAGGTGACAAAAAGAAGACTTTTTAAGGGAATATCTCAAATGAACTCTCAATGTTCCTACATTTGGAGAGTAAAATCAGGAAGAATTATAAATTTGAACTTTAAAAATTATGGGTAATTTAAAACATATGCAAAAGTAGAAAGAATGGTATGATGATAAATGCTCACATCCCCATCAGACAACTCCAGTATTTATCAGCTCAAGGCCAACCTCATTCTGCCTGTATGCCCCTTTGCCTCTTAGCATCCTGGATTAGTTTAATGTGAATTCAATAAATATTTTATTCTTAAGTACTTTGATGCTTATCTCTAAAAGATAATAATTCTTTTAAAAACCTAATAACACCACCATCACATCTAAAAATTTAAGAATTTCTTAATATTATCTAATTTCCAGAGAGTTCAAATTTCTCTAGCTCATAATTTGTTCCTTTTTTTTTTTTTTTTTTTTTTTTTTTACAATTTGTTCAAGAAACCTGGGGGTTTGCCCTAAGGAATTTTTCACAATCTGGATTTTATTAATTGATTCCTTTGGGTGTCATTTGACACATTCTTTGGTTCTTTGTAGTCCTCATAACTTGTTGGTAGGTCTAGAGATTTGTTCAGGTCCCAGTTTTCGGTAAGGATACGTCATAGGTGGTGCTATGTTCTTGTCTGGATGCAAAGGTAATAGCATTTTTCTTTGCAGTGATGGTAAGAGTCATGGTGTATTAATACTCTTCTCCTGGAACGAAATATCTGACGTGTACAACTTCACAGGGAAAAGCATTATTTTGGCTCCATGATTTCCAGTGTTGCAGTTCATGGTTGGCAGCTCCAAGGCAGAAATGGCATGGAGGAAGGGTGTGGTGGAGGAAAACTGCCCGAGCCATGGCATCCAGGAAGCAGAGAGAAAGGAAAACCACCAGAAGGAGAAGGGGCTGGGGTCAAGAACGTGCGCTTCCAGGCCACGCCCACAGTGACCTACTTCCTCCAACCAGGTGGCAGCTCCCAGCAGCACAGTCGGCTGTGAACTCATCTATGGACTTACCTGTTGATGAGGTCATTAGCGCCCCAGGATCTAATCCTCTTTCAAACGACCCATATCTGAACATACGAGGCTTTGGGGGAACTTTTTCAAGTATCTGGTTCTTTTTTTGAATTTCATAATCAAAGGTAAGATAATAACAATAGTTATTACACTGTGTATTATTATCTTCAAGGTAGAGTACAAGACAGAAACCAAAAAAATTCTTACAAAAAAAGAAACAAGCGGATAATAGCATAAATCTTTCTTTTCAATGAACTAAGATAAACTAGTAGTATAAATGAAGCAAATTACCATATATATTGAGATATTTTTAAAACAATGGAATTTGTAATTTGGTGAAGTCTTTCAACTTCTTCCCTCTTCCTATTTATCTTTCTTCTGTTTTGCACTCTATCTATAATCTATATCATCTATCTATCATCTATCATCTATCTATCTATCTATCTATCTTTCCATCTATCCATCCATCTATCCATCTGTCTCACAAACAAATATGTACACACTTGAGGAAAAGAAAAATAGTGTGATTTTTTTCAACAGGTGGTGTTATCCTTCTACGGGGGACCCTAGAAGATATTGTGTATTGCAGAAAACTTGCTACACTGCCAACCCTTAGAGAAGAAATTCAAAATGCACGTGCAGCAATCTCAATGGCTAAGATTACCCAAGTAGTAGTTCGTTGTACTAATACATGTATGGAAGCTACTGGCCACCCCGTTGAGCACCTCTTGTAATTGTAGAGGCCAAAGAACTACATCTCATGGTGTCTCAATAAATTTAGTATTTGTATAAACATTTTTTGGTAGACTCTCTTTCTATATATATATTCTTATATAAGAGAAAGCATGCAATATTTGAACTTGTGTGTCTGACATCTTACTAAACATGTTCTCAAGTTGCATCCATTTACCTATGAATGCTTCATTTATCTTTCTTTCTGGCAGAGTAGTACCCCATTGTGTATAAATATCACATTTTCTTTATCCATTCATCTGTTGATAGACATATGCACTGTTTCCAAGATCTAGCTATTATAAATTGTGCTGCTATAAACATGGGTATACATGTATTCCTGCAATATAATGCTGGGATTACAGGCATGCACCACCATGCCCGGCCAGTATACCAGTTTTCTAAATTCTGAAAGATTTGATAATGTGTGGTGAGTCCCTGTGATCCACAGATATACTTACCTCACGCCTTGCCTCCTGTTGTCTGTTCCCAAACTTGAAGAATAACATTCAGATTTCCTGGCAGTGTCACCCTTCTCAAAAACAAATCCAGTGCTATGATATGTTTGGACTGTTTTCCAAAAGTATCTGGAGCACAACAAATAGCTAGGGAGGTCTTCCTGCCTATCCTTGGTGTCTGCCCTGGCTCTCCTACTCAGAGTTCCATAAAATCCCCGGACCTGACCCAACCCTTACCACAATGGAAGGAGAAAGGGATGGAGGAGGCCTCTGGGTCGGGAGAAGAGGAAAAATGGGGTTGGACTCCCTACCCTGATATTATTGTGGGAAAAATCAAGTCAACAGTACCCAGGAGCTCAGGAGAAGAGAGGAAATTTATTGATGCTGTCAGACCCCAGAGGAGATAAGCTTTTAGCTGAAGGCTATAATGAGTATCTTGTGGTGAGCACAGCTATATGCAGCAAAGTTGTTTTTAGCATATTCACAGAAGTTTACATGTGGTGACAAGTCATATGATTTAGCTGAGTTCAGTGGCAGAGAACAGAATGAGCGCAGCTCTACTGAACAAAATGGCTGCAGTTGGGTCAGGATTTCTGCTTCAGGATCCCTGAAGGCATCCAGGGAGAATCCATGGGTGCCATTGTGCCCAGCGCCCCTCCCTACTCTGTAGTTACATTGTTTACATCATTAAAAACTCATAGACTTTACCATACTTAATGTTTCAGTCTGTTGGCAAGTTATATTCATGGGTGCAGAAATGGTCTCATGGCTGCTCATTCATTCAGGTTGGTTCCTGAGTCCTTCTGAGAAACTCCTGGTAGTCTCTGCCTCCTTGCTTTCTGATGTAACAAGATGTCTCCGGTTCATTTGTATATTTCTTTCCCCAGGACCTGGAACCAGCCTTTTCTCCAAGGAGTTCTGATTTCTTTCAATAACATAGGCTATTAAAAGACTATTTTGAGTGTTAGAAGGGCCCTTATTCCTCTTTACCCTAAAGATAATATTTTAAAAATGTTTGTAGTGTATTCTTCATTTTTTAATGAGGATATGTTTGTGTTACATAATAAATACATTCACCATGGGGAATCAGTTTTTAATATGATCCAGTATGTTTATGTATTCATACCTATTCTCCTTAGACAAATGGCCACATGCCATACACACTTTTTTCTACCTTCAGTTTTCACTTAACATACCCTGATCATCACTCCACAGCATATAGAGATATCTCCAGTTCCTTTTTATAACTGAACAGTACTCAGTTGTGCGAAGGTAACCTAGTTGATTCCTCTCTTCCGGGGAGAGGAAGGAGCATACTATAACTTGGTAGCAACTGTATTATTTCAAATTTAATGGAAATTTCCTTTTTTTTTTTTTTTTTAAAAAAAGCTTTTATTAACAGGCGTTAATTATATATCAATGGGACATCAGCCCCTTCTTAATGGACATTTGGGGTAGTTTTCCGTACAACTAGTAAGCGCAGTGAATTTGTAAGCAGAAATATTAGTACAAGTGTGTAGGGAAGAACTAACCTTACTCAAAGGATAATCTAGCCTCTGCCCTTAGCTACTAGGAAGTGACTGCTAGGTCCCTGGAATATCTTGCCAGATAGAAGTGTTTGTGTTTCTGTGGGGACTTTGGACCATGAAGTATTAGTTCTAAATTCCAGAGAAGTTAGAGAAAAGGAGTTAACCCAACCTAAGAGAGAGGCTGGAAATTAAAGGTCAGCCATGCGGGCAGTATGTCATCGAGACCCAGCGAAAACTCCGGGCGCCAGAATCTTGGGTAAACTTCCTGGGCTCCAGTCATCCCTATTCATTGTCACACATCACAGCTGGAAGGGAGTAATCTTATCCAGGACTCTGCTGGGATCGGAGGAGCAGAAGCTCTACATTTCACTGCTTCCTTTCACTGTGAAGAAACATAACCTGACACGGCAGCTTTCAGGGAGTTCTGTGAATCCTTCTAGAAAATTAGTGAATCTAGAGGTACTTTGAAGATACCTTCAAAATTGCAACTGGTAAACAAAACAAAGAGCCAGGCGTGGTGGTGCACACCTGTAATTCCAGTACTTGGGAGGCTGAGGCTGGAGGATTGCCATGGGTTCAAAGCCAGCTTGTGCTACACAATGAGTTTAAAACCAACCTGGACTACATATTGAGATTCTGTCTGAAAAAAAAAAAAAAAAAAAAAAGGGCAGGGTTGGGATGAAGAATGGCAGAGGGTGGTGCAGAATCTGCCTCCCTGAGAAGGGGGAGGTCTGAGCAAACAGGTTGTCTGGGGGAAGATAGCTCCACAAAACCCCATTGAATTCTAGAGGACAGTTAGCAAACAGTTAGGCAGCTTCTCAGCTAACAGGGATTTTCCTCATATTCTTGGTTGAAACTACCTAGCAGCTGCAGAGGGGAGTAGAGTGGAAATGGCCCTTTGCCGGGAGATCTGGGCTTGCCATCCCAGTGCCGCCAAAAGCCTTGTAACCTAGGGTGGGTTGATTCTCCTCTCTGAGCCTCTGTTTCCTTGGCTCTGAAGTAGTGATGGTAATCAGTTATTGGCTGAATTCTGGGCTCTCCAAAACTATCGAAGTCCTAATCCCCAGGATCCCAGAATATGACTGTATTAACAGGTAATAAAGGTAATAAACAACAGGTAATAAAGGTAATAAAGGTAAACTGGGGCCGCTGGGGTGGGCCATAATCCAATACTACTGCCCCTGTAAGAAGAAGAAACATGGGCACTGACACACACAGAGGGAAGACCATGTGAAGACAGGGAGAACACATTGTCTTCAAGCCAAAGAGAGAGCCTCTACCAGTGTCTGGATCCCCCTCTGCTGGAAGTAGTTCTTTCCTGTTTAAACTACCTGGCCCTTGGTACTTGGGTGTGGCAGCCCAGCTGACTAGTACAATAGCTAGAAGGTTGATATAGGATATGCTCTGTGACAAGTGGCCCCTAAAGGCTCTGTACAAAACTCTCTTTGTCACCATTAGCAGAAATGCCACCAGGCACAGACATGCTCAGGCAGTGTTCTGTGTTTTTATTTCTCTCATCACAAACAATATCTTTTCATGAAAAGATATTTGTCCTTTAATAAATTGTCCTTTAATTCTCTTCCCACATCCCTGTTAGTTTTACTATCTAAAACACAAGTAATCTAGTCATATCATTTAAAATGAAACCTTAGAGACACACACAAAATTAGAAGAAAAAAGTTCTCTCCCTTGGTGTTTTTATTTTTGCACCCTTGCAGGAAAATATTTTATGCATTTATCAGAGATGGAATATACGCATTCTTTTATAAGCCTCACAGGAGAGATCAAACTCCTCGCAGGCTGCCACCTCCCCACCCCCATTTAGGATTTTGCAAGATTTTCCGTCAGCCCTGAAGATCTCCTTGTACTGTATAACACCGCTGACACGCCTTTCTGTTCCTCATCTGCGGCCGTGTCATCTTCACCCCCGGCTGTTAGGAATACATGTTTTGGAAAATGTACATTCACAAGAGAAGGAGAAGGAAGAGGAAGAAGGAGCTCTTTTCCCTTAAGCGCACAGCTTCTTTCTAGTCAGGCTGAGCCAACCTAAGTGATGTATTTACCTGGGATAATTGTAGCCAAAGAAAGTACCCCACGAGGACTGGCCTAGATCAAGCTGGATCTTCCTTTGACAAACTGGGGTGAAGGCCTCACCGTGTCTGGGATGCCAGGGATGTGAATGTGGTTGGTCGGCTGGGTGTGCAGCAGGGCAGGCTATCCTCCCACTTGCACAGAGCTGCACACGTGCATAGTTAAGCATATGCAGACAAACTGAGCTCTGGAGAAGGCTGTTCACCGCAGTATGCACACAGAGGCGGTTATTTTTGATTAGTTACTCTCGCTCCTTACAATGAATGCATTAACATTTCATAAAACATAAGAAGCTAGGATAAAAGATATTGCCATAAAACAACCATTCTATAAACTACCCTTTAAGACGGAAACAGAATATTCATCTTTTGGCAAACACACATAGAGAGTTTCATGTAATCTACACACTAGTTGCAAAAAGTAATTATTTTAGATTTGTAGACACAGATCTTTGGCTCGCTGGTGTGAATTTGGCTTTACCGTTTCAGTTGCTACATGCTTGCTCTGTGCCAGCACCCAGGATTGAAAGATGTAGCTTTCCTACCTTTTTTCTTCAAGAAGTGCTTGTGACCTAGTGGGGCAGAACAGTACCTCAAGTGGATGAACCCAACCCCGTGATGGTTTTCATGAAGAGTGTGGGGATCAGAGAGAAGAAGTGATCCACTGCTAAGCGGGCAGAGGTTACACTTCATTTTCACTGAAGGACAGCCTCATGGCTAGAGCTCTATTTTGGTGTTGAAATGCAGGCCAGTGATCTGCATTAAGCTTCTATTGATGCATAACAGATTAAGGCGATTAAAATAGCATCCACTTAGGATCTCACTGTCCAAATGCCAACAGCCCACAAGGCGGGGTTGGATTCTCTGCTCAGGGTCTCACAAAGCTGCAATAAAGGTGTCAGCGGCTTCCTGTTCCTTCCTGGAGCTCTGGGAAGAAGACTGCTTTCGAGCTCATTCAGGTTGTGGCAGAATTTAGCTCCTTGCAGTCTCCAGAATCACCGAGGCAGCAGCTTAGGAAGCAGGCACACAGAGTCCCACGTGGACTCGGTCCTTCTCACCTCCCCTCTGCCTCCCTCCGTTGGTTTCAAGCACTCTTGTGATCCAGGGGGCCAATCTAGATAACCCAGAATGACCTATTTTAAGGTCATGAAATGAGTGGACTGAATTACATCTGCAAAGTCTCATTTTCTTGCAAAGTAATAGATTCATAGTCCCAGGGTTTAGGAATAGAATGTTTTGGGGAACCTCCTCCAGCCACAGTCTTTGCACCCCACCTCGCCTGCCTTCCGTGCCTAGTATGGAGTTCTGATGAACCACCAGGAGGAAAAGTTATGCTCCCTGCCAGGAGGCAGGTCAGTCGCAGCCCCTGCAGATAGCTCCTTCCTGCGGGCAAAGTCAGCGAATTTAGTTAGAGCAGAACCTCGGATTGCTTGCCCTTGCCAGCAAGGGAAAAGCAAGAATTGGCTTGCAAGTACTTATCAGTACATTCTAATTCATGACCAATAGTTTGAAAAGATTTGGAACAGGCTCATGAAAATTTGTTTTCTTTTCAAAATTGAGCAGTTCTGGCAAACCTGAGTTCGAGGGCAAGCTGGAACCGGGGGTGCCCCAGGAGAAGCCTGGGGAGTGGGCTCCCGCTTCCTGTTGGCTTCCCCCGCCCTCCTGGGTGGAAGCAGGGTCCACACTCGGTTCTCACGCCCACTCCACTAGGATAGAAGGGAACCAGTATTTAAAGACGCCCGCCCTAGGCAGCCCCTTTAACTCTCCTGCCAAGCTCCGGGGAAGGTGCTTTGGCGTTGTACTGACCGCGACACACTCCGTGCTCACTCAGGACGCACTGCCCTAGGCCGGCGGGGCTCCGCGCAGCCTGCGGCCCGCCCAGCTCTGCCCCGAGGCCCCGCGCGTCCCGCCCCGGGTAGGGGCCGAG
>NW_004955470.1:3155996-3238002 GCF_000276665.1 Chinchilla lanigera | reverse complement strand
GCCGCCGCCCCGCCGCGGTCACGTGAAGGCGGAGGCTGCGGGGCCTCCCCGGCCGGGAGGGGCAGAGTCCGCCGGGGCGGCCACGACTCTCGCACATCCCTTCCCTGCGAGCCGCGGCGATGCCCGGGGTCCAACTCGGCTCGGGGGTGCAGCGCCTGCGCCCCGAGCCCCCGGAGGAGCTGCCCGCCCAAGAGGTAAGGGGGCGACGCCCGCAGCGCCTCGCGCCCCGGGAGCGCCCCGGAGAACGCAAACCCTCAAAAAGACAGCGCCGGCTGCTGGAATTGGGGGTCCCGCGGAGGCGGGGGCGCTGTGCGAGGAGCCCTTTTGCGCCCGGGTGCCCCGATTGTCCCAGATTTGGCTGCCCAGCCGCGAGGCGCGCAGCTCCTGGAGCGCAGCCCTGCACGTTGAGGTCTCTTGGGGAGCTGTCAGCCTGTGCCGCGGGGACCGAGCGGGGTTCGAAGCCCGCGCTCCGAGCGCAAGGAGGGCCGAGCCCTAGGCAACAAGTGAGGCGCGACCCCAGCCGGGTCTCGCTGGCCCGTGCGCCCCGCACTGCCCTTCATGGCGGCAGGAAAACAACAGGGGGTCCAGGCGCGGAGAGACGCCCGGGAAGGAGGCTGCAGGATGTGGGCCGGAGAGTGCTGATGCAGCCTTTTCCCTTTGGTGCTCGAGGGCCGAGCCGAGCAGATGGCTCCAAAGTCGCTCTGATCCCTTTGGCTCTCTCTGCCAGAACGCCTTTGGAAGCAGCTGGTCTGGGGTGAGTCCTTTGGCAGGACAAGAGCTCAGAGTGCAGAGGGGAGTTGTTAACGGATACTGGGTGGCCCAGCGGCCCCTTCCAGGCTCTTCTTGTCCTGTGCAAAGATTTGGCCAAGACAAACGAAAAAGGCAGAGGTTTTACGTTTATTGAAGGTATTAAAACTATTACCGGTAAGGGATGTAGGCAGAAGTGCTTTGAAGAGTTCTGCGGAGTGAGTGTGGGCTGGTTAAAGTAGGGACAGAAGTACAGTCTGCCTACAGAGTGCAGGGTGGGCGGATGAAAAGGCTCACAGCGATATACCCCCATTCTGCCGTCAGAACCAGGCCGTCTTGTTCAAAACCGATTGATCTTGTGACAGAAGAATTGAAGACAGCACTCTCGGATTGGTATGGGGTGCAGGGCTCAGAAGCTATGCTATGCATGTGTCCTGAATCTCCATGATTGACAGGTCGCACCCAATTACCCAGTGGCTTTGCCATGCCCTAATGTCGTGCCTCAGTATCACCCCTGCTTGGTCACTTACCAATGGGTCCCTGGAGCCTGCTGGACAGGTCCACAGGGCAACATTTTCTGTGGGGTTTTAAAGCCCTACCTGGTGCACTGGGCTTCCTCTCTGGACTGCCAGTCTCCCACAGAAATGCGGCCACTTCCAAATGTGGCACAGGTGGATTGTGCCATGCCTCCAGATCCTTCAGGGAGCAGGCCAGGAAGGAGGAGGAAGTCCCAGCTCTTACCCAAGCTGGCTTTGCTCCCCCGGAATGATGAGTCTTCAGTGGAAAGAAAAGAATTTTAGTCTGAGAATACTGATGACCTCCTTCTATATGCTTCATATCTTTTTGTCTAAATAAGAGAGGAATGCAATAATGATAGTAATTTGAGACCTCAAGAAATGGAAGGAGGACAGAAAACAGTCCAGATATCTAGCTGAGTCTTTTTGCTTAATGGCCTCTGAGATTTTTTCTAGCTCAGAGTCTGCTTTCAAAAGGTTTCCCCAGGGAAGCAGATGTAAAGGTGGGCAAATGGGTGCAACTAGAGACCATACTCATAAGTGAAATAAATCAGACTCACATGTGTAAACATTGTATTGTCTCCCTGGTGTGAGAAACTGAAAGAGTAAATAAGGTCTAAAATGCACAGTAGGTATTGTGAAATGAGAAGAAATTGTTCAAAAGGAAAAGGGAACTAGGATGGGTTGGAAGGGGAAAGGACAGGAGGGAAAAGAGAAAAAATGCAAGTCAGTTATACTATTAGTGTCTCTTATTAGTTCATTAAAAAGGAAGATTTGTGCTAATATTGTTTGGAGAAATTTTTATGCCCATATCCTGTACCCTGAGCAACTACTTTAAAGATAATAACATATACTCTATTAACTATTGTTATTGTCCTATTATTTTGTTATGAAATTTTGTTGCACCTTTTTCTTCATAAAATTCAAAAAAATAAAGAAAGATGAGCCTGGTACCAACAGACAATCCTCAGCAGAATGCCTATTTGCTGAGATAGCAGCAATGATTGCAAGTCGTTAAACTGCAGACAATGTCTAGTTAGATCTCAGGTCACTAGCCAACTAACTGGGTTAACCTCATTCAAAAGTTAGCTTTGGGTCAAGGAACAAGAAACTGCCTGGTCACATGAAATGCACTAGCACTGTCTTTCTTTCAAGGAATTTTTAATAACTTTTTCCTACATGGAGTTTCTTTTGGCAGCTACTAAGCTAGCAATCTACTTTCGTGAATCTCCCTGCTTATACTTTTGTAACAGAAATGACCCAATGCTAGTGAGTCTCACTTTACTGTGGGTTAGAATTAGTTGGGGAAGGTTTTAGGAAAGTTCCTGTTAAGTCCAGCTCTCTGAGATTCTGATTTTATTGTCTGGGTGTGCTTTAGGCCACAGTAACTTTAAGGCTACTGGGAGATTCAAAAGTGCTGTCAGTACCGGTGTTAACACCCCGTGCCCTGTGCTATTTGTCTTTGACATTCTATGTGGTCACTCCTTAATACTTTATGTGCTTCTACTTGAATGTTCTAATTCTTAAACTTCTTTGTGGAGGTCTTGGATGACCGCTTCTTAGAGCTCTTGGTCCCCTGGTGTTGCCTTACAGTGATTTTCAAGGAAGCTTTCGGCAGGGGAAAGTGGCAGTAGCCAGAGGGGCTGCAGCAGGCAAGCCTGAGCTCTTGTTCATGGTGACGTGAGGGGATCCCCAGAACCTCAGGAGACTGGATGATCCAGGCTGAAATTTCCACAGGGACCAAGGAACACCATAAAATCAGTTGCCTAGGTGAATGATTTGGTGGCAGAAGGGAGTGAGATTCGTGATGACCTAGAGAACGTGTCCCCCACCCAAAAAACCTCTCTGTAGCTGTTTAGGTGTCACTTGTGCAGTCCTATATTACAAAAATGGCTACCAAGTCATCCCCTCATCCTCTAACACAGGACCCTTTTGCAAAATGACTGCAATTCATTTCAATAAGAGGTGGGGTCCATTTCTCCAGCCCTTGAATCTGAGTTTGGTCCTGAGATGTGCTTTAGCCAATGGGACGCTGGCAGAGGTGCTGCAGTTAGAGATATGACAAACACTGGCGTGTCAGTGCCTTGTTCTCCTGCTGCTCTTGGCGATGCTGTGACCCTTGACTCAGAGTGCACATGGGCAAGACACATGAGCAAGGCTCTCCCAGGCCATTCAGCCCCAGTGACCATAGGGACCAGCTAGGGTGGTCCAGGACAGCACTGCCTGATTGATCCACAGAATAGGGGGAAATATAATATGTTTATCCAGGTGACTGTCAGGGTGAGCAGCAAAAATTTACTGTAATGTATCATTGCCAGATGATACAATTTTTAAAATAGAAGCCATAAGTTTAAATTTTTGTGTAAGCTCCAATTTTGAAAAAATTTGATTTAGTAGCCAACATCTCAAAACACTGTGGGCTAAACCAAACACGTCTTTAGGCTTCACTTGGCCTGGTGCTTGTTGATTTCAACTTTCTGCATAGAAGGACAAGAGGTATTTATACTAATTCCTTGTTATTCTCGATCCTTGAGCCATCCTTCTTGCCAGAACTGCTGTGTCCCTCTGGCCTTGGCCACTCTCTGTATGGAATGCCCACTATAGATGACACTGCACAAGCTTCTCCAGGCTGTCTTTCCATGTGGAAACGTCAGCTTCCCAGACCACTGGTCTTCTTGGGGAATGTGCCGTTTGAGGTGGGCTTCCAGTGAAGGAATGTGGGCAGGAGACAGCTGGTTGTGGGTGAGCATGAGATCAGACATGGACGGGGAGGTTGTGGGGAACAGTGAACATGGAATCCACCAGTTTTTTTTTTTGTTGTTGTTTTGGTTTTGGTTTTTTTGAGACAGGGTCTCACTGTGGAGCTCAGGCTACCCTTGAACTTGCAGTGATCCCTGTGCCTCAGGCTCCCAAGTGCTGGGATTGGAGGTGTGTGCTGCTATGCCTGGCATTGAAATGCACCAGTATGGGCCAGAGAAGAGTGTCCTTGAGGGGACAGTGAGGGAAAGAAAGTTGGAGAGGAGTAGAGGGGAGGTTGTAGAGCCCCTAAACACTATATCAAAGGATTTTCTCTTGCTTGTCCGGGCAAAGGGGAATTACTAGGGGAAGAGAAGACGCATGAGGCTTTTGAATGGGGGACCCATGTGGAAGACAAGGGTTTACTCCATTCTTCCAGTGTGCAGAAGGATCCCGTGGGAGGCAGAGGGAGATGCGCAGAAGGAATAGTGTTTGTAGTGATGGACAAACATCAGGATTGGGAAGAAAATCCGGGATGTGGAAGAATTCAACTTAAAATTGTGGGCGCAAAATTCTCTTGACCTGATGGTTCATTGTGCTGATTTTCTCATCTTGAGAAGCAAGAGATATATCAGCTGTGTTTTCAAAACACTGTATCTGGAACTTTACTTCTTCCTGTGCTTCTTGTTGGCTGAACTTGTAGATATGTGTGATTTATAGTGATGTTTCTAGGATGAGGACAACTGAATGGAGAGCTTCCGACATCAACTTTCTGTCCCTTCTGTGCTCTCTGCTCTTTCCAATTCTAAGGAGGTCACCTTCTTCAGAGTGAAGGCTTATAATACTTGGGGCAGATAGGGAGAGAGAAAACACAAAAATCTTCAATATATTTTAAAATCTTGATGGTGGGGGGGAAGGGAAGTGTCACAGCTATGAGAAGAGGAACAAAGTCAAGAGAAGTCTGTTGTTATAGTGTAGAAAGAATAGAAGACACTACGAGAAACAGTAGGAAAATGGCCATATTTAGACCCGTGGTTTTCAATCTTGACTGAACATTTGAATCACCTTAGAACTTTAAGAAAAACTTGATTCCAGACCCCACCTCCCACGGGGATACAGTTGTTCTGGGAGCAGCTCTTATTGTTGCTAGATACTTTCTGCCTAAAATAAATTTCTAATGATCTCCAGGGGGAATCTTTAGTGTTAAGATATTCAAGAAGAATAATTGATATTAATAGTTTTTCTAATAAAATGTTTTTAAATACATAAAAGTGTATACTCGGTGTTAAACACATACACAATATTTCTCATGTTTTAGTAACCTGCCTTTAAGAATTGTCACACCAGGGCTTGAGGTAACTCAGTGGCAGAGTGTTTGCCTAGCATGTGCCAGGCCCCCAACTTGATCTCCAGTGCTAAAAAAAATGTCGTATCAGACCTGAGAATATGTGTGACTCAGAAAATGGTATCTTCTTGCAGCAAGGAATTTATCTCCGTAATTATTGTTCCACAGCATTTATCATTCCTTTTAGAAAAGCTTAATAGTTTTATTAAGCTATAATTGATATATGCTGAACTACATTTGTATAAAGAGTACACTTTGATGAGTGTACTTCTGCTGCAAGAAGACGTTTGTGATACTAACAACACAGTAAGGACAATGAACACTGTCACACTAAAAGTCTGCTTATGTGTTTGTAACCCATCCGTCTGCGTCCTCTCCTCCCCTCTCCTCACATAACCACTGATCTTGTTTCTGTCCCTGTAGATGAATCTTCATTTTCTAGAGTTTGTGTGGATGAACTTGTTTAGTGGTCACTCTTCTGGTGGGAGGAGGTTGGCTTCTTTCCCTTGGCTCCTTTATTTTGAGATTCACCTATCTTGCTGCATGTACCAGTTGCTCATTTTTTTTTTTTTTTTTTTGGTACTGGGAATTGAACTCATGACCTCACGCTTGCCAAACAGGTGCTGTGCTGCTGAGCTGTATCCCCGGCCTTGCTCATTCTTCTTTACACCCAGCAGTATGCAACTGCATAGATCATGTTTGGTTTATCCATTCACCTGTTTGTGGATATTTTGGTGATTGCTAGTTTTTGGCTGTTAGATGTGATGGACAAGTCAGGCATGGTACCACACAGCTGCAATCCTGGGATGTTAGAGCAGGAGGGTCATGTATTCTAGCGTAGCCTGGGCAACTTAGTGACTTATTAAGGCCCTGTCTCAAACTTAAAAAAAAAAAAATTAGAAAAAGGACTGGTGGATGGAGCTCAGTGTGAAAGCCCTGGGTAAAAGCCCTGGGTGAAACCAGAAAAAAAAAGTGAAGAACATTTATGTACAAGTATGGCTTTGGAATGGTGAGTCTAATATAAATCACATTCTTGGGCTGGGTGTGTCAGTCTCAGTGTGGATATAGACTTTCTTTATGGTAAATACTTAGGAATGAAATAAATAGCTGAATCATACTTTTTAAATTTTTAAGGCACCACCAAACTGCTTTCCAAAGTAAATGGACAATTTTCCATTTCTACCAACAATGTAAAAGAATTCCAGTTGCAACACATCCTTGCAACACTTGCCATGATCAATCTTTTTCATTTTAGCCTCCTAGTAGATAAGTAGTGATATCATTGTGGTTTATATTTGCATTTTCCTAAAGACTAATAATGTTCAACAACTTTTCATGGGCTTATCTTCCACCCATATATCACCTGGGTAAAATGTCTATTGTAAGACTATCTTAGTCACTAATGTTTGTGTTTTTAATGCAGTATCACTCATTTTTTAAAAAGCATTGCAATATGAAATAAGTTTAGGAAACATAGTTCTACTATGTCTACAAATATCTACTATGGATGTTTGATATGAAAATTAAGTTTTCCCCACTTGTAGGTTGTCTTTTTACTCTGTTAGTGATTTCTTTTGCTGTGTGAAAGCTTTTTAATGAGATCGCAGTTGTTGATTCTTTGAAGTATTTCCCGTGTGTTCTGGGTTTTGTTCATGGACTCTCTGCCTGCCCCTGTGTCTTCAAGATTTCTACCTACTTTCTCTTCCAGTAGATTGAGTGTTTGTGTTTTGATGTTTAGATCTTTGATCCATTTTGACTTTAGCTTAGTGCATGGTGATAGACATGGGTCTAGTTTTAGTCTTCCTCATATAGAAAGCCTGTTTTTCCAGCACCATTAGGCTGCAATAGTTGATACATTGTGTCAACTTAACAAGTTTCGAAGTTTAAGCAATTCAGCAGGGTGCTAGGGTCCTCACTTTGTAAACATCCTCATCCTGTGCAAGAGAAGAGAAGGGAGATCACGTGAGTGCTACACCTGCCCTGGGTCGGGGTAGCCTGCTTACTATACAGGGGAGGAAAAGAGGCTTGCGCTCTCTTTGCTCTTGTTGCTTTTGCTGTCCTTTGCCACTGTTTCCTGTTGCCCTTCTGTCATGCCAGCCTGCCTTGGAGCCAGCTGATTATGAACTAAACCTCTGCAAAGTGTGAGCTAAATAAACTTTTCCTTCCTTAATTTTGGGCATCAGGTATTTTGCCTCAGCAGTGAGAGAAATGTAACTAAGACAGAGGCTATCTTTCTTCCAGGGAACATATTTGGCTCCTTTGTCAAAGATAAGGTGGTTGAGTGTGTTTATAGTTGTGTCTGCATATTCTAATCTGTTCCACTGGTCCTCAGGTTTGTGTGTTTTTTTTTTTTCTTCTTGGCCAGTAATATGTTGATTTTTTCACAGTAGCTTTGTAGTGTAATTTCAAGTCAGGGATTGTGATGCCTCCTGCCTTACCTTTGTTTCCCAGGATTTCCTTTGCTATTCTAGGTCTCTTTTGGTTCCAAATGAATTTAAGGACTTTTATCTAGAACATATAAAGAATTGAAAAAAAAAATCAGACCCCCTAAATTCAAAGACACAATTAAAAATGAGCATCTGAGATGAACATACACTTCTCAGATGAAGAAACACAAATGGCAAATAAATATATGAAAAAAATGTTCAACATCACTGGTCATTAAAGAGATGCAAATTAAAAAACACCGAGATTCCATCTCACTCCAAAAAGAATGCCTATTATGAAGAAATCAACCAATAACAAATGCTGGTGGGGCTGTGGGAAAAATGGAACCATTCTCCACTGTTTGTGGGAATGTAGACTGGTACAATCACTGTGAAAAGCAATGTGGAGATTCCTCAAAAAACTAGGATTAGAAGTCCCATTCTATCCAGCTTCTCCCTTGATGGGTATCTTCCTAGAAGAACTAAAAACATCATACCACAGCAATATATGTGCACCCATATTTATAGAAGCAAAATGTGTAATAGCTAAATCTTGGAAACAACCCTAATGCCCATCAACCAGGAATAGATAAAAAAGATGTGGTCTTTTATATAATGCAGTACTACTAAGCCATAAAGAAGGATAAACCTGAGACTTCTATAGGTAAATGAATACAGCTTGAGGTCATTGCATAAGTGAAATAAATCAGAGTCACATGTGTAAACATCATATTGTCTCCATGGTGTGAGAAACTGAAAGAGTAAATAAGGTCTAAAATGTACAATAGATATTGTGAAGTGGGAAGAAATTGTTCAAAAGGAAAAAGGAACTAGGATGGATTGAAAGGGGAAAGGACAGGAGGGAAAAGAGAAAATACAAGTCAATTATCCTATTAATGTCTCTTAATTCATTAAAAGGGAAGATTTGTGCTAATATTGATTGGAGAAATTTTATGCTTATGTCTTGCACCCTGAGCAATTACTTTAAAGATAACAAGATGTAATGTAGTAACGTTGTTATTCTCCTAGTATTTTGTTATGAAATTTTGTTTTGCCTTTTTTCCATAAAATAAAAATAATTTAAAAAAAGAAAGTTAAGTACGGATACTCCTTAACTTACAATGCTGTTATATATGATAAATCCAGTGTGAGCTGAAAATGACATTAAGTTGAAAATGAATTTAATGCACCTAATCTACCAAACATCATGTCTTATCCTTGCCTACCTTAAACATGCTTAGCACCCTTACATTAGCCTACATTTGGGCAAAATTGTGTACAACAAAGCATTGAATAATTCATTGGTTGACAGGTAGCTGTGGGTTTACTGACTCTGCCCAGCATGAGGTTGGGGGAGGGCGCTGTCGTGCCAGAGATTGCTAGCCGAGGAAAAGGCCAAAATTCAAAATTTGAAATAAAGTTTTTATTCAATGTGCATGGCTTTTGTATCACCATGAAGTTGAAAAATTGTGCATTAAACACTTGAAGACCATCTAAATAATCTTTTGACCACTCTAAACATGTCAGGCATTTTGTATTTTTTTTTTTAATTAAAAAGAGTCACTTATTTGTTTGTAGTAATCTGTATTTTCCTGTTACTGAGAATTTGAAGTTGGCATACAACAAGATATGATACATATATCATATATATATAGCTATATGATATATAACTCATATAATTCGTCATAGAATATTGGCCAGTCTATTAAAGTAAATATTGTAAAATCAATAAAGTACTACATTAACTTTCTAAAATGGATTCTGACATCTTAAGAGGTTTCAGGGTACATCTATAAAATATTTACCAAACTGTTCTGAGCAATTGATAAATAATAGCAATTTTTAGATATGCTTGCATATGCTTTGTTTTGTTTTCTTTGTTTGTTTGTTTGTTTGGCTTTTTTAGAATGATTTGCCTGACCAGTAAGGGATTTCCATCCAAAATAGGCAGGAAGATGTCCCTGTCTAGACTGGGTAGCTCAGCTAATAAGCTGAATTGTGAGACTGTTGGTCTTTCTGAAGAATATAGGAAGATGTGCATAGCTAGTCAGTTTGTGTGTGTTCTTTGTTTTGTTTGTGCAGAATTGGGAATGTGAGTCCTTACACAAAGACACTCAGCAACACTGGTCCTGAGGAAATGCAGGCTAAATCTCAGGAAGCACTTTGGCTGTTTGGGCATTGGCCACCTTTAAAGGCTGTCAGTGTTGGTGGGAAGACAGCACATGTGAAGTATAGAGAAGGTATAACTTTGGGAGAGGCAGTTTGGTCATACCTGTCAAAAGAGAAAAATGCATATACCATTTATTCAGAGGGTTTGATTTTTTTATTTTTGAGGAAAGGTCTCACTGAGTAGTTCAGGCCGGCCTTGAACTTACTGTGTAGCCCAGGCTGGCCTCAAATTTGCAACAATCCTCCTGTCTCAGCCTCCCGAGTGCTGGGATTACAGGCATGCACCACCATGCCTGGCTTGGTTTTGCATTTTCTATCCTATCATATGGCACAAAGATGTGCATATATGTGTTTGTCTTGAAATAGAAATAAGTACTTATATTTGCAACAGAAAAAAGTGGAAACTATATAAAGTATACCATATTAATAAGAACAGGATACATCTGTACATTTTTCTTTCACATAATTCATGTTTTAAATTTTTTTTTATTAGTACATGTTTGCAGTGATAATGTTTGTGTAGAGCTGGTATGAGTATGGAGCACATCTTAGTTCCTTTTTATTCCTTTTCCCTCCCCTCCCTTCATCTCTTAATGCCCTTCCCCTTTGAGAAAGATCTATCTCCCTACTTCCTACCAGCTACCCTTTATTTTACTTTTTATTTATGCTTTGGTTTTCTCACATCAAAGAGACCATGTGCTATTTAAGCTTGTGGGTTTGATTTATTTGGCTTAACATTATTGTCTCAAGGTGCACCCATTTTCCTACCAATGCCTCAAGCTTATTCTACTTTATGGCAGAGTAGTACCCCACTGTGCAGAAATACCACATTTTCTCTATCCATTCATCTGCTGATGGACATGTAGATTGCTCCTAAGATTTAGCTATTATGAATTATGCAGCTGTAAACATGGATATGCATGTATCAGTGTAATATGAAGTCTTCAACTCCTTCAGGAAGGTTAGGCCTATATATTTTGTCTTGGAAAAAAATCCAGAATATATTGAGTGAAAAGTGTAAGTTGTGGATTACATGAAGACATTATTATTATTGTTGTTTTTATTTGTGGTGCTTGGGATGGAACCCAAGGCACTGAGTGTGCTTTACCAGAGAGCTATATCCCCAGCCCCAATTTTATTGTTTTAAAATTGTATACAAATATAGAACCATCATCTAGGCAATCATCAAAGCACTAATTCCCTTGAAAATCCTCCCAATCACCTATAAAGTGGCTTAGATGCAC
Organism: Chinchilla lanigera; assembly: GCF_000276665.1. Lineage (NCBI taxonomy): Eukaryota > Metazoa > Chordata > Mammalia > Rodentia > Chinchillidae > Chinchilla > Chinchilla lanigera. The sequence goes on along the minus strand of NW_004955470.1, from coordinate 3,226,820 downwards.
TTTTGTACTTGTGTATTTTTGTGTGTGCATATACAATACAGGGATGCCTTGGTTCACGAATGCCTCTGTTCGGGAACCACTCTATTGACAAACAGAAGTGTTTGGCAAAATCTTACTTCCATTCAAGAGCTCTGAATTGGATGACAAACACGACTTCAGCATCTACCCCAGAATTATCGAATTAAGTTCGTGAACTGAGGCACCACTGCAAGTGTGTGGCCACAATCCTCTACATGTATGTAAAGACATACCCCTTAAGCACATGTACCTGGTCTGTTCTGTGCTCGCTTCTTTCCTTTTGCCTCCCTAGGCGCCTGTATTTGAATTTGAGCAAGTGCAGTGTGCTATGTAGCCCAGCTCAGTGGGGTCCCCGGCATCTCGCAAACACAGAGAAGAAGTGTCCTGGCATCTAGCAAACACAGGGAAGATAATTCTGGAAGAACTGCTCCCTGTGGGCACAGCGTGGCTGGGGCAGGTGCCAGGATGGGAGCGGGGTTGGAGGGAGGAGGCTGGGGACTTTTACGCTTGATGCATGCTCAGAGGGAAAGAAGTCTCCCTTTCTACTCTTACTGTTTTCTCCTTTACTTTCTCCTCATGAGGAGCAGAACCTTCTCCTGGCAGCCGCCTATGTCTCTGATGCCCAGTACAACAGAAATGTTCCCTTCCAAACGTCCCCTCAGGCGATCAGGTAACTAAAGTATTAAACTGTTACAGGGAACCCCCTGTCTACCACACCTAGTAGTCCTGAGGTTGAACCAAAACTCAAGATGTTGCTTCCACAGACAGTTTTGAGACAGACGCAGGGCATGGCACATTTGGATGGAACCCAGTGCTTTCTGTTAAGTCCCGGGAGCCCGGTGCTGTCGTGTGGAGGCACAGTCATCCGACCAAGAGCAGATGAAGGAGTAGTGCACCACGCTGGGCTGGGAGCTAGGGCGCTTGTGCTAAGGACGTCATTGCTTTGCTTCTAAGGGAGCGTTGTTTTCTCACAGTCACCAAAAGTGACTTTTATTTTCCCCTCAGGCTCTTCGGATGAAATCCACATTTGTTCTTTTTGTGGGAATCCACATTTTTGTCTTTCACCCCTTAAGGATTGAAATAAGACCAGCATTTGGTCTAGAACAAGCGGGGGTAAAAAGCATTTCTTATTATCAGAGCTCAGTGACTACTCAGAAAATGTGCTTTGAGATGTTAACATATTCTTTTTTTCTCTGCTGATGTTCTATATATAGTGTGAGCTCACTCAAACACTCGCCCCGCTTCTTGGAACTTAAAGGAGGTGTAGCTAAGCCGTAGCTTCTTTATTTTATCTACATTAGTCCTTTTTATCTATTCATTTATTTTATTTTTGTGGTCCTGGGAATGAAAGGCAGGGCCCTGCACATAATGTGCAAATGTTCCTATCACTGAGCTGCATCTCCAGCTCCCTTTTAAAAATTTTTTCTTCCCTTTTATTGGCATGTGTTTTTAGTACATAATGATTATATACACTGTAGGGGACTGGTACATTTTCATAACACATTTCAATTCCCCTCTTTCCCTTCTTCCCTCTCATTTGTCTTTTTTTTTTTTTTTTTTTTTTTTTTGGTACCGGGAATTGAACTCAGGACCTTGCGCTTGCCGGGCTGGCGCTTGTACTTCTGAGCCATATCCCCGGCCTTCCTTTGTCTTTATGGAGAAGTTTGGATGCTGTTTAACCCCTGTCCTGTGGTTGTAACCACCTTTATTCTTTTCCTCTCCAGACTTTACTGTTTTTATAACCACTGGACGATGCGAGTGGTCACGTACCTCTTCATCTGTGTGGACCTTTCTCTGGCCCTGTTTGAGAAGCCTGCCCTGTTCCCGTTGCCTTTTGTGGTGAGCTTGAAAGCACGAGATGTTAACCAGATTTTAAGAGATGTTAAGCGGATTGAGTTGAGCCCTTGTTTTCCTCCCAATTTCAACAAAAAAGAATTTGGTTTTATTGTTCTTGCTGGGGTTTTCGAAGACCTCTGCCTGCTTGTTGGCTGATGCTTCAGTTAGGTGTTTTAAGGGCAATGGAGGTTTCTAGTCTCCTGTTCACCTGGAAAATCAGGCAGAAAGGTATAAGGCACTTTCTAGAGGCATGTTTAGTTGCTGTCCAATAGAGAATATCCTCATAGAGCAGTGATGGCGAGCCTTTTAGAGCTTTCAGTGATACAAACAGCCTATGGTGGTGCAAGTGCCATAGGTTTGCCACCGTTGGCATAAAGCATACGAGGTGAGGCATAGTGCCACATTTTTAGCTTTCTTTCTAGTCAGAGACATTATTTCCTGGTGATCATAGGGGGTTTTGAGTATTGATGTATTCATCAATTGTCTTGGTTACTTTTCTCTCATTGCTGGGACAAGATACCTGATGCCGAAAATTAAGGAAGGAAAAGTTTATTTTGCTTACAGTTTGTGGAGGTTTTAGTCCATCCTTGGCAGATTACAAGGCAGAGTGGCACATGGCAGAGGGCTACAGCTCATGGTGGCAGAACACAGCAAAGCAACAAGCACACACAAGGGAGGAAATGACCAGAAGCACCCTCTTTCTCTCCCTTACATATGCAAACTATCCACCCCAGGGCGGGTGCAGCTCTCACACCTATAATCAATCAAACTCTAAAAGCCTGCCCCATGACTACATAAGGCTTTGGGGGGACACCCAGACACAAACCATAGCAATCAATTTAACCAGCTAATCCAATGACAAACCAGTGACCTGCTCACGCTGATACTTGACTTGTCACTCACCTGTCTTAATGGCTGCCATTTTCCCAGCACTTCCTGTCTGCTGGGTGCTCAGACAACTTCCTCTGTACTCTCTCTAAGCCTTATAGTACCCTTTGAGGTTGTTATCATCCCCCTTTTAACAGAAAAGTCTATTATCATCCCCTTTTCTACAGATGAGAGAGCCGAGCCCTAGAAGTTCTGTCTAGCTTGCCCAAGGTCATTTGGCAATTGGGTAGAGATAGTCCACACCACGTAACCACATGGACTCTGCTTTATTCTTCCATGTCTCAGGTATCTGTGGCTGCATAACAAACTACCCCAAAACTCCAGCGCTTACAACCAGGGTCAGAAAACTGTGCCTTAAGCCAGACTTGGCTGCTGCCTGTTTTTCGATAGCCTGTGCCCTTAGAGTTGTGCTATAAATAGAGCGTTTGTCCCCTCCTTCTGCCCCCTCTCCCGCCCACTCATTGGCAGAAACATACTTGTATTTAGAGGCAGGGCCTTTTGGAGGGGATTGAGTTGGAAGGGTGGAGCTTTCATGAATAGGATCAGACCCCAGTCCTTTCTGTCCCTTGTCCCTTCTGTCATGTGTGGACACCACAAAAAGAAGGCTGTCTAGAAGCCTTCAGAAAGTTCATTTTCAGCAGAAACCAAATGCAAGCACCTTAATCTTGGACATCAGCCTCCAGAATTGACAGAGATAAATTTCTGTTGTTTATAACCTACCACGTCTATGGTATTGGACAATTCATATTTTGTGGCACAAAGAGGCGAAAACCGGAAGCGTGGTCCATGGGAGGCCGCCCAAGCGTCACCCACACTTCCACGTGTTAAAGATTCTGCAGGTTGTGAATTCTTTGGCTAGAAGGCTTTTAGCCTAGTGCCTCCTTACAAGCACAGCATTTGCAGAGGCAGAGCTGTGCTCCACGGGCTCGCCTTTTCTGTGTAGTATTGGTCACAAGCGGCTTCTGGGTTGGCCCCTGGGTTTCCAAGCACTCCTTCCGCTAGTGTTCCTGCTGTAGTCCCCAAGTCAAATGTGTCATGGGGTGAGGGTGTCTGTGGCCTCATACCAGCATTTCCACCTAAGTCCCATTTTGAGCAGGGGTGCTTTGGAATTGCCCCAGGCCTGCAATCCCTTCACAGCTGGACAAACGGACAGCTAGAAGTTTTGCAAGGGACTGCAGTCCAGGACCCATCAGGGGTGGAGGCTGAAGGAGATGATTGTGTCACCTGCAGCTTTCAGGCCAGAGTCAGCCCCGTCCTTCCTGTCCCCAGAGAGTCTCTTCCCTCCGGCCTCAGCCTGGACCTCCCCCTCTTTCTAGCTTAAGCCGAGGTCCCGTTTTCCTCTTTTTTTCCTACTTTGCTGCCATCTTCTCCCCATTGGTAGAGGAAACTGCCATCACTAAGGCGTGTTCCTGGATTGTCACAGCAGTCACAGGGAGATCACAGCCTGCAGTCACGGCCACAAGGCTGGCTGCAAGGAGTTTGGGGTTGGGACTCTGCACCTGTGGAGGGAACCGGTCAGGACTTACACTGCATCTCAGCGGTCCTCACCTTGTCTGCTCACCAGACAAGTTCAGGCAGCAGGGCTGCAGTGGCTGTGACTTTTAAGGAATGACCCCCACCCCCGCCATTTCCAAACACATTTTAGGGAGTGTCTTTGTCCATTTTCTGTTGCTATAACAAAATACTGGAGACAAGGTAATTTATAAAGAATAAAGATTTGTTCAATTCATGGAGGCTGGGAAGTCCAGAGAAATTGAAGGACCTGGCTAATCCTTGGAGGGAACCAGGTAGGAACGGTAGGTAGCAGTCAGAGGGTGTTATGCAAGGATGACTGTGGAGCCTTTTGGTGACAGGACCCCATGCTCAGTGCTGTCCTCTCCTTGCAGGCCACTGCCCTAGCAGAAGTGCTGTGCCTGGCTGCATTCTCTGCGAGGCTGGTGCACTTTGCGAAAGTCACTCCTCAGATGGTTTTCTGGAAGGACACGAAGAACATCTGCATCATGGTAACCATTGTGGTAAGTGTGCATTGCTGGGCATGGGGGCCTTTGTGATCAAAGGCAGAAACCAGGGAGAAAAAGAATTAATAGGTTTGTTTTTGTTAAAGCAACAAGTTGCTATAGCAAACCCTGGAAGTAGGGTATAGCTGCAAGCAGACCTCAAGTCCAGGAACAAATATGGCCAAAAGTGACAGTGTGGATATTTTAATGCTTCCAAACTAGAGCAAAAGAAAAGATAGACAGACATTCTAATGGAAAAATGAGCTGAGAAATGGGAAGCCAACCCATAAAAGAAGGAATACATGAAATGACTGACATGAAAGATGTTTAACCAAACTGACTAAACAATAGATCAAAACAGTACAATACCATGTATTTGCCTATAAGAAAATATCAGCAAGACTGAGAGAAAGCAAACCTTATATCTTATTAGAGAGTGAAATAAGCCGTCTTTCTAGAAGGCTGTTTGGCAATTATTTTCCTCTCCTTTCTCCCACTTCCTTCCTCCCTTCTGTGCATCCATCTGTAGCACTGGGGATTGAACCCAGGACCTATACACTGAGTTACATCCTCAGCCCTTTTTGTTTTTAATTTTTAGACAGTCTTACTAAGTTGTACAAGCTGGGCTTGAACACTTGATCCTCCTACCTCAGTTTCCCAGAAGGCTAGGATTATAGACTTTCACCCATATGCGTGTTCTGGGGGCAGTTCCTTTCAAAAGCCTTACATGTGCATGTATTTGCACCCTGAGCTTCCATTCCCAAGAGTTTATTTTTTAAGAAAGAAGGACACATTTAAAGATTTAGCCACAAAGTTGGTGGTGGGTAAGCTATACATCATATTGAGAAATTGGAAACAACTCAATTCCCTTCCCTAGATACAATAGGAAAGTACGACATAAGGTGTGACATGTCCATGAAGCCCTTTAAAATGGTAAAGGGCACATATATGTCTATAAGCAAGGAGAGATGCTCATCAGTGATTAAGTCAAAAAAGCAGGGGGCAGTATAGTTGGGTCACATTTGGGTTAAAAAGAAACAGTGGCACTGGAGGTATAGCTCGGGACAGGGCCCTTGCTTCCCTCGGACACATGGGATCCTGGGTTTGATCTGAAGCACTACAAAGGACAATCACAAAGCAGAGAAAAGAAAGCATGATGTATATACAGTGGTACCTTGGTTTACAAATTTAATTCTTCCCGTGACTCTGGTTGCAAACCAAATGGTCGTGAACCTAATCAAATTTCCCCATAAAGTCAACACTGAATCTAACCAATGAATTTGATTTGGTAATCATAGAAAAATCTAGAAGGATACAGTATGTGTCAAGGAGAGGACGCGTTCAGAATCACTCATGCAGTGAGCAGAGAGGCCCTTCGGATGTCAGATGAGGGTATTTTCGTATTAGCACATCAGCATGCCTGAACTCTAGTTCAGCCTCAGAATTGTACCTCTCCTATCTCCATGTAATACTCTCTTTCCATTTGCACCACCCATTTGCAGGGCTCCCATGAGCACTCTTGGGGTGGAGGTCCCCAGGATGTCTCTGGTATTCATTCCCTTGCGAGGTCCTTTGCTCTGCGGATATGGCTTGCTGGTCACTCCACATCAGCGTTTCAGAGAGCGAACCCACTCTCTTCTTCCCAGACAGCTCCCCGGCTGTTTCCCCTTTGCCCACAGGACTTTCTCTCTCATCACCCACTTCCAGAGCCCTCCTTGTCATGGTCCCCTCCCTTGTCTCCCATGCCAGCTCCACTCAGGATGCCTCTTGCACCGTGTCCTCCTTCTCCTTCTCTTCCCGCTCATCTGCTCTGGTCCCTGCTCTGGGCTCCTGTGGTGTCTCGTCTGCATACCAATTCTCTTGTCATAACGTGGTCCAGGCCTTGTCACCCCCACCTGCCTCAGCCACTCCAGTCGCAGATCATCAATCTACACATTTTAGATTCATTCTTCAGAGACAGACTTCAGATCCTGTCCCTCCCTTGCTCAAAGGTCTGTGAGCTCCTCGGGCTGTTGAGGACAGTGACACCACCAATTTCCGCACACTCGTCTCCCCTGCTGTCCTTCACTCCAGCCTGCTGGGCTGCCTGCTGCTCCCATGTTCCTCTGCTTGAGGTCCTTCTTTTGCCTGCAGTGTGCTCTGTACCCTCTGCAGTGTGCGTCTCTTACCCTCTGTAAAGATTTGCCTGGACTTCCCTTCCGCATTGGCGGAGCCCGCAAAATATGCAGAGTGGCTGCCTTTTGCTGATTTCTAGAAACATCTTTGTCTTCCATTACTAAAAACTATGCACATGTGGTCTGGCATGGTACCTGTGACCATGAGCTTGGGTTCCCTCCCTAATGGATTGTGTAAGAAAACTGTGAAAAACACAAAAACAGAAAGTGTGTGTTGAGAAGTTATTTTTGGAAAAAAAAGAGAAACCCAAAAACCTGGAGTCTACAAGATAGAAAAAGAACAACTTTTACCCTTTGTGCCCCTACAGCCTGCTGCGAGGCAGGAGTCAGGGTGCTCTGCAGTTGCCGCCTCTGTCTCCTGAGAAATCTAGCCCATGGAGAGATGCACCTTAAAAACCTAAGTCAGTGCGCAGGACTCCCTGGCTTCAATCACCCAGCTTTCCATCCCATGGCAGAGAAAAGCCAGAGTCCTTGTTGTGTGCACAAGGATGTGAGTCTTTTCCCACTGTCCTGTCGGGCCCTTACTGGCTTCATGGTCCTGCCAGCCCCAGAGTCCCCTCTGTTCCCACACCTCTGCCCCACCCAGGTGCAGTGTAGCCCAACACACTGATTCCCCACACAGTCTGACCCTTGGCCTGGTGTTCTCAGGGCACGCCCTGCCCTGGATGCAAAGGACATCTGTAGTTGGTCCTGTTCTTCTTTTCCACTTGGCTGTGCTCACCCTGAGTCCCTTATGTCCCTGCAGAGCCAGAGCATGTGTAGACCCAAGGAACCCCTGCCCATGTGCACAGGGCAGCTGCTGCAGAGTGGCCTTACTCCCTTGCCCCTGCCATCCTTTTTAGAAGACTTCTAGAGAAATAAGACTCATCTTTCTAGCCTGGCCCTGTCTTTGGTCCTTGTCACTGCTGCTGCTTCCCTCTGCCCCAGCTCCCAGGACGCTCTGCTTTCCAAACTCGCCAGCAGGCTCCTCCCCTTCCTGTCTCACTGTGTCTTCAAGCCCTGGCTCTTGCACTTTCTCAGTTTTATCTTTTCCAAGCTCTGTGCTGTAAGATCAAATAGAGCCTCCTCCATGGAGCTCTCCAGGTGTCATCACCTTGGTGATCTGCCCAGCGCTGCTCCCAGGGGCAGCCACACCAGCTCCGTCCACCTGATGCCCAGAGTTGCTGTGCTGTTTCTCTTCAACGTGGTGGGTGATCCTTGTGGGGTCTCCTGGACCTGCGGCATGTTACCGCCACAGGGCTAAATTCAGGTTGTTTAATGAGGGCAGGTTATTCTTTTTTACTTAAAGATTTCCAAGATACACTAGGCCCGTGGTGGGGAACCTGTGGCACACGTGCCGCAGCGGGCTGTTTGTTATCACTGAAAGCTCTAAAAGGTTTGCCGTCACTGCTGGGCTCTTCTTTGGCCCCTCACGTGAATCTTTTGCCTACAAACCTGACACTAATAAAGGTTTCTGTATTCCAGGTGTTCTTATCTCTGTTACTAGGCTAGAAGTCCTCTCTTTTACATGCCAAAGGTAAGCAAAGTTCAATAGGATGCAGCGTGGACACAAGTAGCAGTGTGATGAATAGCAGAGGTGTGGACACCTTCGGCCTTCCCAGTCCCAGTTCTGCCCCCTTCCCAGCTGTGTGATCAGAGGCCATGTGATTTACCCTTTCTGTGCTTCACGTTCTTCCATCCAGGAACAGTGGTGTGCTGAAGCTAAAATGAAATAGTTCCAGAGGTGTTTATTATACTACATGACGCATATGCTAGTTAGGATTAATGCTGTATTACAAAGGCGGAATTGTGCTGCTTCTGAAACTGGCTATTTTATGTGACACTCTGATTCCTGTGCTGGCGAGGTAGGTACGCATCCACATCATCACTTCTCTGTCTTTGGTAGCGTGGTTCTGATGTCTGTCTTCGGCACCTCTTGCAGGTGACCTTGATTGACCTCATCATCTATGGGTCCCTGGAAACCGTTTACATTCACAGCATTAGATGGACGAGGGCCTTGAGGCCGGTCTTCCTAATTAACTTCCCTGAGAGTCGTCAGGTAAGGATATGATTTAGGATGCACAGTGGTTTGGTATTTTGATTTTTACCAAAAATTAGCTGGTTTCTCATAAATGAAATGGAATTTTGTCTCCATAGATCCGAAGGGCTTTCCGAAGCATCCGGAACACTCTGCCTGACATCCTTTATGTGTTCCTCTTGTTCCTGTTCAGTGTGCTCATGTTCTCCTTGATGGCCTTGAAGCTTTTTGGGGACAGGTGAGCCCACTTCCCTGCAAGATTCTGCCCGTGAATCTCCCATGCTGGGGTTAAGGATCAGCTGCAAAATCTGCCACCAGATGCCATCTTTCTTGTTCTGTGCTCCAAAAGTGCCCTTGAGAGGGGGTAAGTGTATCAGAATAAACATTTAACTTATGGGTGTGGTTTTCACTGTGTTTTTGGTTCCTATTTAGGGGGCTGAAAACAGCTGAAGGAGCTCCTTACTTCACGAATATTCTGGAAATAGTGTTTGAACTCTACGTGCTAGTCACTACAGCGAACAACCCTGACGTCATGTATGTGTCCCCTGATCGGTGTTCATGGATCTCTTTTACAGTAACAGAATTCACATTATTAAAAGGAGCTGTTGGGATGGGAGTGTAGCTCCGTGGTAGAGCATGTGCCTCACCCGTAAGAGGCCTTGGGGCTCCACCCGTGACACTGCAAAAGTAGAACAGAACAGAACAAAACCAAAATGCAGCTATCTCTGATACCAGCAGAACTGAGGGAGGGAAAGGTGTGATTTTCGGGTTAGTTACATTCATTGTAAAAATACTGGAGAGTGTAAAATTTATACGAATGATAGCCTACCCTAATTTAAAACTGAATTTAGATGAATTCTTTGAAAATTGAAAGCAACAGGAGACATCTCTTGAGATTCAGCTCTTAAATAGTGGAGCCCACTTCCTATTCTGGGATCTTCTCTAAGTATTTGGTTCTGTTTTTTTGAGATAAAGTCTTGTTATACAGGCTGGGCTTGCCTTGAACTCACTCACTGTGGAACCTCTTTTCCTCTGCATTCTGCATCAGCAAGGTCCTGGGGCTGCTGTGTTCCCTTGGTTCTTTCTCTCTGGACCCCTACTACCAGCCACACTTGCACCCGTGACATAGTCCCTCTTGTAGGAAATCTGGTTTCCATTAAAGGTGGTCCCAACTTAGTCTTCTTGTCTTGCTGCAGCTACTCACAGTGCCTCTTTCATTCTCCCTGTCCCAGGGTGCGTAGATATTTATCTGCCATCCCAGCCAAGGCCGTCCAGTGTCTTGCAGGACCCTGAGTGCAAATCCAGGCCACGCTCCTGCTTCTACTTCTAGGGAGGTGGCTCTTCTTCTAGGGCCTGACTTTCTTATGGTAAAGTGAGAGAATTAGATAGGGCAGTTGCTAAGGCCTGACCCCTTTTAAACACTGGCACTTCTATAGGACACAGGAATTTCAGAAGGGTAGATTTGGAGAGAGCTGTTTAGCCATAGGGATAGTGATAGTTTTAAGGCCCCATGGTACCACATGGGACAGTGAGAGTGAGTGATTTGAGGTACCTATGGTGGCCTGTGGTCACCCTTGTGTACACTGTGGAACCAGGGCGTGATAAACCATGACACACGATCATTTCCTTCCAGGATGCCTGCCTACAACCTCAGTTGGTGGTATTCCTTATATTTCATAACCTACATCATCATCAACACCTACATCTTCATGTCCGTCTTTCTGGCTGTGGTCTACAACAATTACAGGAAGCACTTAAAGGTAACGAGCATGAGCCTGGGGCCGGGGGTGGCAGTGCCTGGGCTGGGCACAGTGGCAGGGACGGGCAAGTGCAGTCGCGGACTGTGAGGGAGTGTCCTCCGCCGCTTACTTGGGTGGATCAGAATGCTTGTTCGGCATCCTGCTCCCTTCTGCTAAGCAGCGTGTTTCTTCCTTTTTTATTTTATGGAAAAGGGTAAAACAAAATTTCAAAGCAAGATGATAGAATAAGAGTAGTTAATACATTGCCTATTATTATCTTTAAAGGGCACAAGATATGGGCATTAAAAAGTCCATTGACATTAGCACAAATCTTCCCTTTCTTTGAACTAAGAGACCCTGATAGTATAACTGACTTGCATTTTTTTCTCTTGTCACTTCTTTCCTTTTCCCTTTCTCCCATCCTAGTTCCTTCTTCCTTTTGAACAATTTCTTCCCACTTCACAATATCTATTGTACATTTTAGAACTTATTTACTCTTTCAGTTTCTCACCCCAGGGAGACTACAATGTTTACACGTGTGAGTCCGATTTATTTCACTAATGAGTATGGTCTCAAGTTGCATCCACTTTCCTACAAAAGTTGCAAGTTTATCCTCTTTATGGCTGAGTAGTGCTCCATTATATAAAAGACCACATCTTTTTTTACCCATACCTTGACTGATGGGCATTTGGGTTGTTTCCAGAACTTAGCTGTTACAAATTGTGCTTAAGCAGCGTGCTTCTTCGACAGTCTTCATGGTGGGTCTGAGAAGAATCAAAAAACAAAGGATGCAGCTACTTCTGTTCTGCAAAATCTTTGGCTTTGTGTGTTGTTCTTAATGCATCCAGTGGCTCCAGGATCTTTGGAACATTTTGTGTGGGTTGGGGGTTGGGATATTCCCAAAGCTTCCAAGTCCTTTCCTCAGTGGGGGCAAGGAGAAGCTGGGGAGGACTGCAGTGTCTGCAGTTAAGGAGAAGCAGGTAGTGGAGCTGAGTCTCCGATCTGGCCAGCCTGTTCTGTCCAGGCACTTTGGATCTGACCCTGAGGCCAGGCCTCCTCTGGCCTTTCCTTCCTCTGATGGGAGAGGCCATTCTCAAGGGTCTGGTGAGCCTCTTTTCTCTTTCACTGCTGGGCAGAACTGTTGCTATGCCTCGCCTCTCCAAGGAAGTGTATTTTTGAAATACCCTGGGAAATTAGTCCTCTGTAAGGTGCATCACCTGGAAAGCACGTGCTTTGTGTGCCCAGTACCATCCATGTTCTCAAGAGTCAACAGTGATTAATACCCAGCCCTTTACCTCCGAGAAGTCAACCGGGAACAAACGCTGGAGGGTCTGTGGGGAGAAAGGAATCCTTCTCCACTGCTGGTGGCAGTGTAGACTGGTGCAATCACTGTGGAAGTCAGGCTGGAAATTCCTCAAAAATTAGGAATAGAGGTCCCATTTAACCTAGCTATTCCCCTTCTGTGTATTTTCTCAGAAGAATTAGAAACATACCACAGCGATGTATGCGCACCCATGTTTATAGCAGCACAATTTGTTATAGCAAAATCTTGGAAACAACCCAAATGCCCATCAACTAAGGAGTGGATAAGAAAAATGTGTTTTTTGTTTTTTTTTTTTTTATACAGTGGAGTATTAATCAGCTATAAAGAAAGATAAACTTGAGGTTTTTTATAGGTAAATAGATGCAACTAGAGACCATACTCATAAGTAAAATAAATCAGATCCCCATGTGCAAACACCATATTGTCTCCCTAGTGTAACAACCTGAGAGCATAAATAAAATCTGAAAGGTACAATAGATATTGTGAAAGGGAAAGAAACTGCTCTATAGGGAAGAACAACTGGGATGACAGAAACAAGAAAAGAAAGAAAGAAGGGATATATATATATATAGACACACACACACACACACACACGGTAGCTAAGGTAGTTGTGCTACTAATTTCTGTTGGTTTATTGAAAGGAACAGTTAATATTTAATTGTCTGATCAATCTTGCATTCCTATATCTGGTAATCTGAGCAACCACTTTGAAGATAATGATAAGTAATACAACCATTATTGATTTCCTATCATCTTGTTTTGAAATTCTGTATCATTTTTTATAGTTTTATGTTGTTTTATTTTTGTCTTTGTTCTTGTTATTTTGTTTTTGGTCTTTTCTCTTTAAAATAAAAAGAAAAATACCCAACCCTTACTCTGTGAGAGTGGACAGTCCAGCCGTGTGGTCTGCTAGGTGATGATGATACTGGGAGACTGACTTACAGGGAGCAGTGGGGATGTGCAGGAGGCTGGACAGCTGGTGATAACCCGAGGAAGGCTGTTGAGCTTCCCTCGTACTGGAAGATTCCTTGTGGTCAGGCCAGATGGCAGCCCAGGCAGGCCCAGCTGTCCTTCTGCTTGGAACTACTTTTAACCGTGTTTCACTTCCCTGACTTTCTCGCCCTCTTCCTCTCTTTCTGTCCCGACTTAATGATAGCTCTCCCTCCCCCCACCTCTGTCTTCCTTCTCAGCAGCACCCCATCTCCTTCCTTTCCGGAATCTCCTCCCTCCTGGGCAGAGTGGAGTTTGGAGCTGCCTGCTTCCTGTCTCTCTGCTTCTTGCCACACAGATTTTCCTTCAGGGGCTCCCTCACTGCAACTTGGTAAGACAAGTGCTGCGGATGCAGAGAGGGCCCAGCTAAGGAGACCTGGAGCGGGGAGGGATTGTGCCCCTGGCTTATTAGTGGACCCTCAGTGACTTCTCCTGGGCTTCTCCATGACTTGGAGATGCTCAAGGGTGGAAGAAATGGCTCCTCCTTGAATCTTTCTCTTAAAACACCCAACTTTTTTTTAAAGAACGAGATTCGCACACTGGTGTACCTGAAACGTCACAAGATGATAGAGGCCTTCGACATTCTGAAAGTAAAGGTGGGCACAGAGTTTGTGGTAAAGGAGGCCACGTGGAAGCAGCTGGCCAAGGCGGTGGCGCCAGACATCAGCAGCTCCCACCTGGAGCTTCTCCTGAGGATCTCCGACGAGGGACAGCAGGGGTTTGTGGGTAAGAAGCCTTTCCTGTACCTCCAGCAGTACCACAGGCATCCCTCAAGTCCCAGGATGCTCAGGTCCCTTATATAAAATGGCTTAGTGTTTTGTAGAACTCACACACATCCTCCCATCATCTCTGGATTACTTATAAAACTTTTTTTTTAAAAAAATATTTATTTATTTATTTTGAGACAGGGTCTTGCTATGTAGTTCAGTCTGGCCTTGAACTCACTATGTAGCCCAGGCTGGCACTGAACTCATGGCAATCCTCCTGCCTCAGCCTCCTGAGTGCTGGGATTACACACATGTGCTACTACACCCAGCTTATAAAATTTGATATAATGTAAATGCTATAGTCATTTTACTGTAGCATTAGGGAGTAAAGACAAGAAGAAAAGGTCTGGACATGTTCAGTGCAGAAGCCACCCTCTCATATATTTAGTCCATGGGTGGTTGAATCAGATGTGCAACTTATAGAAAATGAAGGTTGACTGCATTTAAGATTTTTGTTTAGATTTGTGAACATGGCCCAGGTCCCCTGGCTCTAATTGCTGGCTCACAGTTGGGGTCACCTGAGTTGCGATCTATTTGTAAAGTAATGGAGGTCAAGACTCATCTAGTTTGAGAAAGACATTCATCGGCCATGGATTACTTTATAGCTCCATCTATGTGGCAGGAAGGAAGCATCAGTGGGCACCTGGCTTATCAGACTTCCTCAGTGTTCTACCTTTACGAGACAGCCATGTCCATTGAAATATCACCAGGGCAAACCTGTTTTTAAGGAAGAAAAGCAACCAAATGGGTTGACTTTGGGAGTGGAATGTTGTATTTCACAGAATGTAGTGACGCTTTCTGGTGGCTATTGTCCCTGGAGACTGCTTGGTTAAGAAACACTTTCAAAGGCGGTTTTAATGACAGTAAGCTGAAAAGGATTCCACACTTCACAGTGGTCTCATCTCTGCAGGCAGGGGATGGCAGCATATCCAGGAGACTTCTCGTGTCCCCCTTGGCCAGCAGTTACAAGGACAGGTGGATTCTAAGCCTGTCACACACTGGAATTCTGTTAATACTGGAAGTGCTGAAACCTAGGTCTAGTGATAGCCTAAGAATCATAAAACTCATAAGTATAGAAAGACAAATAATCCAGTACTGCATAAGTATTATTTTTCCTTAGTGATACTTGTTTTTTTGTGGTTTCAAATCTTTGAAAAAAACCATTTCTTACATGACAGTAGTCACATAAAACATAAAAATTATGCACATGTGTGGGGTACCATGTGATGTTTTAATACATGTATACATTGCATGGTTTATAATTTTTTAACAGAGATTATGAGGCAAATACTATGGCATCTACATAAAGGGGTGGCTGATGTAGCCCCTGGGTCTGATACGGCTCCCTGTCTGTTTTCCTAAGTTGCGTTTTCCTGCACCATGATCACATTCATTGTGTGCCGTCAGTGCCTGCTTCCGTGCAGAATGGCAGAAGTGAATCATTGTGACACGGCCCTCACAGCCTAACATACTAACTCTTGGGTTTTTTATTCAAAGAGCTCACTGATGCCCAAACTACAACCTCAAGCAGCAGATGGGTACAGACTCCTTCCTCACACAGAACTACTATGGTCTTGATTTTCTTTGATCTTTGAATCTCCTGAGTTAAAAGTTGTGAATCCAGGGAGACTGATGGATTCTCTGTTGATCTGAGGTTATTTAGTGGCCACGGATGTTGGCTGGATTCCTGGCAGTGACCCTGGTAGGTCACCTTGAATCCTAGTTAGGGTTGTCATGGTGTCTCCATATCCTGCATTGTGGGACTCATGTGACCCAGGTCCCTGGATCCTGTTGTGTGTGTCACCCAATTCTCCGAGGCTGCCCTCTACCCAAGTGGGTTTCATGTTTGGTTATCAAGATGTGTAGGTGTGTTTTTCTTCTAACTTTAAAGACTTGTGGGTTTTATGTTTGGCTATCAAGATGTGTAGGTGTGTTTTTCTTCTAACTCTAAAGACCTGGAATCTCAACAGCTTCTAATATATCTAAGTGTGTTTTTCACCCAACTTGATGGACTCATGCTCATTCATGTTCCTGGAACTGTATGGCATTAGTGGAAGACAGCAATCTGAGTGTTTCATGCCACTCAGGACTTGTCTGAGTCAGGCCACACTCTGACAAGGCCAGGGCCTTTTCCTTGCTGGGTGTCTGCGGGCAGCTTTTCAACCTCTTTCTTGCACAAACCACACCATAAAGCAAACCTGCCAGGTGTGCACCCATGGTTCTTTGCTTATTTCTGACAACAGAAGTGGAGACCTGGGAAGCTTCCATGAACCCTAAGTGAGAAGTTTCCTCCACGTTCAAAACTTCTGCCCCAGTCTTTCACAGTTGTCTTGATTTGCAGCAGTAGTGTATTTCAGCGGCTTTCTTTAGAGTTTTGGAAACATTCAATTTAGTTTTCAAAGAAGTAGCAACAGTGTTTGTGCATTCTGATTTCATTTGTGGATGTGATATTTCTTTAGTTATGTGTTGTTACCCACAGTTCATACGTAATGGTTTTGGGAGCTGGCCTTGTGCCCTGGCTGGTGGGACAGTTCCCTGGAGTGGCTGGGAATAGCCTGCTGGTCCCCAGGGAGAATCCAGCAGGTCTGAAAACCAGCAGTTCTGCAACTGGGAGGGGCCTGGTGGCTCAGGAAAGCACCTACTGTACTTTGGCCTGGGTGGTGGGTGAGCTCCTGTGGATGCTGTGGGTTTGAGTCCCTGGGAAGGTGACAGGGAAAGGGGGTGGGCAGAGCAGAAGGTAGCAGCTCGAACAGAAGGGTGTGGATTTCGTGTTCAAAGGCTTTGAAGAGAAGGAGGGAAAGTGAGCCGAGGTTGAAAAGCTGGGACAGGGCGGGCCTTGGAAGCCACGATGGATCACACGTAGAGGAACACAGCGGAGGGCAAGGAGTGAGGTGGTGTATGTGTAAATCAGCAGAATCCCACAGTGCTACCTCGCAGTGGCTGAGGGTCTGTGTGAGGGCGGGTGGGAGGCCTGGGGATCACCTGACTCTGCCCTCACTGGCTCTTTGGCCTCGAGCCTTCATTCTTTGGAGGGGGATTTAGTGTTTTGACTGTAAAATGCAGAGCTGAGTCTTCCCTGACTTGGCTTTACCCTCTAGACCTTAGTGTCACCGTGGCCATGGGTGCTGGGGTTATTTTCTCATTGCAGACAAAATGAACTTTCTCCGCCTGGCTGACCTCCTCAACATCCAGGTGGTCACCGTCAACCTCAGGAGACACCCGCTGGAAGCCTGGGTGCCAAGGGTCTACCAGTCGTCCCTGAGCCTCTTGGTCCAGAGAGTGGTGCGGCACAGGCAAGTGAGATGGGCGGGACGCTTTCCTCCCCAGCTGCTCTGCAGAGAGAAGATTCTGTTCCTGCTGTCTGGACTGAGCGTGTCTCATCCACAGCCTGCTCACTGCTTGTGGTTTTTAAGGGAGGCATGGAAAGGGTTCTGGACACACTGTGTTTGGCCCTAGCTACAAGGACAGGCTTGTAGGTTATGCTTCCTTCGGGGATGTTTCCTAAGAGGCTCAAGGACTGCAGACTAGATGCACTCTGAGCCAGGGAAGCTGACCACGCTGAATTTAGGAGATTCCAGCCTTACCAGAATAAATATGAAATTGATATCAAACATGACACTTTGGCTTTGAGAAGTATATGGTCAGAATTCATGAGTTAGCTTTGCTGGAAAGATTGTTAAGGAGACTAGTTCATTCTTTTACTTTCAAACAGACAGGCGGCTTCTGGAAACAGCCTTTTATCCTGGTTTGAGACCTTCTTTCTTTTTAATATGTGGTCCTGCAGTGCCCCATCAGCTGAGGCTCATTCTAGCCACAGTGGCCATTTGCTTTTTTTTTTTTTTTTTGCATTTAATGTTTAAAAAAAGTGAACGGGACTGGGTACGGTGCTGCATGCCTGTAATCTCAGCACTCGTGAGGCTGAGGTGGGAGGACTGCCATGAATTCAAGGCCAGCCTGGGCTACATAATGAGTTCAAGGCCAGCTTAGACTGCATAGCGAGACTGTATCAAAAACCAAAAAGAGCAACAACAAAAGTGGACAGCTCAGAAGCTCATGATACAGGTAAGTATCTCCTTTAGCTGCCTGTATTTGTTATTTACCCACCTTTATGTTAATCCCGAAGTTGAACTACTGTTGTGCTTCATGCAGGGGGAGTCGCTGTGCCTGTCTCTTCCCAGCGTGCTGGGCCCTGGGTCTGCAGCATCACAGTGGACCCTGGGGTGGCCCCTCCTCTGCCTTCCCGTAGCCGTGCTCCTGGCAAGGATCCCTGGGGCACAAAGGATGGCACATGAGCCACCGACGGCAGCCTGGTCTAGGACTGTAGTCAAGTCAAGACGCTGCTGTCATGTTTTGTTTACCCACTTTCTGTCCCAGCTTGGTGAGGAAGATGGACAGCCAGTCCCTTGGGAGGCTGGTGTGCCTGAGGGGTGAAGGGGCTTTCAGAAGCTTTCTTAGTTGAGGATGTGCATTTTCCGGGACCGTCCTCTGTGTTGACCAAGATCTTTTCCCTGCCACTGATTCTTTCTAGGCTTTCATATGATCAGGTGCTGACCCCAAGGGAACCTGGGCAGACTCTTCTCTCCTCTCCCCTCACTCAGTCCTCCTTTTCTCTTGGAGAGAAGGGCTGCACCAAGGGTTATGGGAGGCAGGTGAATTTCAAGGCTTAGCTGTGCTGGAACCTCCATAGATGAGGACTGTGTGTGTGTGTGTGTGTGCGTGCGCGTGTGCGCGCATGCATGTGCTGGGCAGATCCAGGACTCATGATGTTGTCAGGAAATGAACTGGCCTGGTGGGTCCCTGAACAGACTCATGTGCCTTTTACTGAAATGTGGGTGACAGGATCTCTTTTATTTCCTTTCCTTCCAGGGTTTTTGTCTGGGCGTATGATGTCATCATTCTAATCAATGCCATATTTATTGCTCTGGACGAGAAACACCCCTTCATTTCCTATGCAGAATGGCTTTTCCTCGCTCTCTATATTATTGAGATCCTCCTGAAACTGTACACGTATGAGCCCAGAGCCTATTTTGGGAGGAAGCAGTTCTGGAACTGGTGAGTGGTGTCCTGGGGAAGAGAGAGGTGGCTGGGGGGCACAAGAGGGGCCTTCCTGTCACAGTTGTGGGCGTATGGCGGCAGTCTCCAAGCTCCATCTGCCTCGTTTTGAGGCATTTTATAATGAGATCTTGGGGACAAGGAACATCTGGTTCAGTGAAAGCTGTTATTTATGATGTAAGCTGAGACTGACTGTAGCTCAAATTAGAATCACAGACCATGGGATGTTTGACTTGGTAAGGATCTTTAAAAAAAGAGGAAAACAAGTCAGGCATGGTGGCCTGTACCTATAATCCCAGTCCTCTGGGAAGTTGAAGCAGGAGGATCACAAGTTGGAGTCCAACCTGGGCAAATTAGTGCCTTAGTGGGACTTCGTCTCAAAGTAAAAAATAAGAGTTTGAGATGCAGCTCAGGACAAAGGCCCTGTGTTCAGCCTCCAGTAGCAAAAAACAAAACAAAACAAAATACCAGGAGAACAACCAAGTGTGGTAGCACCTACCTATAATCCCAACACTCTGGAAAGCTCAGGCCGAATGAGCCCATGTTTGAGCACAGCCTGGGCAACTAAGTGAAACCCTGTCTCCAAATAAAATATTAAAGACGATGCTGGGTGCAGAGAGCTCAGTGCAAAGGCCCTGGGTCCAGTCCCCCAAAACCAAAGCAAGCAAGCAAGCAAGCAAGCAAACCAACTAAACCAAACAACATCAAAACAAAAAACTAAAAAGGAAAAAAGAAAAAAAGACAGTAAAATGTTTTTCTCCACTTTTGTAACATTTTTGACACCAAATGTAAGATTTTTCCTGACACCAGCCAATTGTTTTAACTAGATGTTCTATAATTTGATTCAACTCTGACACTGTCTACCTAGAGTTAGTGTCAAAATGGCAAGGATTTTAGGAGTTCTGGCTGGGAACTCTGAGCCAAAGCTAAAGACCAAAGGTGTATTTCTACTGCCAAAGTCTTCAAATAGTCAATTGAAGGAGGCAATTCCTTCCATAACTTTCTCGGCCCCTCCCTTCTCTCCTGGTCAGAAACCTCAGCCACAAAGGTACAAGTCAAAGGCCTGAAGTTCTGCACTGCCCGTGAGGGCTGGATCTCTGGGATCACCGGTCTGTGGGCTGGAAACTTGATGCAAAGTGCATGTGGCCGAAGGGGAACTGGCCAGTACTGCCCAGTATCTTCTTGTTCTTTGACACCATTGTTAGAGTGAAACGTCATGAGGTGATGAATTTCATCTTCGATTAACAAGTCACAATGCATTTAATAAAATTAGTATCAACAATGTATTCTGAAAATGGATCAAGTATTCTTACAAGTGCAGACTTACCATGGAGGACATAGTGATGTGAATTAGCTGATTCCTACAAATTCCTTTGGACAATCCTTCCGAACATCTAGTGGATGAAAATTGGGTTGTCCAAACATAATGTGTTTGTCCTCATAGTCACCTTCCAAAAAATTTCAGAAATCAGTTTTTGGCTGGATCATTGCTTTGCATAAGATACCAGATACAAAGTTTTCCTGGAGCCCATATACCCTGAGATTGACCGGTCTTTCCTAGACTGCTAATGACTTTGATTTTGCTTCGTTAGGTTTGACACGCTGATCATCATTGCAGCTCTGGTGGCCACCACGGCCAATGCCACCGTTCAGTCAGGTCAGTGCCCCCAGCTCTTGGCTTCACCACCTGCCAGGATGAGTATCCGATTAGTAGTTTTGTTGAATATCCAACATGAACTAAGATGTAGAGGCCTGGGAGTGGGACCACCAGGGAATCATTAAGGAAGTTCCAAGTTCTTGAGAAGGATGGTGGCTTTTGTTTGTTTGTTTGTTTAGCTGTGCAGCATTTTAGAGATTTCGTTTGTAGGAGGGCATCACCCAAATACTTACCTGGTCATGTCTCCGAAATTGGGCCCGTCTCAGGGCTGACCTTCTGCCGGCATGGCCTCCCACGGGCTTCCAACTGTAGCAGCAATTTTGCATTCTCCCTGCCCACCACCTTCTTGTCTCTAACCTCTTCTGGCTCTACCCTCCCCCAACTGCATACCTGCTCCTTCCTGTTGACAGTGGGTAGGATTAGTGGACATGGTATAGCTTCTGAATGTTATGAGATGAATTCTCAGGAAACAAAGGCCTGTTGCAGTGTGTTCTGTACAACTGGATCCACAGTCACTGCTTGAGGATGAAGTCCACACCTGCACACATGGTTCTACAGCTCTGGACACTGGGGTGGAGGGAAGGCTCAACCTCTGCACTACCTGGCTGGGCTTTGCCTTGCAGAGGTGGTCTGGGATTCAGGGTAGCACCTACTTCCTTATAGCTCAGAGACATTATCTAGCTATTTTAATTTGGAGATCCAACCAACCCAGGGCCTTGTGCATGCTAAGCATGTGCTCTGACACTGAGCTACATCCCCAGCCCCCGTTGTTCTGTTACTGAAATGAAGCTTCCTGGTTCTCCAGGATCTATAGAATTGCAGGTCCCATTGAATAAAAGGGGAAAGCCAGAGATCCTGAGAAAATGCAGTGTTAAAGGATTGTGTTCTTTCCCTAGCAAGAAAATACAACAGTCGGCAGATCCTGGACATTGTCTTGATATTGAGGATACTTCGGCTTCTAAGGGTCATCATCAGCATTGAGAGGTACAGACAAAGTGAGGTACAATAGCTTCACTTAGGGCAGAGCTCCCTGCTTCGGCCTTAACCACGAACTGAGAATGTAGCTCCTATGGAGGACCTGGAGTTCTCTGGGGGAAGCATGGGAGGGGAGAGGAGCCAGTGTATATGGGTAAAGGGAACTAAGATGTCAGCTCCTTGAGGGAATCTGATGGTCACTTTGGGCCCTGAACTGTGCCTGGTTGCATGGCAACTGCAAAATATGGTGGCTAATGCTAATTCTAGCGTGCTACCCATTCCCTTACTAAACCCCACCACCAGCCCTTGATACGGGGACTTTCCTATCCCTGGTTTACCGGTGAAGACAATGAAGCTCAAAAACGTTACGCCCCTCCCCCAGTGGTGCCCAGCTGGAAAGCGTTGGAAACAGGGTGCACACCCGAGAATCTGACCCCAAAGCCTGGATAAACCCCAGCCTTGGTTTTGATAGTTCAGCTTCCTTCCCGCATCTGGGGGCTGGCTTGCCTCTCTGGAAAGCATTTGGTTTTGGACCTAAGCCTCCAGGAGAGCCTGAAGTCAGGCTCAAATCTGGTGGAGAAAAAGGTACAGGGAGAAAAGCAGAGGTGGCTAAGAGGCACTCCAGCCTCCACGTGCATCTCACCAGTGCGGTTTCCTGTAATTCCCTTTCTAACGTTTGTCCAGCCTGATTGCTTCACTGCAGGGGAAACAGCTAGTTCATTGTTGCTCAGCTTGGCGGTTGCGGGGACCAATACTGACAAAGTCTCAGGCCAACTCCTGCCAGCATCTAAGCCCAGGTGCAGGACCGGGGAGGGGATAGTAAACTGCCATGCTATCAGGGGTCATTTAGCTCCCCACCTTCTCCTCTGCCTTGTCTCAGAAACTGTTTCATCCTAGATTCCGGGTGATAGTGACAACTTTGATTAACATCGGCCCCACGATGCTGACCTTTGGCGGGCTTGTCTTTGTAAGTAGCTTGCTCCTCTTTGCTATTTGATGTGAGATCAGTAGTGAGAGGCTCATTCCTCACAACTCAGCAAGCCTCCTTTTCTTTTCTGTCTTTTTTTAAAATAAATCTTGAACTTGAAAAAGAACACTCAAAATGTATTATATGCCTAAGGCATGGGAGTGTTAGACTCCGGTAAGCTTTAGTTAAGAGGCCCGTGGGAGGTCAGGTAAGGGCTCAGCCCTCTCAGAGGGCTCACCTGCTCAGATATTTAGGATTTTCTAAAGCAGTGGCACCATCCTACTTTCTTCCTGAGGCTGCTGGGAACTCTTCGCTGGAGTCAGTGCCCATTCCTGAGATTATGGTGGTGCTCCTGCGGACCCCCCAGAACAGAGGTGGCTGCCTTGGGAAGATCTCCCTAGGTCTGCACTCTCCTTGTCTTCTACTTTGGGCGCCCCTTGGTGACTGCCTGGGTACCTCCCATCCTAGGTGGTCTACTACGCATTTGCTGTCATCGGAATGGAAGTGTTCCATGGCAAAGTCCGGTTCTTTGACCCAAATTTCACATCACCTGATGCCCTGGTGTGTGGCAACCCAGCCCTAAAGGGGTCAGCATTTGCCCGAGACAGGTACTGCAAGAACAACTTCAACGACCTGGCCTCTTCCTTCGTCGTGCTGATGGAGCTCACAGTGGTGAACCAGTGGCATGATATCCTTCTGGGAGGGGACGGACAAGGGCCTGCTGCTGCTCCCTCGAGTGGCCCGGTGCCCACCAGAAGTCACTTTGGGGAGGAGGAGGAGGAGGATGCCTTCACAACTTGCTGAGTTTCTCAAAGGTCTGGTTCCTTAGCCTCCCACTCCTTGCAGGTGGCTTTGCCCTCGTAACTCACCAGGCGGCAAAGCTGTACTTCATCTTGTTCCACATTGTGGTCGTCATCCTCATTGTTAAGTGAGTAACTTCCCGCCACCTGGGAAATCTGGGCTTTTTTTCAGAATGGCTGACCACTAGCACTTCTGTCCTCTGTTGTTCCACCCTCAGGTAGGCTGTGTGTGTGTCTCCTTGCCCCACTGAGGGGTCTGGAGGGGCCTCATTTCTGTTGACATTTGTGTTCCTTTGGGTGTCCACCAGTGTCTTGCACTTCAGTGTGTAATGCACATCTCAGGGCCTCAGAAGGAATCCAAGGTCCTGGGTGATCTTTCTGCCCTTCCCCGCAGGACTGAATCACTTCCACCACATCAGCTATGCCGTATCTGCTTCAGCTCATCCAACTGTGGGACTTGTTGGTACCCAAGAGTGTCAGTTCCCTTGTCTTTCTGCACTGGTCCTTAGCACTTCCATGGGTGGAATGGGAACTGTCTTTGGTGGGTACTAGTAGGGTGGGGACATGTCCCTGATGAGTCCTAGTAGGATGGGGATGTGTCCTTGTTGGATTCTTATAGGATGAGAATGTGTCCTTGGTGGGTTCAGGTATGGTGAGAACATTCCTACTGGTGGATCCTGGTGGAGTGGGAATGTGCCCTGGGAGGTGCTAGTAGGTTAGGAAAGTGCCTCAGTGGATCTTGGTGGGACATGGACATGCTTCCTGGTAGATTCTCTTCATTGGTTCCATCCTGTCCTTGCCCTTTTCCATGGGAGAGCTCAGTATTTGAAAGCTGCTGAGACATTGCATCCCTCAAAAACTTTCTCCTTCCAGTTGGAATCTTTTACCCCAGCTCTTTGGTTCCCTGTGTGAACTGCACTGACCAAGTCCCTGTGACCACCATGATTCTCTCCCATAGAGTTTCTGGTGGTCTGCTCCCTCTGAGAGCCCCAAGCCTGGGATTTTTGGGGTGACAGACCAGCACAGTGCTGCCTAGTCACACTGGTGCTGCTTTGGCCACCCACTGCCTGTGATTTTGGTCCAGGAATGCCTCAGGGGATGTTCTGGCAGAGGGTGGGACCAGAGGATCCTGAGAAAAATATAGAGGCAGAGGAAAAGAGCTGCCCTGAGAGGCTCAGGGAGAAAGTACTCAGTACTAGCCTAGGCAGAGGGCAAGAATAGGCTATGGGGATTCTTCTCCTCTTCTCTGAGGAGTCCATGAGCACCATGAGAGCTGTGGGCTGCATCATCATTGTCATCAAACGGAGATGATGAAGGGTCCAAGAGTTCATCCACCGCAGGCCAACAGGCTGGTGTCCTGCACAGACAGAGAACTGGGATCTTTATCAGAGACAAAGACAGTTTGTTATTCGTGGCCAGGGAAATGGCCAGAGCTCCAGTTCCCAAGGCAGTGTGGCCAGGGCCAGATGGAGCATGTGGCCATCTAGGAGGCACCTCAGGTCTTACACAGGGCTTCTGGTGACCTTTCTCTGGCAGGTGACACGGGTTATTTCTACTCTGAAATGTCAGAGTCTTTACTCCTGGAAGGGGAAGGCCAGGGTTTTATCTTTGCAGTCCTGGGTCATCCTGGGGAATCCCTCCTCCTTACTCTTATTCTTTCTCAGTATTTTCATAGCATTCATCTTGGAGGCATTCTTTGTGGCGTATTCATTAGGAAAGAGTGAAATAGAAACTGCCATAGAGAAGAAGATCCAAGAGCTCGGAGTGGGAATCCAAGAGTGAGTAGCCTGTTTCCCTTGGTGACTCTTGGGCTTTGAAGTGGAACAAACATAGAACATCTTGACCATGTTTAACCTGTCAGTGCTGCATTGGCATCTGGCTTTGTCCTGTGTGCCTGGACAGTGACCACTGGGCCATAACTGGAAGGCCATGCAAGGGCTTTGATAGAGGTGCTGACCGTGTTCCTGTTCTCTCTTCCTGCTCAAAGGGAAGATGTGCAGGACTGGAAGCTCACTGGTAACATGGGCACCAGGGATTCCACCTTCAGTGGGAATGATGGTGACAATACGAAGGCCTCAAAAGGACTGTACTTCAGAATTGCATCAAAAAGTAAGTGGCAATAGGAAGCAAAGCTAGAATGGGTCTTGCTGCCGTGAGCGCAGATCCAGCTGAGGGTGGCTTCCCATTGCTCAAGAGCAAAGAACAGGTGCCTCACTACCTGCCTGCAGGGCTGGTATCTCAGAATTTCTGCCTTTCCTCCCTCCTTCCCCGCTACCACACCTACTGCTCCTCCTGCTGACCTTTCACCTCCTGGTTGTCTGCTCCATCCTTTCATGCTGCTGTGGGCCTTTGTAAATGCTGCTTCCTTCCTTGGTTCACCCAGGCAGGCCTTTTCAGGGGACGCCCTCCCCCGAGGCCCCCCAAGAAGGCCAACTGCTCTGTGAAGCCCCTGCTTTGCTTTCCTGAAAGGGATAACCTTCATCACTCAGTGAGTACTTTGGTCCCAGTCTGTCCTCCTTGCAGATGTGAAACTGTTTATGTGCAGGTCATACAAGGCTTTTTTGTTCTCTAAGGTATCTCCAGGGCCTAATGATGTACCTGGGACAGAGAAGCCCTGTCTTGGTTACTTTTCTGTCGTTGCTGAGACAAAATACCCAACACCCAAAATTAAGGAAGGAGAGGTTTATTTAGTTCACAGTTTGTGGAAGTTAATAATCAGCTGGCTCCCAGGCAGGGTGGCACATGGCACAGGGCAACAGTTCAAGGTGGTAGAAGACAGCAAAAGCAAGAGCCAAAACGGGGGAGCAAGCCTCTTTTCCTCTCTGGTATTGCTGGCAGGCTATCCACCCACGCCATCTCTGTGCAATCCTCTTCCACAAGCTCAGGATGTTTACAAAGTGAGGACCCTGGCCCCCTGCTGAGTCACTTAGTTAAGCTTCTAAAGTCTCCTTTCTTAAGTTGACATAATGTATCAACCATTACTAGCCCTGAACAAGTCTTTGAGTCTTTACTGCACTAATTCTCCACAAATTGACAATTGCCTGGTAAACCCTAACCTTGGTTTGGGCTCAGTCTGAGGAGCCCCTTGCACAAATC
Organism: Chinchilla lanigera; assembly: GCF_000276665.1. Lineage (NCBI taxonomy): Eukaryota > Metazoa > Chordata > Mammalia > Rodentia > Chinchillidae > Chinchilla > Chinchilla lanigera. The sequence continues at coordinate 3,200,523 of NW_004955470.1, read as the reverse complement.
ACGGGAGAAATGTGAGTGCCAGGAGGAAGACTTCTCAGTCTTCAGGGCTGTGAGTGGTTGGGGACTCCATGCAATCCACTCAGGCAAAAGAAGAGTAATTCTTCCCTTGAACTATGTATCCTTCCTCTCAAACACTGGTTATAGTGCTTGGAGCTTAGTCTTCAACTCAGGACCATTGTTCAGGAGAGTCTTGGTTTGTCAGGCTGAGGACTCCCCTGCACCTGCATACCAACAGATCCCATGTGTCCCTTTCTCCTAGAATACCGGACTGTGGATGCCTTGCTGCAGCGAATGTTCGAATCTGAAATTGCTGCCAATGAGGAAGGTCCTTCCCTGGAAGAGATTCTGAGCTTCTCACCCAGTGACATATACCCCAAGAATCCCAATTTTGAAAACAGTGCATGATTCTGAACTTGAGAGGGTCCACACCCGGAAGGCAAGAGAAGCTGCATCTTTTTTTTTTTTTTTTTTTGGATATGCTAGCTGGAGATGATTTTTCCAGCCTGGGCTCCTTTTCTGAGCAGATAAGGCTGTGAATTGACCTTGCTTGTCCTTAGTGGTCAGCTGAATGGTATGGGAAGGCCACTACCATGTGCCCCACCTGGGGGTTACTCTTAAGTCTGGTCCTGAGAGTCCACAACTGGAAACCAAGATAAGCTGCAATCTTTTTCTACATATGCTAGCTGGAGATGACTTTCCCAGCCTGGGATTCCTTTTATGATCAGCTAAATCTGTGAACCAGCCTTACCTGTCCCAAGGGGTCAGCAGTATGGTATAGCGAGGTTACCACTGTGTGCCCCATCTTGGGGGAGTCATTCTTAGGTCAGGTCACAGAAGTGAGGACGGGCAAGCTGATGAAGAGATTATGTGGAGCACTTGTACTACGCATGTCTGAAGACTTCCTAGTGGGTATATAAAAGTTTTCCATTTGTTTTTATATGATATTTTGCTATTCTATTAAACTTATACTGTGCTAAAATGTTACATGAATTATGGATATTTGAGAAATGACAAAGGCTTGTGTCCTGGTACAGTAGCTTTTAAATGCAGTGATTTTTCAAAATGAAGAAAAATATGAATGTGAAAATATAATTGTCACAATTGCTTCTTTTTGGAGGGGGCAGCAGCATACTCTCAAAGCTCCTTTAGCTGAATTATAGTCGAGCACGACATGGAGTCTGAGGACACTTTCCCAGGCTGGGAATCTCCCAGTACAGTGATTTACTCCTTTTTGGAACTTAAAAGGGATTTATTTTATTTATTAACTTTTTAAAAAATTGCAACAAAATGGATATAACAGGAAATTTTCTATCGTCACAGTGTCTCGGTGTGGAGTACAGTAGCGTAAGTACACTTGTTGGTCAGCTTATGTCACTATAACAAAACATTTGAGATAATTAAAGGAGGAAAGATTTACTGTAGACCTGGTTTCAGAGGTTCCAGTCCATGGTGCCTTGGCCCTGTTGCTAGGGCATGTGGAGAGGCAGCGGCTCATGGCAGGAGCCTGAGGCAGAACAAGCTGCTCACTTCATGACAGTTGGGAAGTGAAACGAGAGATGGGAGGGGGCTGGGGTCTCAGTGTCCCCTTCCAGGGTTTGCCCTCAGTGACCTAACTTCCTTCCACTAGGCTCCATCCCAAGTGTCCTGCCACACCTAATGGCGCCTCAGGTGGGTGACCCACCCTTTACACGGGCCTTTGGGGAACACTCATTCAAGCCACAGCACATACTCATACTGTTGTGCATCCACCTTCGCTTCCAGCTTCACAATTTTTCCATCTTGCAAAGTGGAAACTCTGTACCTGTTAAACAACATCTGCCATTCCCACCAGTGCACATTCTGTCTCTGTGAATCAGACACCTCTGGATGGCAGGTACACTTTGAGCAGGTGCATGCCCAGAGTCCTCAGGGCATCCCCTTTTTTGTCTGTGCCTTGTCACAGGTCTCACCCTAAGGCAGGGGCATGTGAGCCCATCCCCATGACCTGAGTGTACGGAGAGACCTGAGCCATGTGCTGTGCCGTGTGTCATGTGGCCACTGAAGCAAGCTTGTAGGAACTTCATTTCCTCAGTGCTGAGGGCTCTTCTAGGCCTTGTGCTGCAGGAGCAAAGCGAAGGCTTTGGGCAGAATGGCTACCCACTGTCTGTGTCACAGAGTGCCCCGGAGCCCATGTCCACATATGTCAACCTAGAACAATGATCTTCCTCTCAAGACTGGGGACCGAGGGAGGATGAGGAGAGTGTAATGCTAACTCCTGCTCACAGTCAGCATCATAGCAGAATCTGTTGCTTCAAGTTGCTATTCCTGGCTTAACACCACTGCTGGTGTCCGGCCTGGGGCCCTGGAATCCCGCTGTCACCAAAATTGCCAGGAACTGCCCCCTCTATGTGGTCAGTGGAGTCCTACCATCCTTCCTAAGTCTCTCATCTCTTTGCATAGCTAACATCTATTGTCATGTAAAGTATTTTACCAAATGTATGGAGTTGCAATTTAATTTTTAAAAGTTGATATATAATGGGCATTTCTTTTTTAAAAATTAACAGAATACATTATTTAAGGAGTTCAGTCCAGATATGTCAGAAGTCAAATGTTGCTCTTTATTTTTTTTTTTTCTCCTCCCAACTCTATTTTCATTCTCCCACTCAGGCTGATACCGCCTTTCCAGTGCTCACCGCTGGTTTTGCTTATCCTTCTGCAGCTAAATGGATCCATTTATAGTCACATATGTCATGCATATTCATAAGGGACGTAATGCTTTTTAACCTTATGTGCATCATATACTGTATACTGTTGAACAACCTGCTTTTTCTGCTTACCAGGAACTGGTTCTTGGTAGTACATACACTAGTAGCGTGATTTAAGAATTCAACGAATAGCGGACCTATACGCTGTTTCCAGTGTTCAAACTCAAGCCATGATGGAGTAGACTTTATTGCCTACAGTATGTCCCTTTTCTCTTGTGAGCCTCTCCACAGTTCTCCGAGTGGTCGGAGGCTCGTGGCCGACAGGGGTCGCCCTGCCCCAGCCTTTGCACAAGGGCTTTGAGGGAGAGGAACCAGAGGCGCCGTGGCGGGATCACCACTTTTCTTGCGCGCTTTCTCTGCCACCCAGTGAACCAGTCTCTCCACGGCTCGTGGACTCCCCGCTGGCAGGAGGCTGGAGCCACCTGATTCTGCCCGCCTGGGGCTGCGAGCCCGACTGGAGTCTTGCCCTCGGGAGCAATGCCCTCCTCCAGCTCGCTTGTCCGCTGCTGCGAAGGAAACGGCGACAGAACTTCTGGAAGCCTCCTGTGTCCACGGCTCCTCAGTGGCAGCACAGAATCGCTCAACCGACTGTAAGGGTAGAAAGAAATCACTCCTGTCTTCTCCGAGCCACCGTGTGGATTCTCTCTTGTCACAACAGCTTAGTCCAAACAATCCAGAAATTGTTTGTCTGAAACATTCCTGGATGGAACCAGTGGCAATGATGCACTGGATCTGAAGGATGAGGGAAAAGGAGGACCAAGGGGTTGGCTCCCAGGATCAGCGCAGAGAAAGGTTTGGAGTGGAACCGTCTTAGGTGTGCTTGTGTACTGTGCCAAACGGCGGACTGCCGGGGGGCGCTCATATTGAGGGTCTCAGTCCACACTTGTGCTTTTCTATCAGGAATGGCTTAGGGGGAAATCAATTTTAGAATCATTGCCCTAGCCCACAGATGTAACCCAGGCGAGGAGGAGCAGGAGCAGGAGGAGGAAATTCAATCTCCTGAGGAAGCAGCCTTATTCTTTTTTAAAAGTTTTATTTTAAAGCAAAATAAACAAAACAAAATACCGAAATTCCAAAACAATATGATAGGAGGGTAACAATGGTCAACACACTGTGTATTGTTATCTTCAAATTAGTTACTTAAAGTACAAGATATCGGCATTTAATTGTCCAAACAATATTACCACAAACCTATCCTTTCAATTACTTTAGAGAAATCAGCAGCACAACTATCTTAACCATCTTTTGTATATACTTTATTATTTTTTTCCTTTTGCTTTTCCCTTCCTTCTTTTTTCCCTTCCCCTAAACCAGTTTCTCTTTCCTTTTGAAGTTTCTTCCCATTTTACGATATCTGTTGTACATGTGGGATCACATTTTCTCTTTCAGCTTCTCACACTAGGGAGAAAATACAATGTTCACACATTTGTGTCTGGCTTATTTCTCTTATGAGTATGGTCTCCAGTTGCATCCATTTACCTATAAAGGTCTCCAGTTTATCCTTCTTTAGGATGAGTAATACTCCATTATAGAAAAAGACCACATCTTTTTTTATCCATTCCTTGGTTGATGGGCATTTGGGTTGTTTCCCAGTATTACAAATTGTGCTGCTATAAACATGGGCACATATATATCACTGTGGTATGATGTCTTTCATTCTTATGGGAAGATAGCTAGAAGGGGAATAGCTGGGTCAAACAGGACCTCCAATCCTAGTTTTTGAGGAATCTCCATACTGATTTCCATAGTAGCTGTACTAGTTTACATTGCCACCAACAGTGGAAAGAGTTCCTTTTTCTCCGCAGCTCCTCCAGCATTTATCACTGGTTGATTTCTTAATGATAGCCATTCTTTCGGGGTGAGATGGAATCTCAGTGCTGTTTTAATTTGCATTTCTCGAATGATGAATGATACTGAACATTTTTTCATATTTTTTTGCTGTTTGCATTTCTTCATCTGAAAAGTGTATATTCATCTCCAATGCCCTTTTTTAGATTGGGTCTTTAAATTTGGGAGGTCTGAGTTTTTTGAGTTTTTTATATGTTCTTGATAGTAGACCTTTGTCTGAAGAACACCTAGCAAATATTTTTTCCCACATTGTGGGTCATCTCTTCACTCTGTTGAGTTTCTCTTGCTGTGCAAAAACCTTTTAATATGAGATCTCAGTTGCTGATTCTTTGTGATAGTTCCTATGCGTTTGGGGTTTTATTCATAAACTTTTTCCCTACATCAGTGTCTTCAAGAGTTTTACCTAATGTATCTTCCAGCAGATTTAATGTTTCTGTCTTAATATTTAGAGCTATGGTCCATTTTGAATTTAGTTCAGTGCATGGTGAAAGATATGGGTCCAATTTTAATCTTTGACATGTGCAGAGCCAGTTTTTCTAGCACCAGTTATTAAAGATGCTATCTTACTTCCAGTGTATGCTTTTGGCCCCTTTGTCAAATATAAGGTGGTTGAATATGTCTGGAGTTGTTTCTGTGTCTTCTGGTCTGTTCCACTAATCTTCGGGTCAAAGCAGCCTTATTCTTCACTAGAACTTGAATGTGGAGCAGTTGGCAAAGAATGAATGGGAAATGCTTCAGCAGAGAAAGATATTATTAAATCTGAACCCAGAACTGAGAGTAGCCAAGGTCTGAGCATGTGGGGTGAGTTGGGCCACTGAGACAGAGGTGAATAAAGCCCAGGTCTGTCCTCAGGGAACTTTGGCCTTAGCATTTGCCTGAACTGGAAGATTCTTGGCTCCCTCTGAAAACTAACATGTTACATTCATTTTAGGGGCTAGTTAAATGTAGAGCTTTTCCCCTCATGTTGACAAACTAGGTGTGTAACCCACACAACTGATTTTCACTAAGTGATAATGCTTATTTGTATCAGGCATATGTACAAAAACTAAAAACACAAATACTTGGCTGAAGTGCTTAGAGGATCTTATGTTGTCTGGATTGGTCTTCCCTCCTCGGGGGACAGTTCATTGCTAGGAAATCAGACTGTGAAATTTGATTTAAATGAAGCCCTTGGCATAGATCATGGGCCGGATGGGCAACAGCAGCAATGACATGTGGTCAAGTTGTTGGTATGAATAGCATGGAGGAAGTTTTTGAGTGTGAGACAAGGCGAAGAGCCAGTAATAGCAAATGGGCTGGTGGTGACACAAGACATGTCAACAGGGGCTGGAAGCCAAGGCCATGTGGTCCTCTGCATCCAAAGCTGAAGGTTCCTATAGCTGCTGCTCATGGATGAATACATTCTATTCTGCTTGATAAAACAGCACCCCACAGTGCCTGCCTGGCAAGCACAAGGTCCTGAGTTCAATTCCTGGTGCTAAAAACGACCTGACCCGACCCGACCCGACCCGACCCGACCCCAAAACAGTACCCTTAGCTTCTTTAGTCTTTGAAAAGAGCCCTTTTCAAAAGGAAAAAGAAACCTCATAAATATGGCTTTGCTTCCAAATGCTTGGTTGTTTAGATACTTTGAGTTCAATGTTGGTTTGCCTCATGAGTTCTGACCTTGGATCCTTTTCACCTTCCAAATTGAGTATGCATATAATTGATTTATGTAGCTTACATTTTTTTATTTTCAAAATAAATACCTATTTTGGGATTCAGTCTTAGTAATTTATCCCATAGACACATTGTATTATGGTTTGTGTCTGGGTGTCCCCCCAAAGCCACATGCTGTCATGGGGCGGGCTGTTAAGAGTTTATGATTGATTCATGGGTGTGAATGCTCCACTGCCCTGGGGCAGGTAGTTTTCATACCATTGTAAGGGAGGAAAAGGGGCTGTTTGCAGACACTCCTCCCCTTTTGCTGTTGTTGCTTTTGCTGTCTTCCACTGCCATGAACTGTTGCTCTCTTCCATGTGCCAACCTGCTTAGGAAATAGCCAAATATGGACTGAAACCTCTACAGAGTGTGAGCTAAATAAACCTTTCCTTCCTTAATTCTGGGTGTCAGGTAGTTTGTCTCAGCAACAAGAGAAAAGTAACACATTGGCACCTGCACTCACTGGTGTGTGGCAATGAAACTGTGAAACCACGAGGTGACTAAACAGAGGAGTGGTTAAATGATGGTCTGTTCATATAGAGGAATGCTATCTACTGGATCATTAGATGCAAATATGGGCAAGAAAACTATGGAATACTATTATAGATCATATTTGTTTATAAAAAAACATTAGATACTGTCAGTAGATACTTAACATAATTAAAAATACCTATCTCAAGACAGTATTATGAAACATAATAAACACTGGAAAAGCTTCCATGAAAGCAGAAGATAAGGATGTCTAGTTTAACCCTCTTCCCAAGGTACTAATCAACGACAAGAGAAAATTCACAAGCAAATATTTGGAATGACATAAAATAAGCATTATTTTCATAATGGTGGTTATTTGGAAACTTCAGAAGAATCAACTGAAATCCTTTACAGTAATCAATAGGCTTTATATATTCAAATTTCCAGCTAGAAAAAAAAAATAGGTGGAAAAACATATCTGACTTAAAACAGTAGCCAAAAAATTTAGTACTAAGTATTCCAGCTACTATAGTGTAAAAAACAAAAACAAAATAGAATTGTTTTCTTATTTTTCAGTTGAGTATGGCATCTTAAGACAAAGTTACTCAAGACTGTAAAGTACAAATCAAACATTAAAAACAATTCCTCATAGCAACAGAAATCATCACTAGTCAAGAGATAAATGACAAATTGGGACAGGTACCTGTGACTCATATAAAAGGAGTGCTATAAATAAACAAGAAAAAAGAGCAATTCAAATGAAAAACACTGAAAAAGAACACACACCTAGCTATGAAAAATATGAAAAGGTACACAAATCACCTGCTGTCAGTAAAGGTGGGAAATAAGGACTTACATAGATGCTAGTGCACTTCTTTTGGGGATAGTTGCAGATACTGATTGAAAATTTAAATGTATTCCATTTTGACATGTAATTTCCCTTGTAAAAATTTATACTACAGACATACCATAATCAAATACTATATAACCATCAAAAAGTATGAGGTCATTAAAGTTACATTCTCCACCACACATTAAGTGAAAGAATGCAGCATAATGATAGTTGTGTAGGAGAGATAGTATATAGAAGTATACACAGAGACCATACTCATAAGTGAAATAAATCAGACCTGCATGTGCAAGCACTGCATTGTCTCACTAGTGTAAAACCTGAAAGAGTTAGTAAAAACTCGGAGGTATGATAGACATTGGGAAATGATAGGAAAATGCTCAAGGGTAAAGGGCAACTGGGATGTGGGAAAAGAGAAGGGAAAGAAGAAATTTTGTATGTATGTATATACAGGATAGTTAACATAGTTGATCTACTGTCTTCCATTTCTTTGCTGAAAGAAACTGTTAATGAGTCCTTGATTGATCAATATTGCATGTCTCTGTTTTCATGAGAAACCACTTTGAAGATATCAATATGTAATACAATAAGCATTGTTAATTTCTTACCACTTTGTTTGTAACTCTGTATTGTCTGTACTATTCTTTAGTTATTTTATTTACTAAATCTATAAGCCTTTTGGTGGAGTTTTATACAATTTTGTTTGCTCAGCTAGCATTTTATTAGTGTCTTCTGTAAGCTCCCTGATTGCTTTGTTCATTACAACTATTATCTTTTTATATTTTCTGTGAGCCCAGTAAGCACCTCACTGATCTGCATTTTATTTTTTATTTATTTATTTATTTTTTGGTTTTTCTCCGGTACTGGGAACTGAACTCACGACCTTGCGCTTGCCAGGCAGGCGCTTTGCCGCTGAGCTAAATCCCCAGCCCCTGATCTGCATTTTAATGTTACCCTATTGAAGAATTTGGCTGTGTGGCTTTTGCATATCTCCCCCTCAATACCCAATATACCTACTTTGGGGGAGCTAGAAGTTTTGGGAGGCATTTTGTTGCCATGTCTTCTCATGTTTCTAGTTTTGCTTTGTGCTTAGATATGTGGTCATTTATAGTGGACTCTGTTAATAGTATGGGGGATCTTTAGTCTGCTTTTCAGTGATGTACTGAGGGTGTGGTTAACTATTGCCTTTGCTGGTATCCAAAGCTCTAATCATGATTGTTAATATGGAGGATGGGATGAGGTATAATTGGCCTAGCACCCCATTCTCCAGGAATGGACCATAGCATTGTCAATGTCACAGGTATTGGTGTACAGAGAAAAGTTATTAATAGCAACAACTATGCATCCCTGACAATATCAAGTAAATCAGCAACGGTAGTATCTTCTAAGACAAATTGGATATTGACATAAGAACCAATAATGTATGACAGTAAACTTAGAAATCTACAATTATAGTATAAACCCTAAGACAAATCAAATACTAACATATAGCAAACATTTGCTTAATGCAATAACAATACCTCCACTAATGATAGAGAAGAATTCAACAGTGATAAGAGAGTTACCTAACTATATAGATTAATAAAACTCAGTGGTTACACTAGTATAGATACAGGGGCTAAGAATTAGAGAATGCAAAAAGATAAATTTGAAAAATTAAAAATGAGATGAGAAGGAAAAGAGAAAAGTGAAACAAAGGATCCCATTACCAGTATGGGGTAGGATATTTATAGAAGCAGAGAAGTTAACAGAAAAAAAAAGACATAGAAGATAAAAGAAAAAGAAATAAAGAATAAGAGAAAAATTAAAATAAAAAAGGAAAAGAACAAAGAAAAAAGGAATAAGGAAAAGTAGAAAGAAAAAGAGTCCAAAAATGGAAAAAAAATTTGTATTTCAAAATTAATAAATGGTTTCCTTCTAGGATTTACAGTTTTGGAGTCTAGAAAGTCTTAGTTTTCTGTGCATAGCCTTATAGCTGTGGGTTTGTAAGGCACACTCCATATACCAGAGGCCTCTCTGTTTACCCAGGCTATAGCAGTGTCCACGCTAAGGCATGTCTTTGCTTATGCTGGTGGATGGGGAAGGCAATCAGACCTCATATCTGTGCTGGATGTTTGCAGCATGGCAACAGCATAAGTACTTAATGCCGGCAAGCACTTTTATATTCAGCTGTTTCTGAGTGCAACTCAAGCCAAATCTGGCTTCTTCCTGTGGGTGTGGGGCCCATGTCCCTGTCTGTGGCAGTCTCCAGTGGCTCCCACTCAGTCACTGTGGGACAGTGCCATTGGAGCCATGAAGTGGTTTTTCAGTTGTTCTGAGCCCCAGATTTAAATAATCAGTTCCTTTCTGAACTGTTTGATCAAGTATTCTTGAGATATGGTGGGTGCCTTACATGTGAAAGGAGTCCCCTAGGATCAAAACCCCATATGGTTTTTGTAGTTCACAAATGCCATTGGCTCTGCTGCTGTTTTTCCCAGATCTCTCAGCCTCTAGCACTTATCTTGCTACTGGGGAGCCTGGCTCCCCTCCTGTGAGCTGCAAGAGCTGGGGAGAATCCAAGCTGTTTCCCTGTTTTCTCTGTGTTGTGGATTGTCTTTCCAACTTTTGTGTAGCTTCTAATTTTCCTGTTAGTTTCTTCCCTATTCTCCGTGAGCTGCTCCTTTTTTCTTGCACAGTTGTTATTTTCCAGTGTCTCAGTCTCACATTGAATTTTGTTACCGATCACCACTCCAACATTTTCTTTCTTGCTACATGGATTTTATTTTTAATTTATTTTTAATGAACATTAAAATAAACAATAAGTGTAGAAAAAAAATCAAACTTCAAAGTGAGAGGTTAGTGCTTACTTTGGCAGTACATATATACAAAGTGAGAGGTTAATATTTACAAAATAATTTCTGGAGAGTCCACATCTACCTTTTATTTTCTCAAACGCTTATATTCCAAGAGCAGTACAATTAGCCTGTTACGCAGAGTTTTAATCTTATTTGCATATTCTTCCTGAAACAGTTTCTTTAGCTTTTGCCTTAACAAATCCAAAGATGGAAGATGATGGCAATCTGGTATATTCAGCATGGTATGAAAAAATTCATTCCACATATCCAGATGAGGAAGCCTGAAGAGACAAAGCATTAATAATGGATCAAATGCACCTTCAACATGCACAGCAACCTTGCTTCTGCATCTGACTTCCCCGTGTTTAATAGGGCAACTGTCACCCACACCCAACTCAGCACGTAAGAATGATGGAAGTGTATCTACTGTAAATGAGAGAAATTAATGATCTGATAAAGTCGTTTTAAACACATCTTCCAAAAATATGGTATATTTTTTAGTAGTAGCTCTTTGGGGGAAAAACTTTCAAATTTTTTGTTTTTTAAGAAAATTTACTTGAGCTGGCCGTGGTAGTACATTTATAATCCCAGTTACTCAGGAGGGCAAGGCAAGAGGATCATGAGTTTGAGACCAGCCTGGGCAATATAGTGAGACTTCACCTCAAAAAGAAAAAGTAACATGTAAAAGAATATCGACCTATTTTTGGCTCACTGTCCAAAATGTGATAATCTGGTCACATGGTTCTAAGGAGCCCAACTGCACATGGGCCAAGGCCAGCAGACAGGCTAGATTGCCCAGAAAAGAGCATAGATTTAAGAGTTCTGGCTAGTACAGTGGTTAAAATTAAGGCAAAAACTGTACAAAGGCACAACACACTGCCGTTGTACTCCAGGTGGAAACTGAGTCTCTATCACAAAGCCTTCACGGGCTGGGCTTCAGGCTTTTCTCTACACTGGTGGCCAGAGATGAGAGCTTTGTGAACAACCACAGGGTCCTTCAATTGTGGGCAAGAGAAAGAATGAAGAACCTGCTACATTTGATGAGTCATTGTGCAGAAGAAAGCACAGTGCTAAGTTTTTCTCAGGCTAGAGAACCTAAACTTATGTATATTGTCACACGACATTTTATAAAATTACTACCTACTCTTCCTTTTTCTGTTTTTGAAAGGGGTTGGGAAGAGTGAGGGGAATCCCAGTTTAAATATTTTCAAGAAAGTATAAGCATATACTTTCCATTAGGTTGTACACGTAAGATTACCTTTTTGTGTATGTTTTTATAACTTGAAACAGTTAAGAGAAGTATAGGTATATAAGGAACATGCACGGAGGAAATACTCAGCTTAAACAAAACTACTACAGTGTACCCATACAACATTATGCCGGAAGAGTTACCCACACCCATTTTATAGATGAGAAAATAATCTCAGAAATGGAAGTCACATAAAGCCTGGACTCAAAACCCTGACCTGTAACAGGAAGCTGCTCTATACTACTTTGATTTACAAAGTACACTCATCTACATTATTTCCTTTGCTTCTTTTAAGAAACATCCGAGGAAAATAGAATCGGTGCTACTCCGATTTACATGAGAAGAAAACAAATAAGAAAGCAAAACCTGGAGGCTGTGACTTACAAGAGGTAACTTAGGCACAACTCAGTGACATTAGAAGAAGAGGTAACTAACAGGCCAGGAAAAGATTCTGAGTTTACAGGATGGCAACCGCCCAGCCAGGAGCTCACAGTGGTTCTAGGAGGCTATCAGATGCACCCTGTTTGTAAGTAGGGAAACAGAAGTGGTGATGCCATGTAACCTATTCACTGCTCAGAGCCAGGACTGTGCTCTGTCATCACACTGCCCAAGGCTCAGGTTGCTATGGGTGGCAGAGGTCCTTTATGCACCCGGTGGAACCTTCCATTCTGCTCTATGAATTCTCTTTTCGCTGTGGCATTAATGCTAACACTCACCTTCTAAAAATGCCGTCCGGTTTCCAGACTCCTCCCTCATTTTTTACTTTCATGTAAGTGCCAAAAAGCATGCAGTACACTGTTGCAGCAACACCAAAGTAATCAACCTGTCGAGAAAGCACAGGTACATGTGATTTAAACAGTAAGTTACACATAAGCATATTAAGATGTGCCAAACTAAGAACTCCCAGATTTACTTTTAAAGAACGCTGGAAGCCCACTGATACAACCCACCAGATGTCTATCCAAACTTGGCCTGAGGCTTCCACGGGCAGCACACCACCAGTGCTCCTGAGGTAGCCCCTGGGAAAGCCCTAGTCTTGAGCTAGGGTCTTTCTCCACTTCTTTCTGCCTCACAGAGGCAAACGCAACACTTGAATCCCTCAGTTTGAGAGTCCTCCCAGCTCCTTCCCCGGGACTCGGCGTTATTCTCTGACTGCTCCAAAGCCTGTCTGGCTGTGAGAATCACTCCTAACTGGAGCATGGTCCAAATCTGCAGGACAGCAGACTCTACATTTGCTCCTCCTAAGAAGTGCTAGACCAGCAGTCAGCAGCCTAAGGCTGCAGCAGGAAGCAACAGCATACTAAAAATAAGACTCCCCCCACTGCCTTCTTTATCATAGGCTCCTGTTGGCTGTGTTACTCCAAGTTCAAAACTTTACATCTACACTAATCAGAATTATCTTTACTTGTCACCTCATAATCTTTTTTTTTTTTTTTTTTTTGTCTTTTTGGGACAGGGTCTTGCTATGCGGTTCAGCCTGGCCTTGAGCTCACTTTGTAGCCAAGGGTGGCCTTGAATTCTCAATAATCCTCCTGCCTCAGCCTCCAGAGGGCTGGGATTACAGGCCTGCACCACCACACCAGGCTAATGATCCATTTCTAATACCTTTCGGATCAGGCATCCAGAGGATGCACCCAGAGGAAATCTAACTATGCCATCAGTCAAATCCACCTCCTCGTGTTTAGCGGCAGCAGAGTCCCAGCAGGGCCCTGGCTCAGCTCCCTGGAGTTGGCGCTGTGGGCCTCCCTGTTAGCTCTGGCCACAGAGGAGCCCAGCTAGTCTGCCTTCACCTTGACGGACCACACTGGGTCCTTACGGAGTGACTTGCTTTTCAAAGGGTTCACACACCATTACTTTTCTTAGAGAGAAAGTCCCAGAATCGATCTGTTTCCTTTCTCTGATAACAGAATCTGCAACTGAGTAACAAAAAGGGAATATTCTTCAGAAGCAGAATTTCATCTTCCTCCTCACCCTTGAGTTCCATCTCTCCTTCAACTGCTGCTCAAGAGACCAACTCAAACTAACCAGATTCCCAAATTCATTTTGAAAATCTGCTAAGTGCAATAAAGGAAAATGTTTTCAATTCTCTTGCTTTAGTTCCATACCTGGTAGTTCCATGGCTTATTACTGAGCATCTCAATACACTGAAAACCAGATGTTTCACACCGTGCTGTAAATGTAGTTCCTTTTGGAAAAAGTTGCATATCTATACTCTGACCCAGGTCAATCAGTGCCAAGCCAGCAGCTAAATCTTCATCCTCATCATCCTGCTCCAAAAATCTAAAACACGAACAAGGGCTAGGATACATGAGTACAGGTGAAAGGTTGCTAGAGAAATGTTAAGGAGAGAACCATGAGAAGTGCTACACTTGCCTGTTTCCCAGTATGAAATTGTCTGGCTTAATGTCTGCATGAATGATTTCACAGCTGTGGACTTGTTCAATCATGTAGAGCATTCTGATAGCGAAAGCAATGACGAGAGCTTGAGGCATCACTTTTTCAGGGGTATTTTTATAGAGGTTAATGGCATTCTAGAAACAACACAAATAGTGTCCTGAGTTGGTTGTGGAGAATTGATGACATTTCAAGTCAAGGGCTTGCCCCTGCCTATCATCCCTACGAGGCTCTAGCCACAAGATCTATGCAAAGATGCAAACCAAATGCACGTCAAATACACATTCATATTATAAAAACGAAACACTTACTAATAATGTTCCATAGCTATAGAGATCGCCTACTAAAATGCTACCATTCTGAAATAAATGGGCAGAATAGAATTTGATGAACATGTGTCGCACAGATGGCTTTAATCTCTCCATCAGCTGGGTCCCAATGTAGAATTCCCAGGGGCTGGCAGGCTTCTGGACCTGCAAATGAGATTAGGTATGTGATATCACAACCAGTCTCACACTGTGGAAAACAGTAACAAGAAAGCAACCTCCATCTCAATAGTAGGGTGGAAAGCACTGTCAAACACTGAATTGTTCTGAAGGGGCTTGCTGCAAGGTAATTTTAATGGCAAGGCAATTATGAATCATCATAAATTTTATTTCTTAATTGCTGACTAAAGACCTCAAAGAAAACATTATTGTCTTAAAAATAGAAAAAGATGACAAATTTAAATTGTAAAATTTATTTCTATACTGTACATAAAGCTACTCAAGTCATGTACCTTTAAAACACACTTCTGTTTATTTTTAGTGTCATTCACATCTCCATGGGTAGCTTCATAGACTTGAGCAAAGGCACCTGTTCCAAGAAGGTGATTGACGTAGACCAGCAAAGAACCTTGGAAGACAGAGGTGTCGAAATCACAAAAAGACTCAGAACATTAAGGACTTATTCAAAATGAAGAATTTTAAGAACTTTCTTGGTGCTTGAACTGCTTTAGTAAATAAAAATGGCTGTAGTCCCTTGGGAATGTTTTTCCAGATGCAGGTGAAAGTGAAGCAAATGCCTGCCACAAAAGAGCCTCCTTAGCCAACTTTCTGTCATAGAGGGGCAAGAGTAGCTTAGAAGGCCCTCATCTTCTCAGCAAGGTTCTCACATTTTAAAAGGAGTAACATGCTGCCTGCTCAGCATGACTGCTGAGATATTAAGAAAAGCAAATGGAAATCCTTGGGAAATGTATGTATTTTATAATAAAATAAAAAGGGCAAAACATAATGGTATCAATATTTATATTAATTTAAAATGTTTATCTACTTATTTCAGAATAGTTTTTGATTTATACAAAAGTTATAAAAAAGTAGAGGTTCTGCATATATTGTACCATTTCTCCTATTGCGAATTCTTTTATAACTATGGTATGTTTGTCACAAATAAAGAACCACAGAGCTATGTTACTATTAACTAAAATTCACACTTTATTCAGATTTCACTATTTTTCCTCATTATGTTCTATTTAGTCACTGTGTCTCTTAAGCTGCTTCTGGGCTGTAACAGTTTCTTAGACTATTCCTGTTTTTTATGACTTTAGTAGATCCAATGAATTTGGTCATGTATGTTATAAAATATTCCTCAAGTTGGGTTCATTTATGTTTCTCTGTGGTTCCACTGGGTTTATTGGTTTAGGGAGAAAGACCATAGAAGTGAAGTTGTAACAGAATCTTAAATTTAAAAAATTAAGACTCACATATTCAAAATCATATATGTCTAGTTTCTGGTCTGGCGTGTAAGGAACTTGAAAGTCATCATTCCTTCCTCACAATAAGAAAAAAGCTGACCACTAACAATCAACTATTTTTAGATTGATTAGAAAACTGAAGTCACAGACAAATTGCTGCCCTGACAAATGGGAAGAAAGACAGGCGGATACAGAGAATCACAGCTTGCCAGAGCAGGAGCTACTGCTGAAGACAGTAATGAGGGCACTACTGTGCAGAGGCCTGGACATCTCACACTTTATTTAAGAAGTCTCCAGAGAAACCCAAACATAACAAGGGAAACTAAACAGCTTAATCCCTTGCCAGACAAAAATAAAGTTCACATTAAGGCCTATTTGTCTTGGTTCCTTTTACCTAGTACATCAGGTCTGGGTAGAAGCAACCAAGATCATCTTCAATAAGTGAATGGATAAACACATTATATGGTACATCCATATAATGGAATATTGAGTGATTGAAAAGAGTTATCAAGTCACGAAAAGACACAGAGGAACCTTTACTGTGTATTGCTAAGTGCAAGTCTGACAGACTACAAAATGGTATGATTCTAATGGTGTGATATTCTGGAAAAGATAAAACTGAAGACAGTAAAAGGATCACTGGTTGCCAGGGGTGTGGTGGTGGTGAGTGGGGCGGGGATGAATAGATAAAGAACTGGATTTTTAAGGCAGTGAAACTATTCTGTATGGTACGAAATGAAGGCTACATGCCACGTATTTGTTCGATATATAAACTCCATAGAATGTATCCCCACAGTACACTGTGAACTGTAACAATGATGTGTCAGTGCTGGCTATCAATAACAAATATAAACAGCACGTGCATGTAGGATGTTAATAGTAGAATCTGTGTGTGTCTGGGGTGGGTACATATTGGGAACTCTGTACTTTTCCTCTCAATTTTTCTTTCAGCCTAAACTTGCTCTGAAAAAAACAAAGCCTATTAAATTAAAAATAAAAAAGTATATTGTGAAAATCCTCACTCCTGTCATTATCTCCATCCGTCCGGTTTCCCACTCATAGTAAGTTAACCATTTTAGTTAATTATCCTTCAAAAGTTCTCCGGAAATGCTATCAATTAGAACACAAATTATCATTTTCCTTTGAACAAAAAATTAGCATGTGATAATTTTCTGCCCTTTTCATTTAATAGTATGTCTTGGAGACCATTCTACATCACTACAGAATAAGTTTCCTTGTTCTAATACCAATGCCTATATTTTACTATAAATTCTTAAAAGTGTGGTTAGGTCTTAAAAGTGAACGGTTAGGTCTTATGCAATTTTAATTTTGATAGACCTTGCTCCATTGCCCTTTACAAGTTAAATACACTATAGTCCCAACAGCAATCACAATCTTATAGCCCTGGCTTAATAAAATTTCTGAACTTAATTCTGTAGCTATAATTATTGAAGGGTAAGGGAAGAATTTCCATGCACACAAGTTACCATCAACTTCACATAAACAAACAGGAATTTAAAGTTACATTACCCATATAATTCTTACCCAATTGAAATTCAGTCTTGGGCTTGATAGCTGGAAGTTTACATTGCCATTCGAAAGTATTTGGGTAGGAACTCACTGGTTTAGAAAGCCCAGATAAAAGTTTGAGAATCAATTCCTCATCCCATGGGTTTTCTATAATGAAGTCTTAAAGGAATGGGAGTAAAAAAGAGATATAAATTCAAGGATTTTATCCAAGAAAGTTTAGATAAAGTAAGTGGAAACATTGATTAAATAAAATTTATCCTTTATAGAGCACTGATTCAAATAATAAAGGACTTTTAAAAATTGATAGCTCTGCAATCGATTATTTGTCATTTTACATCTAAAAGTTTAGATAAATATTCTGTTGTGACAAAAAGGTCAAAGCCTCACTTTGCTCACTTGGAACGGCTAGATCCTGCTTTAACATAATAACGGCTGCATGTCTTAAAGGCACGATTGGATATTGCCTCCTAATGTGCTCAGACAGGCATATTTTCCTCAACTGCTTCTCTCCTTACCTTGACAGAACACTACATTACCTAGATGGAAATCTCATGTATGAAATATATTTTGGGAAACAATCTCTGAAGAGAAGACAAAGTTTTCTCTCTAATATAGTTTTATAAAATTTCTACTAGTGGCAATTACGAAAGGCTAACCCAGCATGGCTATCATGTGCTTAGCGCTGAGAATGTGCAGAACACTCTTCTGAGTATTTCACATTTATTAACTCAGTTCGTTCTTACAATGAGCCTCTAACGTAGGTACTAGCATACCCTCCACTTTAAAGAAAAGGAAAAAGGAACAGAAAATTGAAATAATCTTGGTCAAAACCACATGACTACTTAGGTGGAGGAGCTAGGATTAGAACACAGTCTTATGACCTAGCTAGTCTATCCTCAGTCTGTGCTCTCAGTCACTACGCATTACTGTTTCTACGTACCAAGGGGCAGAGAACTGTCTTTTTAACCTTGGGCCTCACTTGACTTTTTTTTAGATGGGGAAAACAGTACTAGTTAATTGTCTGGCACATTGCAGACCGTTATATTCCAATTCCCTCTTCCAACAGTTATCCCAGTATCTTCTAAAATTAAAATGGATTGATCTTCCAAGTAGGCTGCTACTTCATTGCATTGTAATGTAGTTATGAGTTTTGTCTGAACTTATGTTCTACTCAATGACATTCACGGTCCCATTATGAGTTGTCTCATTGCACAGCTTTTCCATGCTACTGTCTTCATGGTATAGCTCAGATTGGGCATCTGTACATACCTGCAGCTTTAACATTCCTAAGTGAGCTGCTCTGCATCCATTCTGTGTGGAGTCCAGCACTGGCCTCCAGTGGGGCCTCCACAATAGCAGGGTCAGTGTCTGTGAGTTTACAAGCCTCCAGGCCCCTCACTGCTTCCTGGGTGATCATACCACCTGCAGCAGACTGCCTCTGATGCTGTAAGGATGCTGAAGACATGTCTGTTAGGAGTGCTTGTTCTGGGCTTTCCTCTTGAATTGGACTAGATATTTGAAAATCATAGAGAAAACAATAATTTCACATGAGGAGAAGCCTAGAGGGTTGGAGTATAAGAAAGTCCCACCAAAGTTTCCTTTTCATGTGAGGAATGACATTTAAAATGGCCTCATAGGCCAAGAGTTGATTAAATCATTTTCTTTAGACAAATATACGCAAACATACAGCTAGTATGGTAGGGATAGCAATAAATCAAAGATGTGACAATATATTAGGATAAATAGGTGTGGTACACTGGGTATTCTTTAACAAGAAATGACAGGAGAAATGCGTTTATATCCACAAGTTGAATCTAAGCAGCAGTTCTATAATCAAGACTGAATATTTAAATTCATTTTAAAAATGGCTTTTTTTATAACATTGAGAAAAATAGAAAATGTCAATCATATAATCCAACAATTCTGATATAATTCCATGTTCGTGTGTATACACACACACACACACACACACACACAAACACACATAGAGAAATGTGTGTATGCCCAAGCACACACATAGAATTGACCCTTATTCACAGATTTCATATTTGTGAATTCACCTACAGCTAAAAATGTATTGGTAACTCCCAAATCAATATGCATGCAATTTTGGAGTCATCTGCAGATTTGAAGAGTGATGAAAATTTGAGTCATCCAACATACTCTCAGCTTGGGTCAAACATAGTAACACTGTTTTATTGCTCAGCTCTCAGATCATCTTCCTTATGTGGTATAATAACATTTAAAAAATTATATTCTTGTGCTTTTTGTTGGTGATTTCACTGTTAAATGTCCCCATGTACAGCACTGACATGCCATTTAATGTTCCCAAGTGCAAAAAGGCTATGGTGTGCCTTTTGGGGAAAATACTAGTATATTAGCTAACCTTCATTCAGGCATGAGTTACAGTCTTGTTGGTTGTGAATTCCATGTTAGCAAATCAGCAATATATATTAAATAAGGTGTCTTTAAACTAAAATGTGACCAGAGGCCCATAGGGCTGCGTATTTCCGCTAGGAACAATAGTTCAGTATTCACTACATCAGTGTTTGCATGATTTCATAAAATATATCTACAGAGAACAATGACAATTGATTGTATATTACCCAACTCTACACACATACCCCTATCTATATCCATGTATGCACAAATATGTAAGTGATTTTACATGAATATATTTATACATGCTATTTCATACATTGTTATTTCTATTCTTGTCATAAACATTTTTCTTCCTGTGAACTAGAACAATTTTTTTTAGTTTAGATTAGTTTTAGACTTTTACTATTAATTCAATTCCAGCCTTCATTTGGATTTCACGTTATTTTCACTACTACCTTCTTCTGCTTCAGGATCCAGTTCTGGATGCACACTGCATTTAGTTCTCATAGCTCCTTATTCTTTTCTCACCTGTGAAAATTTCTTAGTCTTACTGTTAAGGTCTGAATCTAAAATGTCCTCAAAAAGCTCATGTGTTCACAGGTGGGGTTTCTGGAAGGTGACTGGGTCATGAGGAGCCTTCCTTCCTCAGTGGCTTAGCTCACTGACAGGTTTATACTTTGATGGCACTATTGGGATTGAAGGAAAGTCAGGAGGTAGGAGCTATTTGAAGAGAGTAGCTCATGGGAAGTGTGTACTTGGGGACGATATATTTTCCCCGTCCCTTCCTCTTTGGGCTTTCTCTGTCTCTTTCTCTCTCTGCTTCTTGGCCACCCTGAGGTAAGCAGCCTCCTCCTGCATATGCTCCTGCCACAGTGATGTTTCTGCTTCGCCTCAGATCCAAAGCACTGGAGCCGGTGGACCATGGGCTTACCTAATTTCATAACACCCTGACAGTTTCAAGGTATTGGGGGTTTCTCTGTTTTCCTAATGACTAGACTGGCATTAATGGTTTCTGGGAAGGACATCGCAACAGTGCAGTGTCCTTCTCACTGTATGATATCAGCATGTATGACCATGGCTTATACCTGGTGATGTTAAACTTGATTGTTCAGAGAGGGTACTATTTGATCTGCCAGGTTTCTCCATATTGCTACCATGATTTTAATGACTGCATACCATTTAATCCAGTAGATGTACAACTCTATGGTTCTGAGATCTTGAACATATTGCCAATGTTTTATATTACAACAAAATAGATATTAGGCATATCCATACACACTGAAGAAAATTTTTCCAATACTTATACATTGCTCCTAGTAACATGACTGCCCAAATTACTGTTGATGCATACATGATTCACAAAGCTTTTTCCTTTCTCCTTGAGAATCTGAGTTTAACTTTTCTACTCCCTTCCCTTTGAAAACCTGAAATGATAGAGGATCACTCTCTGAGCTTCATTTTCTGCTCACCACGCTGTAATGCCATCTGTTATAAAACCTCTCAATGAATGAAGAGGCATGATCAAAACTATGGTAAATGCAATTCACAATGTCTAAATCTTGGAAGTGGCCCATGTGTCTATCAATAGACGAAAAGATAAATACAATGTGGTATTTGTATACAACGGAGTACAACTTTGCTATAAAGAAGGTAAATTTGAGTCATTTGTAGGAAAATGGATGCAAGGTGAGACCATAATGTTAAGTAAAATAAATCAAGCATATAAGCTTAAATAATGCATAGATGTTTTTATATGAGAAACCCAAAATATAAATAAAGAGCAAGAGAAAAGATAATAGGAAATAGATAAATCTTTTGCAAATGGGAAGGAGACCAAGAAATGGAGGGAAGGGATGTAAAAAAAAAATTAAGATGTGTTACATACATATACTAACTGCACAGAATGAAAGTAATCATTATGTACAGCAAACATGTACTAATAAAAATAGAAATAAAAAAGTATGGTGAATGCCACTGCCAAGTGCCACCCAGTGGAAAGGCAGACTCAAAAGTACTATGGTATGTTCTCATCAACCTTATTCACTGGATCTGGTACCACACAACCTGTGGCTCTTCCCCGAAGTAAAAATGACAATGAAAGGTAAATGCTTTTAATCAATTCAGGCCAAAACAGTGCCACTGAAGACAGTCATGAAAGAGGACTTCCAGAACTGCTTCAGAAAGTGGCGAGAACAATGGAGCAAGTATGTTCAAACTGAACGACAGCATTTTGAGGGGGATTAATGTCATTGTGTCTTTTACTGTCATAAAATGTTATTTAAAGATTCACTGTAGTTTTGATCAGATCTTGTAAAGCAGCAGTTATATTTGCTGAGTTCTGTACTAGTCGTTGGTAACGTGATTTGCAGCTCCACTTGAAATTAGTGGAACTTGGTTGCAGAAAATGTTCCACAGGGATTCTCGCTTACCCCAGCTGCTTCTGTCAATGTCTAATACAGCAAGTGTCAGGCCTTTCACTGTGTTTATATTCACGACAGTACCTTCTGACTTAAAGCTTTCAATCAATAAAACCTTTAGTCCTTTACAGTTGAATTTGGGTCTTCTATTACATCTTAAAAAGCGGAGCTCAAATGAGAATAGAGAGAATTACACAATACACAATACCTGAACTTCCTCTCTTTTGAGGGCTCCACCATGTTTTCCTTACAGGAATCCACAGCCATAGGAGTGCATTGTGCTGCTACCACATTTTCTGAAGCATACAAACAATTAATTAGAGACAGATACATTACATGGACTTGCATGCACGTATACTATTTGAAATGGTTACTTACAGAGCCTGGGATTCCCTTTTATATTGACTTTTATTAAGTTCAAAATAGTGTTCCATGGTAAATAGTACTATAAGATTGAAGGAAAATGGGGAAAAATTCACTTTCTTAAGTGAATTTTACTACTACTAATAGTAGTATACATGAACATTTCAACTCTCCACATCTAATCCACAATGATTAAGGAAAAAGGATTCCAGAGGAAGGCAGGTCCACTGAGGACAGGCTGCCCAGACCACGGGAGGACACTGGTACGGGCAGCAGGGCACACGCAGTACCAGGAGATTGTGATGAGGACATGGAGAGTGACAGCTGTGACATTTCCAGAAGGCAGATGTTTGTGTCTGTCAGTTTAACAAGTTTCACTGAATCAGTAAGCACTTAATTGATTGAAATGATTTAAATATCGGCAATATTTATCTATCACTGTTGGCTTTAACTTAAAAAATATGTACCTATTGATATTAGGACCAAAATATAGACTAAACTTCTACCAAGTGATATGAACACGACACACTGTAAATTATCACTAGATTAAATTTTATCAGTTTCTCACTGAATGGACATTAATACTTTTTAGTACGATAACATTAGCTTCTGCTTAGACAACTAGAGAGGCAGATACCGTATGAACAGCCAATACTGACTTCAGTTTTCCTCAATGCAAAAGCTTTAAATATTTTTATTCAAGTGGCAGGCTTATGATGGCATTTCACAGCAGTTCGTTTCAATTAAATTCTCCTCTAAGAGTTAGAAATGTATCATATTGGGTTAGTACTCTAAGAAAATATCTTTTTTTCTTAGTCAAACACATTTAGGTATACATACAGGCTGATTTTATTACAAGATGCTTCCATCTAGTGAAGTGACATTCTTTGACAGTTTTTCCATGTTTGCTTTGGTGAACAATGGTTATTTTTTAAAAAGTACCAACAGGGATATAGTTTGGCTGATACAATAGTAGTCATCAAAATGGTAAAGTGGTCCCAGATCTCACTGCATATTTTGTAGGTTGGTAATTAGTGGCTAATAATTATCTATGCTCAATGCAATGTCACATATTAGGGTTCAATTTAGATAATGATCTTTTATATACAGGTGTTGTATTTGGGGTGGGGTGAAAAGAAGAACTATTTGAGTTTCACCATTACTGTAAGTCAGATCATTAACAACAACCAAAAAATTATGATATTCTATGTGTAGTATACTTGGCTACATAACTAAGATAAGATTTCTTGATACATGTGAAGGACTAAATCTGGGCATTTGTTTTTCATTAAATTAGAAAATGTTCATTATTTTTAATATTCAAATAATTTAATCTGAAGTGATCTGTTTTAAAAACATAACATAAACATATTCTTATGTAAATGAGCTGTACTTTGTGTATTTGTCTTTAAATATTCCTATTGGAGCCAGGCGTGGTGGTATATACCTGTAATCCCAGCACTTGGGAGGCTGAGACAAGAGGATTGTTGTGAATTTGAGGTCAGCCTGGGCTACAGAGTAAGTTCGAGGCCAGTCTGAACTACATAACGAGACCCTGTCCCCCTGCCCCTACAAAATGTTCTACGTAAATTATTTTTTAAATACAGACTTTATGGAGACAGTATGCCAAAAGAAACAAAGAAATAAATAGATTTTAAGCTTCTTTACAATCTTCAAACTTTCTCTTCTCTTTAGAATTTTTAAGAACTCTAATATGTATTAAAATACAGAAGTTCATAGAAAACAGATGCTACAACGATGTAACAGGTACCTTTATCTTGTAGAATGTGCACTGAATCTGCTGGAAGTCTGTGGAATGGTGTGGATGCAAGTCGGGCAGCGGATGCAAAGTCTCCTATGCTTTCAGGACTGGGTGCCAGGGTTTTATTGTAGCGAATACCCCAGACTGTTGAATCATCCAAAAACTCTTCAGTGTGAGGCTGAGGCACTTCCTGTAACAGAGGATGAACTATAACAAAGCAGAAATCTTTGTGTTTTTATGAAATTTAACACATTAACACCTTAAGATCAAGCTGGGAATGGTAGCGCAGGCTTGTAGTCCCAGCTATTTAGGAGGCCAAGGCACAAGGCTTGCTTGAGCCCAGGAGTTCAGGACTAGCCTGGGCAACATAGTAACACTTTATCTCAAAAACAAACAAACAAACAAAACCAGAAAAGCAGTTTCAAGATATAAAAAAAATATGTAATAAAAAAACCAATCTTTCATTTTTAACACAGCTCATTGGAGCCACATTGCAACAAGGGTCACATTTTTTTGGTCTTCAGTTTCTATAGTTTTCTTTAAATTAGGAAAAAAAAAGGTCTAGATTTATAGAAAAGTTACAGAGAAGTATAGAACTCTCTTATATCCTTTACTATGTGCCCTCCAAGTCAACCTCAGTACAACTCTGTACATTTGTAAAAACTAAACAATACTAGTAACTATAGGCTTTATTTGGACTTATTCGTCTCATTACACTTGGGGGATACATGCTATCAGCATGACATTATTTCCTGGTGAGCTTAACTCAATCATTTGATTAGATATCTGCAGTTTCCCCACTGTAAACTATTTTTCTCTTTCCCTACTCTATTTATTAGAAACAAGTCACCATATCTTGCCTACACATAATTAACAGTGAATTAAACTCCACCTTCCAGAGGGAAATCATCAAAGAATTCATAGATTAATGTTAAACTGCCATAGTAACTAATAATTTTGATGAGATAGTTGGAAGCCATGCAAGTACCTTGCTTGTTCTTACTGTTTTCCTTACTAAAGTTAGCATTCACCCATGGATTTCACCTGCATAATTATTACTGTGGGGTCCTAATGGTGACTTTCTATTGCCACTTATTCCTTCTACATCATTTTGAATTCTTCTGTAAGGAGGATTTATCCTTTCCCCCACACTGATTTATATCAATAGGGATATTTATTTTATTTCTTGGGTTAAAATCCAATATTCCTTTATTCTACTTATTTTCTTGTTCAAATTGTTCCAGTTTCAGTCATTGGCTTCTTCATGTTTGCTCCTGTGTTCTTTTGTTATGCTCAACGTTTTTCTTTTAGAAAATATAAAACCCCAGACCACTTCCTTAATTTGTAGTTTTTTTTTTTTTTTAAATGCTCTGGCCCCTAGAATCTGGCATTTCTCCATGAATATTATAGGTCAAGTTTTGAAGTCTGTGGGCAAAGACAGAAACTGCTGAGTCAGAACCGTACTTGATAATCCTCTTCAGTTGTCCTTAAAATGCCATGGATGATTTTTACACATTCTGCATTATCTTCATAAATCCTGTCATCTATCATTACTTCCAAGATTGGAAGAAAAACTGCCCGGTTGTTTCTTTGGGTGGATGAAGGATAAAACACTGCCTTATATTTAGCATCAGATATACAGAAAGAGCATTGTGGATTTTTTGTCAGAGCATTTACAGTTGAATAGTTCAGTAAAATATACCTTCAAAGTGATGGCACAATCTGAAATCTAGTCCATTATTTGGGAAATTTTTAAGCTTAAATGATTATGAGAAGAATTAGAGAGCTGGGCATCAGTTTATTCCAAAGAATCCACTACTCCTAAGAATCCAGATTCAGCAGGTTCTCAGCAAGGCTGGTGATAACAGCTCCTCTCGCTGATTCATCACAGCCAGAGGACCAGGTAGTAGGTGGAGAAAAAGCATACCACAAGGAACACTGGAGCCTGGATGAAGCCAAACATGGCTGAACACAATGGCTACTACAGGAGAAGAATGTAGTGGGCCAGCAAATGGGGGAAGCCTGTTGGCTGAGGTATGCTAACGACTGGCCATTTTAATTTGACTCAGCTTTGGTGTGTTTCTTACTATTATTCCACTATGGGCCTTGCTTCCTATGTGTAGGAAAAACATATACCCTCAGATGGTTTCTCCTAGCTAAAAGGAATGCTCTTTAAAGGCAAGAATCATAGCCAGTTTGTCTGACACATAATAGACATTCAAATTATTGTTGAATAATGTTCTAAAAGACACACATTCCTCAAAGAACATTGTATTTTCCAGCCCAATTCTGTGTCATCATACTATTTGATTGGCATAATCACTTGGTATAACAAACAAGAAAGGGTGGCAAGACCCATTTCACAGATTAGAACTAGAGATTTGCTTACTTTTGGTTTTGAAGGAAATGCACTGATAGAGCGTTCTCCAAAGGTCCTGGCTCCTATGGGCTTATTTTTAGGCTGTGGTAATCTAACAAAAGATTTGCAAAATTATAAATATTAAAATATATTAAATAAATGCTATCACTTAAGTGTTAGAAAAATTTCCCACTTAATCCTATTTAATGAGTTGACAGTTTTATGGAGATTCTTTACTTTTACAACAGTTCTAGCAAAACAGTACAAATTGAGTTAACTATGTAAATATAAGTTGACATATTTACTTAAGTGAGGGTAGAAAATATTTGTTATGCTGAGTTCCTAGCATTAGGAGCAAAAGAATTAGGAGCATTATAATGTCACGTACCATTTTATTTCTTATTCCTAGCGTCTAGCCTAGGTGTGGGACTCCTCTCTGCAAGTTAGCCATGCCTGCTTTCTATCTCAATATGAATTTCTTTTATGCTGTATCTATACTTCACCCTGACACTTCCTTTTCCATGGTTTAAACTAGTAACAGTGACAGAATTCCTAGAGCTACCCTACTCTACCCTGGGACATGGCTCTCTAAGGTAATGTCCTTCCACCTTAAAATATATTCTCTCTGCAGCATTATTCAACATAACATACTTCTTTTTCTACATTATTAGTCCTGCAAATATGAAGACCACATATAGATACCTGTATTGGTAGATTCATCCACACTTAATATAATTTCAAATTCACAGACTCCCTCAGTTCTCTGACAACCTATAATCAACGACACTTTTCTCTTTTCAATTATGCTTTACTTTGGAGGTCTGCTCTCTTGGAACTCCAGCATAGGAATGCAGACTGAGAGAACTTTGGAAACAAGTTCCTCCTGGTCACGTGATCAAAAGCTCACAGGTGGCGGAGCTAGGACGAGAGCTTAGACCATCTGGTCCACATTTCCCGCTTCTCCGCCCCACTGCCTTGAATTCTGTAGACGCTTCTGCAGTATGCTGGGGCATTGTGGTAACACATGTCCCTTTTAATGTTATCTTAACTATGTTTCTTTACCCATAATTTTCTTTGTTTCCATCTTCAAAAATAGGAAAACCATCTGGCAAAGAAATAATCTTATTGATTCCCCAAGCCCCAGAGGAATTTGCATTTTCTGAAAGAGAATAAAAAAAACAGCATTTCATTATTGTCCTAGAAAAACACACTATCTTTTATGCTAAACTTCAACTACAAATAAGGTAAAGAAATAACAGTTTATAGAAAAGAACTAGAATGAGTTTTTAAACACCAGTGTGACAAGTCACTCTGTAGCGAGGTGAAGTGACTTAACCACGGTCACTGGGTCTAGCATTTAGGCCCGAGTTCTCATCATGTATAAAGAATAATGTTCACCATTCTCCTATGACAGTACAATTGTCATCTGACTTAATAAAAGCTCTCAATGGTTTTGTTTTTCATTTCCTTTAAGAAAAAAAAATTAATCTTTCAGCTTTAGATTTCTAGTGCTCCCAAGTCTAACTGGATCTCGCTTACCTTTTTCATAATATCCGGTTCCCAGCATGAATCCCCTAATTCTAGACAAGTGGACTAGATGCTGGCCTCCGACACTTCACCTTGCCACCTCTCTATCAGGAAGGGCTCCAGACATACCTTGCATATTCAGGCCCTCTGGACTATTCCTAATCATGGAATTTTTAAAAACACTCAATTGTAATAATAATAATAATAATAAAAAAACAAGAAACGTAAAATCTATTGCACACATTGTAACCATGTCAAACTGTCACATTTTTATTTCATGCACCCCTTGCCCATATATGATGGGCAAATCAAGGGCACAAGCACAATCTCATATAATCCTTCACAATGCCTGTGGCAACCTCCCACAATGCTATGTACTCACTAGCTTTTAAATAATGAATAATTACTTTGAAACTGGGCTTCAAATGCATCTTCATT
The DNA here is from genome assembly GCF_000276665.1 of Chinchilla lanigera. Lineage (NCBI taxonomy): Eukaryota > Metazoa > Chordata > Mammalia > Rodentia > Chinchillidae > Chinchilla > Chinchilla lanigera. Next base: position 3,171,922 of record NW_004955470.1, on the reverse strand, counting down.
TTGATCTAGAGATGGCCATTCATCTTTGTCATCAGAAATATCAGGAAGTGTAGGAGCCTGAAACATATTCATGATGAAACCTTAAAGAGCAGAAAGAATACTTGTCAACAGGCGGAAAAAGAGCGTCCATTAATTTGTTGCAGTCACCACACGCCTACCAAAGTGCTTTACCTAATGCTTCTTTTGTGTGCACGGTAGGTGATGGCTGCACTTTGGATGGTGTTGCCTGAGCCATTCCCAGTGATGTGTTTGGAGTAGTGTGAAAAGAACTTGTGCTAGTGACCTTATGTGTTTCACATCCTGGCACAGGAAGAGAACAAAACACAGTATCAACAGCCAAATCATAACATGTTAAATGGGACACAATTACGGTAATTTATTAAATTCTATTTGCTATTGTACTAGTTATCATGAAAGATTTCCATTATTATATTTCAGACTTATTGTTGTAAGAGTACTAGGAAGTAGGGGAAGGCAAGATTTATCCTTTTGCAGAAAAGCAAATGAAGATTCAAAGAGATTATGTGTTTGGCCTGAGCATGAGCCAAGGTAGCAGTTTTGTTGACAATAGCATCCTTAGCTCCACAGTATCTTAAGTATTACATGCTCATAGTCACAGCGTAAATGTTCTCCCATATTATATTGTACATCTTAAGACCATATGATAAATATTATAAATCTTAAGACCACTTTCCATCACAGCTGGAGCCAGACGCTAGTGGATAAGGCCTGCACACCCTGGCCCTGTTTGCTCAGGTCTCAGCTTCTTCCTCCTCCTTCCCCAGGTCACTCTGCAGCACTGGCCTTTGCTGGGCTTAGAACACACCTGACACATTTCTGCCTTAGGGCTTGGTACTTGCTGTCCTCTTTTCCTGAGGTGGGTTCCCCAAGGTGGCACACCTGACTAAGGTCCTTTACCAAATATCACCTTCTTTTCAACATCTTTACTTGCTTCCTTTGCTGAAATTTCAATCCTCCCATGCCAAGAATAGCACTTTCTTTTGGTAAGGATGTTCATCTTTTTGTTAATGACTGCATCTTTAAGTGCTTAGTCTGGTTCCCAGCATGCAGTCAGTAATACTTGGTAACATGAATGAGTCTCTGGTGGTTTCAAACAGGCCTGCTCCTAAACTGCCAGGGGAAAGGATGCCATAGTCACGGGGTAGGAGTAATGCCTAAACTGAGCCTTATGCAATGTACAAAATGTATGTCCTACATAAATGCCTCCACTCAAGTACCAAATGGGAGTATAATAATACTGCTGCTAATTAAACTTTGTATCACTGTTCCCACCTATTGTACCAAAGATGACTTTCATTTGAAATGGTTGGAGGTTTCCATAATCTGCCCCTGGCAAGAGGAAGGTAACACTTAAGTTCAGTAAGGTCTGAAGACTTCCTACACCATAGCCACAGTACAGGCTCTGAGCAATCCAAAACTTTGTTGAATACATTAGGATGGGAGTTATTATGATGAAATATTACCTTCCTTTGTCTCAGCTCCACTCTGCAACTTGAGTTCATGGGAATTTAGACTAATACATCTGAAAGAAAAAGCTCTTGAGAAACACTAAAGAATAAAAATGCTTTGCATATTGAAATTTTTAACTTTCAAGAAATAATAGGAAAATAAATTAGTAGCAATTGTATGCCTTTTGTTAAAATACAGATGCAAATGCTTAGGTCCATAGATAAGTAAATGAAACATTTTATTTTTTAAAAGACAGTTGAAGTGAATGAAGATAAAACAAAGCATCTGGCACATACTGGACACTGTCATGTTCATTTCCTCTCTCTATTTACTATACAAGACACATTACAATTAAAAATATAAATTTAACTCTAAGGACTTTGGCTCTTTAATTGTTCTATTTCTCTATAACACAATTTAAATGCAATAAAATTATATTTTGCCTATACGCTTAATATAGATTAGATATTATCACATATATTACATATTTATATAAAAGTATAGTTTTATGTTAAAAGCAAAAAAGAGTAAACAAGTGATGTGATATTAATTATAATTTCTGAAATCTGAAAAATTCCTCAAAATTGGAAGCAAACCTTCACAGCAGTGTGGAGGTAGACTGATCCCAAACTGCACCCACGGGAGGACAGAAGGAATACAGAGACACATGTCAAGCAACTGTCTGCATAGTAACAATGCCTGCAGGTACTCAGAGTGAGTAAGAAAAAGCATGTTCAGCCTACAACTGATTACCTTCCAGGTCCAGACAACCAGTACAGTTTCAGGGAATCAAAAATAACTCAAGAGAAAAGTATGAAGTAAAACAAGTATTTGAAAAGAAACGTGGAATAAGTAAGTCTGAAAGATTTGGAGGCAGTGTTGTGATAATGGTTTTTCAACAACATACTAATTCACACTTAAAATTTATTTTAAAAATCTGGAATCATTCACCTTTTATGTATCACTCTTGGCAGATCATGTAAAAGACCAACAGATGCCATTCATAACACTGTTATCTCTAGGACCAGCTTCGGCTTACCTGGTGTCTGTCACTGGCTGGGCTGTCAAAGGAACAAGAGGCACTACACTCTGGTTGATGGCTGGGGACGCCAAAGCAGCAGGTGCCATAAGAGGAACAATAGGAGCCACTTCTCTGTGCTTCTCTCCCAAGTTCTTGGAGGTCTGCTGATTGATGGCTGGGAGACGTGGAGCTCTCTGTTCCTGCTGGGAGCCTACACTTGGCCCTGTATGTGCTAGATTAGCCTTTCGTGTCAAGCAAACAAACAAAAACAAAACCACAAGGTCAAGATCATTACTAAACAGGCATTAGAGCTTTTCAAAGCATGGCATCTAGATTCTATACCTTTTGAAGCATCCCTTACCCCTTCAGTAAACTATTTGTTTTAAACTATTCATTTAAAAATGAACAGTTGGCAACAAAAGACCACCCTACACGATAGATATGTTGTAGCTTCTCCATCAGACTAGCAGCTCATACTTTAACCACTGAAAAACCACCAGCCCCTACAACTGTGTTAGTGTTTAAGGAGTACTTTATTTTCTCCACTTAATTTTCAGAAAAGGTAAAAAAATCAAGGTTATCAAATGCTCACAATGGTGGTGTATTAAAATATCCCTGGTTACCATTTTCTCTTTAATGACTATCATATATGTATATATATATATAAACTAAACCACCACAAAAGCATGGTTTAAAATCTGAAACGTAACTATTTCAACTTAAAATATTTTTCTATAAGTGAACACTCTAATGTTATAAACTTAAAAGACCCAAGAATTAATTCCTCGCCATATAAAAGTATTCTTTTTTTTTTGTTTTTTTTTTTTTGTTTTTCTCCGGTACCGGGAACGGAACTCATGACCTTGCACTTGCCAGGCAGGCGCTTTTGCCGCTGAGCTAAATCCCCAGCCCCTCATATAAAAGTATTCTTAGAAAATTTTAAGAAAAACATTAAATACCTAGGCTAGGAATGTCATTTCATAGACAAGTGGACAAAAAGAGGGACTACAAGGGAATGGGACTGGGGGAAGGTGAAGGGTAAGAGAAGGCAGAAGGAAGTATTGACCTGATGAAGGCACAGCATATGCATATATGGAAATGTCCTGGTAGAGCCCATTAATGTGTACAGTTAATATGTATGAATAAAAAATGACCTATACCATTTACTCATGTACTAAATTAGTAAAGATTTTAAAAAATCACAGTGCAGTTGACTATTACTTATCTGAAGTGATTGGGATTAGAAATGCATTTAATTTCAGGATTTTTCACATTTTGGAATATTTGAAGACTTACCCATGGGAAAAGATTTTAGATAATTTCAGATTTTTGGATTAGGGATGCCCAATTTATATTAAATTGTGAAGAAATATTTAAAAATACAACCAGAGATTTTCTCTATAATATATCAAAACATACAAGATAGCTTTAGTGACTACACAATATGGAATGATCAAGAAGAGCTCTAGTGAGCAAAGCAAAGGCACAAATATTTTAGAAATGGATTTTGTATATATAAATTTCCAGCATGGGATATTTTAAATCAACAAGGAAAGACAGGACAGTCTAATAAATGATTACAGGACAAGTGGCAATCTACTTGGAAAATATATCCTTATGCCAGCCATACACATAAAAGTTCCATGAAGGAGGCCCCTGGTAAAGACAGTGGTTTAAACACTTGATTTATCATCTCTCCCCCCCTAAACCTCACAAAATGGCAGTAGCAGAATTCTAATACCAGAAACAGCTATTAGAGGAGGTTGTGTGTCTTTGGTCTTAAAAGAAGTTCAGGAATCAGTACTAGATGTACCTTAGAATAAAAATGAGGATGGGCTGAAAATAAGGATGTGGTAAAAGCAGGTCTGTTGAAAAACTAGATTCTGAGATCCATTCTTACAGGTACACATGGAGGGGGATCCTTGTACCCCATCTGTCAAGAGATTAGAGGTTTCTATTTTTTAGAGAAATAATCCAGAGAATTCTGGACTAGGGCTAAGGGTGAGGCAATAGATACAAAATGAGAAACAAAAGGACTGAGTCAGTTTATTTACTGAACAGCCTAGTCCCTTTCTTTAGCTCCCTAAGTGCTAGAGAGCTCAGGTTAGCTCTCTAACCCAAAGATAATACTCTCAGGTACCTTTCTGCCCAAGAAAAGAGACATCCCCCTGTAATGCCCACCTGCAGTTTCTACTCAGCCTTCTCAGACTTGCTTTTGCATGAGAAAACTGTCCTGATCATTAGATACCTCATGGCAAGCTTTGATACAAAGGACAACAATCCAAACAAACAAACACATAAGCTTTGATACAAAGGACAACAATCCAAACAAATAAACACATACGCATGAGAGATCAAGAGTTCTGACCAGAAAGAAAAAAATATTAATATCCTCAAATTAAGATGCAAGATGTTACATTCACAAAATAAGAATAGGAAGCTGTGAAAGTGAGCATTCATAATTAAAAGTAACTTGATCTGAAGATGATGTTAGAAACAAAATAAAAGGATCCATAAGAAGTTGAGTCTACCTCTCAGAAAATGGGGGGTGGGGAGGTAAGGATGGATAGAAAAAAGGTAAAGAAGCTTAAGAAAGTTAGATGATCAGTCAAGATAGTCTAACAGAGAACATGCACAGAGAAAAATTATCAAAACAACAAAAACACAACTAGGAAAATTCCCGAGAGCTGCTGAACTGTACCAACCAAGTAATGAGTATAGTGCAGGGAAAGCTAAACACTAAACACATCATTACTTTGTCACAACATGAAAGATGATCCTACAGACTTCCAGAGAACAGTGGTGGTCACATTAATAAAATCCAGAATCAGAATGATTCTGGACCTCTCAACCCAAACAGCACAGCCAAAAAACAATGAAGCAGTGCCTTCAAAAATTATGAGGGGAGATGGTTTCCTTCATAGAACATAATTCCTAGCCAAATTACCAACCGCATGAGTGCAGAATAAAGATGCTACTAGACATGCGAGAGATGATACATTTGAATATAATGAAAGGATATCTTTAGTTTTTCTCACAATGTGGGGTAGATGATAAGTACCAAGAAAAAGAAAACAATGAGACAATTATATAGGAAAGACATAAATTATATAAGAAAAGAAGTCCAAATAAGGAAAAAACAAAACAACCCTATAGAAAAACAGATAATTTATCAGAGTCACTTTAAACAGTTTGTCTCTATTTGTCTTAGCAACGAAGGTATCAAACAAGCCTGTTTAAAAAAAAAAGCTACATTAGGGGGCTGAAAATATTTAAGCTGTACCGTGAGATCTAGGACCACTGCACCATTTTTATGACTACTACTTTATCAGCCAAACTATATCCCTGTCAGTACTTTTTGTTAAAATCTCTTAAATAAATAACTGTATTCAAATTCCCACTATGTTATGTATTCATTGTCCAAAAGCTGGAAACAAGAACTTCATATGCTAGTAGGTGAATATATAGACACGTATGCATGCATGTCTATGAAAATACTAGTCATTCTGGCCTCTAAATTCTTTTGCTCATTCTGTATTTTGAAAATCTTTCCATGTCAAATTATTTTAAAAATTTGGCAAATTATTAGCTCAGTGAGAATCACCTCTAAAAACAAGGCAAGAGTGCAACAGTCGTCACGCCAGGCACAGCCTGTGCCAGGGAGGAGCACGCACGTACCCCAGAGCTTCCCCGGGGGCCGGGCAGGTCCTCGTGGGACAGCTCCGCCGCTCGATGCAGTCTCCTGTGGAGTTCATCCATTTTCTGTTTTAACAGTTGCTCTTCAAAAGCATTTGCTTCTTTCCTTTTCATAAAATGTCTGTCTTCATTTCCTTTAGGAAAGATTAAAAAAATGGTTTGTGTGTGAGCCTTAAATTCTGGTCATCAGAGGAAAACATGCAAAGGGAATAAAAGGTACTTTCACTGTTTACTATATTTCAGTACTGAAACTTGTATTACCTTTTAATTATAATCTTTACTTTCTCTCAGCATAGTTATTATTAAATTCAGGCAAATAAGTTACAAAAACTTATATGGTGATCAACAGTAATATTTAGAAATAGCACAGTATAATACTAAACTTTTTATAAAACTGTGATTCTGTAAGTCATTTTAAAATGATTTTACATTTCAGGTTTTAAGAGACGCAATTCTCTAGGTACTTTCTAAGAAGTAAAAGAAAAGTGCACTAAAGGGCCAGTCCTACTTCCACTAACTGCTCCCCTGGCTACACTCCAGACAAATAGGGATTGGCTGCAACTTCAGGTCATAGCATGTGAGAGATAACATTACGCATGCGCTACCCAAAGTGATATAAATATATCTTCTTTCAGCCAGGCATGCTGGTAATCTCAGCAATTGGGAGGCTGAGGCAGGAGGAATGCCATGAGTTCAAGGCCAGCCTGGAATACACCGTGAGACCCTGTGTCTCAAAAACCAAAATCCAAATACCCAAATGGGTCCCCCATGAGTGTTAATTGACTTTTCTTTCTGTTGTTGACCAAATATAAAAAGTAATGAACAAAAAAAAGGCTCATAGATAGATACAGTTCAATTAACATGGATGATATAAAAGCCCCGAGTGTAACAGAGGTGCATTTTCCTGTCCCTAAGGTGCACATTGTTACAGTAAAGGCCAAGTGCAAACAGTGATGCTAAGGCACACATTTTCTCTGGGAGGAACAAAACTCAGTCCACTATATAGCCATAAATGACATGGCACTTTGATCAGAGGATTCCTGATCATATTTTGTTTATAGTAGGTACAGAGTTTGGAAAATTTCTGAGATTTTAGTTCCTAACCTAATCCCTTCACTGTACAAGTAAGAGACATACAGCTTTATAATTATTATATATAGAAGTTCAAATCCACACAGATAATATTTAAAAGCTTTAAAATGTCTTATTTCACTAATGATATGGTGACAATGGTATGGGTATCTATTTTAATGTTGTTTCCAACATGAGCTCTACTATCAGAAAATGGATTTAGCTCTTAGAAAAACATGGCTAATATGGTAGTATGTAACAAAGGATTCTAGCTTTGTGATAGGATGAGCTGGAGATGTTTTTTGCGGAGTCAGCAGAGTCAATTAGTCAATCAAAAATGTTATTTATTATGTTAAGTGATAAATTTTGTTTTTCTTCTGGTACCAGGAATCGAACTCACGACCTTGCACTTGCCAGGCAGGTGCTTTGCTGCTGAGCTAAATCCCCAGCCCCTATGTTAAGTGATATAAATATAACTGAAAATATAATATTGCAAGCACCCCATTGTTCATGTTTTCTCCGCTGGTTGTATTTCTGGGCTCTCAGTTCTTCAAAGGAAAGTTCTGAGTCACCACAAATAAGCTTCTCCTTGCAGTACATAGCAACTTGTTGAACATCAGCTTTTGCTGCCGAAGATGAGTGTGTAGAGTATTCTGATTTAGAAATCATGATCACCCTTTGTTCCCTATAGGGGAAAAATATATCATTTACAACAATGTACTAAAGGAACTCTGGAAGGAATACAAATAATAGAGCAATGCACTGATTGTACTTGCTTATTTGACTCTTTATCAGAAGCTGAAGGTGTCATTCTGGAAAGTTCTGAAACCTAAAAGACAAAATAAACATGAGCATTCAGTTACTGAAAAGTAATCATCCAAATTACTTCATAAATCAATATGAAAATGTTCAAGAAAAAGGGGCCTATTAAACTTTCTTAAGCCCAATAAGAAAGCCACTTAAAAAAATTAAAATTTTCTTTCAGCATTACTGTAACCTTGGGAGTTTCCAACACTACCATAGCATTCATTCACTAAACAAGTATTTAGGGAACACTTCACACATGTCATACAATGAGCTAGGTTTGGGGAATAAGACCATCAATGAGACCCATTTCTTCTGACTAAAAGCTTAGTCAGGGGGTGCAGCAATAAGAAACGAGGTTGGCAAGCATGTGTACAATGAAAATCGAAAAAGTCTGTACTATCTACCAAAGTTAGAAATGTGCCAGGCATGGTGGTGCACACCTGTTATCCCCAGTGTGCACCTGTCATTCCAGGTGTGCACTTGGGAAGGTAAGGCTGAAGGATTGCAAGTTCAAGACCAGCCTAGGCAATTTGGCAAGGTTCTGTCTAAAAAAATAAAAAGGAGTGGGGATTTAGCTTAGTGGTAATACACTTGCCTAGCATAGGTTTAATGCCCAGGACAACATTCTACTTTTGGATAAGGGTTATATTAGTGAAACAGAAACATCTCTATTAAATTAAAATTTAAGGAGGTCCTTGGTGAGCTGTGGAGGACAAAGAAGCTGGAAAACATGAGGTGGAGGGGAGAAGAGACTTGAGCATTTTTCTATGTCCATAAACTGCCAGGAAGAAAAGCTCTTAACGGGGGAAAAAAAAATCTGTGAGGATGAAAGACAGGCATAAGTGGAAGGCTATGCTTTCTCACTGTAATCGCAGGGAATGACGCAGTTATATTTACTGATGGGTGATAGAAAATTAAAATGTCATCGGATGATTTCTGCTCCTTTGCCAAAATAGTACAGTACCTTTTCCAGTTTATGGAAGTGAAGTTAGAGATATATAGGTCCCAAATTTGAGGACAGTAAAAGGAAGCTTAAAGTTATTATAATCTGGCATATAAAAAGAATGAAGTGAAAGACATTAAAGACAATCAAGGGGTGATCTGGGATATAGGAAACACAGTTGCCTGGGAGTATCAGAGCCCTGGTTGAGGCATGGGGGCTTTTAGGCAGGGCTTAGATCCGCGGAAAATTCTAAGTCTGGGTCTAGGTATAGCAGAAAATGTGCCCCCTGCCAGTATACTTCAGTTGCCCAGGTGACCGTTCCTGTTACAGTTCCAGTTGCTTCTGTCTCTCGAAACAGCTGGTCACTGTGATGTGTAGCTGGTCACTATGATGCATATTGTAAGAACCAATCAAAAACAGCCAAGTATTCTACCTCTGTACTCCCCCTCCCTGCAGCCCCATAAAAACCTCCCTCCCTGGGTCTTCGAGGCCTGACATTGAGGAACAACTGATTCCTTTTCAGTGCCTGTCTGACATTAAGTAAATCTGCCTCCAAATCCTGGGTGTCCTTTTGGTGTTTCTGTTGCCCTTGCATAGGAAGGAGCCCAGCAGAACAGGGAGGCAAGGGCATCAGTCGCACAGGAGTTGTTGAGGAGGAAATGAAGATAGGAGTTGTGTGGTAGGGGTCCTAGGCCCAACAACAATTATGTTTAAGTTGAGTACAAAAAGATAACAACAGGCCCAGAAAGCTGTCCTGGGAACAGGTTGCTGACCGGTCAGTCACAAGGTCAAACAAACATAATGTAGCAGATACAGAAGGCAGCCGGAATGGTTGCTCAGCACCATTCTAACAAACATTGTTACCTGATTCTTAGCTGAGTTCTTTCCTGGACTTGATTTTGATGTTACCCTTTGGTTTAAAATTTGAGAGTTATGCAAAGGTTCTGAGGTTCTAGCTATGAGAGAAAAAAAGATATAAAAAGTAAGGGAAAATCATACTAAATAAAATTATCATATCAATGTATTCTCTTGATCTTTCAGTAAATAAATCAACTTATTTACAAATCTCACAAAATGGACTAAAAACTTTTTAAAGACAAGTGTTAGAGACCATTTTCTGACCAATTCAAAATGTTCAAGGACATACCTAAAAGAAATATAAAACCTAACTAGTTACTTTAAGCAGGCTAGGGTAGCCAATGCTTATTGCCAAAATATGATCTTTATTTCTATGAGAAAAACAAAAGGACAGTATTTCCTAAAAGCTGCATTAAAGACATCTCATTCAATTCATAGCACATGGAGTCTGATTTTTTTTAAATTCCCAAAATATGGTGAAATCATCAAGATTTCCTTGTCGAGTTTCTCTTTTAAAGAGCTAGGACAGAGTTCTTGCTATGCAGGGTTATTTAGGGAGCGTTATTATGATCTGAGTGCCTTCCTATTACCTGAGAGACAGTATAATCTGTAAATACTAGACGGATATGACTCCTTTTAAAAAATCAGTACATGTTTGCAGTATATAAGGATTACATTATTGAGGGAAGTTCGTATATGTGTATAATAGATGGACTTGATTTCTAAGAGAAAAGAATTAGAGACTAAATGATCAACAATTGAGAAATTTTAGAAAATATTATTTTACCTTGAGCTGGCAAATGGGTTTCAGGGAGCCGTGTCTGAAATAACCTAGTGATATTAGAAAAGGCATCAGTATAGATTATAAATTTATAGTTTAACATATACCTGTATTAAGGTGGAAACCTAATTCAATAGGCAGTTTAAGGCCTGTGGCTAAGAGGGAAGGGAAAATTGAATTTTAGAGTTGTTTCAAAATTAAAATATAACTTTTGGCAATATTCTTTTATCCAATATACTTATTTCTCCCTTTGCCTAGTTATATCAGTATTTTTTCAAATTCACATAAATGTTTCTTTCTCTATGTATCATCTGCAAATATTATAACAGAGGTGGTTTAATTCATTCATACCTTAGCTATTTTATACATTTGGAACAAAACGAAGATAATGGTTGGAAGAAAAGCTTAAAAGTACAAAATTAACACCACTGCCTCAAAATATTATCATTCATGCTCTGTGAGAACTTCTAAATGTCACTTCACGCTACTTTTACACATCAACTCTACTCATCAAACAACGTGCAATTTTCCAGCCTAACATTTTTGAGTAATGCAAGTAAGAGTGCATCTTATAAAGGCATGTACAGCCAAATGCTAACCCTTGTTTGGCTCTTAATTCTAACAAACCAATAGTAATGAAATCATTTTACAGATGGGGAAAGACTGAAAATCAGATAATATTAAAGAACTATTGTTAATTTTATTAGGTGTGATTCTGCTGAGAGGACAGTGAAAAGCAGGGACAGGCTTTGAATAGGTGGTTTGGTTATATGCACCACAAGGTTTAAAACTCTTTGTATACCCTCTGGTGCAACTGTTATAATTTTGAGAGTCTATCAGAAGGAACTAGATAAAAATAGAAAATATATTAAAAATACTTTTATGAAAAAAGAGAAAAGATCTTAATACAAAGCTACTTATATAGCATGATATAAAACATGCTTTATAACCCTGTAACAATTAATAACAAAGCAAAGCCTATGAAAATGCAGAAAGGTTGCTTGTGCTTATTTAGTTTTCTGTATTTTAAAAATTTCCTAAATGAGGTATATTTAATCACAGAAAAAAATTAAAGATGGTGAAAAAAAAGGGTATTTGTCATGACATTCATTGTTTGCTATGGTTTGAATGACTCCAGCAAAACTCGTGTTGAAATTTAATCCCCTGTGAGGTATTACAAGGTGGGTCCTGTAAGAGGTGGTTAGGCATGAGGGCTCTGCCTCTCTGAACGGGTTAGTCTATTCATGGGTTAATGGGTTATCTCCAGTGCGCCTGTTACAAATGCTTGTTGGCTCTGTCTCTTACCATGTGATGCCCTGTGCTGCTTGGAGACTCTGGAGAGTCCCTACCAGGAGGAAGGCCCCCACCAGATGTGACCCCTTAACCTTGGACCTCTCAGCATATATAACCGAGTCTGTCATGTTCAGTTAGAATAACAGAAAACAGGTTAAGATAATGTTTTTCTTTATAAAAAACAAAATATTATAAACAATTTAAATGTCTAATTGGAGAATGGTTAAATTATGACACAACTCTGACAGACTTCACAAGCTCTTTAGAAATAATTTAAAAGTTCATAATTTCTTAAGAGCAGTATAAAGCTCAGTATATATAACCACACATGCAGTATGATTTACTGCTAAAATAAATAAGCACAAAGACACACATGGGCACAGGAAAAGCTATTGAAAAGAAATGTACTAACATGCTAAGAGTAATATTTCTAAGCAGTTTCTTTACACTATTTTGTATTGACCATATTTTCCACAATAAGGATTTCCTTATGAAAATAGATAACAATACAATTTTTAAGAGCAAATTTTTCATTTCAAAGTAGGAAACACCATAAAGAGCTTTATTTTGGAACTACCTGTACTGCTGTTGTAATAGCTCTCTAGGTTCAGCCTTGTTTTGAAGTCCTCTCCGAAAAATGGCACTAGCATGCTGCAATTGTCCTTGGGCTTCCAGATGCCCAGCCCAGGATATGTATAGAGAAGATGATTGGGTTCCGATTCCTTGGTTGTACAGAAACTCAAAAAACTGATGAAGGTCACTGTTATACTCAGCCTATAGAAACCCAGAGCAAAACCATGGAAGAACAATGAGATAAAGGTAGAGAGAGGCTGGTTAATAGGTACAGGGGTACAACTGGACGGGAGGAACAATAGCTACTTTCTATTGAAAAGCAGAGTAACTAAGTGACATTTTACATTTAAAATAGGTATCAGAGAGGATTCTGAATGTTTTCAACATAAGAATATATGTCTAAGGTGATAGATATGCTAACTGTCCTGGTCTGATTCTTGCATGTTGTACATATGTATGCAAATATCACATGGTACCCCATAAATATGTACAATTATTATGCCAATTAAAAATAAATATACTAAGAAAAATAAAAAGACATAAGAAAATGGAACTGCTAATGTAGGTCTGGCCCAGATATAGCCAGCCTCTACAAGTATTCATGGCGGCCCAAAGGTGGATGACAAACCTACAGGTTAGGTCCATTCCTTTCCTTGACATTCAATTACTCTGGAATTAAGTATACTATTTCCCAAGATAGCGGGATCTATTACATAAAGCATTATTTTGTCTTTATCTAATCTGAGTCAAGTTCTAGAGGGTGCCTCTAATTGCAGTAATTTGTGTTTTCATGAACAAATTCATATTTACCCTACCTACTCTGTACATGATTTTATTACTCAAACCTTCACACTTTTATTCTGGATTAAAGATTCCAGTATTTAAAACCTGAGGCTGCCTTCTCCTTATAGTACTAAATTCAGTTTTTGAGAATTAAAATTTTTATTGCTGTACTCTCCATGAATTTATTTTATACCCCCAAATCATCTTAGCACCTGAGAATATCTGTTTATGCTCCATCCCCCAAGCACACATCCTAGACAATAAACTTCTTAATTTTACATTTCTACTTAGTGTTGGAACATTTACACACTTGAACTAAAGATGAGGATTCTTAAACTACCAGCTCCATAATACAGAGGACAAGTCTCCAAAAACACACATTTCTGGCCATACTACTTTAAAAAATTTATGACTAGAAATAAAGAATTAAAATAAAAGGCAATTTAAAATGATCTTAAAATTTAGGGAATAAAAGAAAAAGTACAATATTGTCAGAGACTGGATTATCCATTTGAAAATATACTCACAAATTTTAGACAATAATTGATGAATCTTGGGTCACTGTGGTATCTCTTCTTATCTAAAAATTCCTTCATTAAATGTTCTAATAACATTACCAAGTATTCTTTATTGTCAGGAAAATTCTCTTCTACCCATTGCATATAACTAGAAAAATATTGACAATGTTAATTTTTCATAGGGTAGCATACAGTTGGTATAAAGAACAACACAAAACAAAACAGAACAGAACAAAACAAAACAAAACAACTAAATGCTAACCTTTCCCATTCGCCAAGTGGGTCATTGCCCCTGTAGCTCTGCATATGGGCTTCAAACATTCTAGAAGAAAGAACAGTGTGCACATGGGATATTAGGTACAATTCCTAAGAGCAAAAGATGTATTTCATCACATATATTTCATTTGTATATTTTTAAATGGAAATCTTAACTATCAACACAAATGATATATAAAATTTAAAAAAGCATTCACTCAGAAGTAGTCATAAACTCAGAAGCAGTGCTTCTCCACAACAAAGTTTGAGTCTCCTTTTCTCCCTGTCCCCAGTGTCATTACTGTCCTGGGGCGGAGATGGGATGTTTGCCCTTTTTTCTCCTAGCAGTGCCATTAAAGTGTGGCCCTGCTCAGACCCCCTCCCTTGCTTCCTAGGAGTCTGGCTGAGGCAGGACTGCACAGATCCAAAGAGGGCTTGTGAGTGAGTTTAGCAGCCTGGGTACTAGAACTTGGAGATTCCAGATACAGTTTGCTTCCTGGGCCTCAGTGTAACACCTTGTCCCTGAAGAGCATATGGTGGAAATACCCACAAACCAACCAGTAACTAGAGCTCCCAGAGAACTCTGCTTCCCTTACTCACACATATCCAACCATGGCTTTATGAGGGATGACATTTGATCAGGGTGGGAAAGCCACACAGCTCTGTTGGGGGATACAGTCAAGGCCCAGAGAACTTCAGGAACTGTCCTCTACCAGGAACAAAGAAAGAACCATGGCTTTAGTGTGACAGGACAGGAAGGTGGGGTAATAAGTTCTAATTCACATTTTAAAATGTGCGCTTCCTTTTTCCAAGAGTAGGTGGTGGTGGCGGCAACAGAAGTGGGAACCAGTTAGGAAGCTTCTGCAAAGGCCCAGGGACTGGTGCGTTGGACTAGGTTGGGAGAGTACATGTGTGTAATCTGGCACTTGTATTAGAGAAAGAGAATGCATCTGCATTCTAGATATGAGAAGCAAGTTAAAAAAGACACTTAGGTTTTTTATCTGAGAAATTGTAGGTTTGTTTTTCTTTAAAGGGAATTTAAAAGCAATACTTTTGTAGATGATTTCTTTGGCATAATTTGAGTTGGTTGTTAAAAGAAACTGTAGCTTTCAAAAGCTATTCTTCTATAAAGGAAATCTGCATCAATTCACATTAGTGAAGTAAAAAGAAGACTTTCTCTGAGCCTGTCTTATTTGGCTCTTTCCTTTCTGTCTTTTATTTTCAAGTGCCTGTGAATCTGCACATACAATTTTTTTGTCTTTTCTCTTAATTTATGGTCAGTTTATTCCAGGGACAGAAAGTAGAAGGAAAATCTTAAGTTATACTTTATTGTAGCTAATGTTTAAGTATACAAATGAAACCAGTGTTTCTTCTCACTCAAAATTCAGAAGCCACAATAGAAAAAAACTACATAAAAATTAACCATAGCTGGGCATGTTGGCATATGTATATAATCCCAGCACTTGGAAGGCTGAGGGCAGGAGAATCTCCTTGAGTTTGAGGCTAGGCTGGCTACCTGGTGAGTTCAAGAATAGCCCAAAACACAAAGCGAGATCCTGTCTCAAATAACCCTATCACCCCCTGAAAATCAACTACAATATATAGTAATAAAAAACTGTAGATCTCAACTAAACAAAACAAATTTAAGAACTGACAAGCAGGGTTGAAAGAAAGCTGAGATAAAGAAAAGATTTCTAGAAATTGAAAGAAAAAAGTATGTACCAACCCAATTTTGAAAAAAGAGCTGAAGGTATTTTTTAAAAAGCATTTCACAGAGAAATATAAATGGCTCTCAAACTTGAAAAAATGTTCAAGCTCTCTCATAAGAAAAATTCACCTCAATGAGATATGACCTCT
>NW_004955470.1:3149633-3155885 GCF_000276665.1 Chinchilla lanigera | reverse complement strand
CAAGGGTTGCTTGCAAATAAGAGGGTGTCCAAAGTCTGCTGAGGGAATTGGCAATGTAGTATTTCTCCCTTACCTAGATTGCTACTGGATGCATGAAACCATAGATAGTACTAAACCATATCCGTACTATGCTTTTTCATATATTATATATTTGTAATAAGGTTTGATTTATAAATTACATATACCAGTAATGTAGTTTAATTTACAAATTAGGTACCATAAAAGATTAACACCAGTAATTTATAATAAAATAAAACATTTTCAGACTTTCTTTGGATGGTATCCTTTCCCCTTAATCAACTTCAACTGCTGGAAATATGCCAGCAGTTTCTTCAGCACATGCAATCTCTCCAATTGAGTTTTGTAGTTTTCAGTCCAAAACTATTCCTGAATCTCTGCAACCATCTCTTCCTTGCAGTAAATGGCTTCATGTCACTCATTTCAGGGGCCCCTTGCTGAAGTCTTCCTACAGGCCCATTGTTTTCTGATGCAACACATTGCTGTCAATAGGAACACTTTTTCTGTTCATGTATTCTACACCCAAATTTAATTCACTTCCGGGATAAGTACATATCATATATGATAGCTATAACCTTTGTTGTTTGAAGTATGACAGCAAAACTAGCATAAATTTATTTATCCTTCCTTCATAATTTCATGGGTAGAAGATTCATTTTTACCATAGATCTCAGCAATCTCAGCATACAATTTTGCTCTTCATATTAAGTGAAGGACTTTTATTCACCTTTTCACTTAAAGGAAGCACATTATGGATTCTCTTTGGCATATCTGAATTGCCAGGAATACTATTGTGCTTTGGGACCACTTTTTGGTAAAATAAGGTTTACTTGAGCACAAGCACTGCAGATACCATAACAGACAGATCTGATAACTGAGGCTAGTGAGTGTCTAGTGGGCAGGTAGCTGTATAGCTTGAATACACTGCACAGAGGGATGACTCACTTCCTAGCAGAATGGCACACAATTTAAAGCTCACAAATTGTTTATTTCTGGAATTTTTCATTTAAAATGTTTGGATCATAGTTGGCTATAAATAACTGAAATCAGGGAAAGCGAAACCATAGAGTGGACCACTAGATCTAACAAAATCACAGATGGATTTAGGAACCCAGAAAACAGATACATCTGTGTATATACAAAATGCCAGATGCATTTTTTTCTTTGCCATAATGTTATTTGTAATAACAAAAGACTGGCAGCAATCCAAGTATCTACTGATAGAGGACCGTTTAGATCAATTATGGTATGTGAAATATTATGCAGCTGTAAAAAAAAAAGTAAAAAAGTTCTATGAGGGGGCTTTCTATTCTTAATTTCTTTTTTTTTTTGGGACAAGATCTTACTATTTAGCCTACGGTGGCCTCAATATTGAGATTCTCCTGCATCAACTTCCCAAGTGCTAGGATTTCAGGTGTGTGCCACCATGCTGTATTCATAGAAATCTCCAAAATAAAAAAAAAACCAGTATTGCTGTACTATATGTTATGTGAGATAAAGGCAGGAAATGTATATACACACATAAGCACACAAACTATATTTTATATATATATATAAATACATTAACAATATATTTTTAAAAAGGAACACCTGTAAAGCAAACTAGAACAATGCTTATATATGATGGGGTCAGAGAAAACAAGTATAAGAGTTCTGTAAATATTTTTCTAAAACATGTTATTTATATATATATTTTTTTTGTGGGGGGTCTTTCTGAGACAGGGTCTCGATATGCAGTTCAGGCTAGCTTTGAGCTCACTTTGTAACCTAGGCTGGTCTCAAACTTGCAACGATCCTCCTGCTTCAGCCTCCCGGAGTGCTGGGATTATGGGCAAGCACCACCATGCCTGGCTTTATTTTTATAATTTAAAAGTAACTGTTCTAAATTGAATCTCTTATGTCTTATAAAAGGAAAAAATACTTAAGTCAGAACTTTTCTCATAAAATATGTGTAATATACATATAATACTTGCCCAGAGTAAACATGTTATGTTCTCACACCAACCACATTCCGCAGAAAAATGGCTTAAATACTAAAATACCGCGTTCACTAGAACAAATTAGCTTTTTGCAGGTCAAAATAAGGTCAGAAATATCTTTTTTCCCGTTACAAGAGTGTGTGGGTGGGTGGGGATAGGCGGTGTTATAAAGATTCCAAAAGAGAATACCTTATTGGTTATATTGAAGGCTAAGGAAAAAGAAAGCAAACAGACTTATTTTCACTATATTAACAATCAGAGGCTTCTGATCACAAAAGAACTGATAAAATGACGGCGTTTTACTTCCAGCCCCTTGTGATTCAACTGCTTTAAATGCTTTTTAATCACAGGCTGGACCAGTCAGTCCCCTAAGTTAAACAACAAATGTGAGGAACAGTTAAAAATTGTTAGGAGGCTGCCATGAATGGCTCAGCAATAAGAACAGCATTTTTCTTCCCCATAAAGTGCATCCAAAGATTTTCAAAAGTAAAGGTGAGGTTATGGGTAAGACAAGCAGTGCAAATTCCCTACTGTAGGAGAGTATTTAAATAGGAGATTTTGAAACTTTCTCACAAAATCTAGATCAGACAAGGTTTGGGTTTCTGATGGCTGGACGTTTTTGTTACAGAGGCGATCTGTCCAGAGCGGTTTCCTAACGGAGAACAAAGGCCTCGGAGGGCCTCACAAAATGCCCAGATCCTCCCGAACGACCAGTGGAGCAGCGCTGGACAGACGATAGCGGGGTGCCAGAGACACCACCCGCCACACGGGTGACCCGGGATGACCCGCAGCCCGATCGGGGTGGGACAAACTCCAAAGCCCAGGAAAGAGGCAGAGGGAGCAGGAAGAGGCTGGTGAGGGGCGGGCCGGACAGAGGAACAGGGCCACCGGGCCGAACTCGAAGCGCCCAAGCCCCCTGGGGGGCCTGTAGCCGGGGATGACGCCCTCGCTTCGCCGCCACCCCATCAGACGGACACTTACTGAAAGACGTTTTCCGGGTTATCCATCGCTGAAGGACGAGGGCAGACAGCGGGCCCAACTACGCTGAGAACTAACAGCGCCGCCGATTCGAATTTCCCGCGCAGCCGCAGTGGCGGAACCGAGCGTTGGGAAGGCGTCTGGCCATTGGCCTCAGATGTAGGCGGGCTGACCAATCACAGGGGCCGTTGCCTGGAGATCAAGTCCCACCCCCAGGGCCCCGGCTGCTCCCACTATTTCCGGCAGCCTCTCCTAGAGAAGAGGATTGGCGCGGAGCTGGGAGCCGGCCGCAGCTTTCAGAGACATGTAGGTGGCGGGGCGACTTCGCTGCGAGGGACGCTGACTTGTCTCGGATGTAGGGAAGTTTTGTTTTAACTCTCCCAGTTGTAACTGGGGACTGAGACGTCATCCCGGGGAAGGCATTGCTGAACCAG
This sequence comes from Chinchilla lanigera, assembly GCF_000276665.1. Classification (NCBI taxonomy): domain Eukaryota; kingdom Metazoa; phylum Chordata; class Mammalia; order Rodentia; family Chinchillidae; genus Chinchilla; species Chinchilla lanigera. The sequence goes on along the minus strand of NW_004955470.1, from coordinate 3,152,476 downwards.
AGGTTCCTGAGAGGAAAAATTGTCTCAGCATTTGGGTCCTGACTGTCGCGTCTTTTCGTCCCCTTAGTTTAAATGTATGAATCACAGTCGTGATGTCTGATTTATAGAAGGAAGGAAAGGAATCCTGTCTTTAGCGCCGAGACTCGCAGTGAAGGCTGAAGCGCGAGGGAAACGCCTGCCTCTGGTTTACCGAGAGAAGGGGAACCTGGTTCCGGGAGGCCACCTCCCTATTTCTGACAGTTTTCTAGTCAGCGTCCCCGACTGTTAGGAAAGAACCCACATGCCAAAGTCAGTGGAGTCCTAGTTCCGGACCCTAAAATGCTGGCGCAACGAAGGAGTGGTTGGTTCGCGACCCACAGGAAAACCTAAATGGTGCTTTAGTGACTACAGTATGGGGCGCCTTAGAGTTGGTTACCTTAATTATACGTAGCTATGCAGATAATGAATTGGGACCCTTGCAGATTTCTGGACTTGACCTAGCTAATCTGCAAGGCTTCATGGGAAGGTTTCAGGTAACTAAAATAAGAACAGAAGAATTCGAGTAGATTATAGAATGCCAGAGAGAAAGTTTTCAGCATCTTTTATACGGCTAAGCACTCTGGAGACCAACTTCTTAGGAATTATAAAATCGTATGAAGTCCAGAAATATGTAATGTGTTGATATGTGCTAACGAAGAGGACATTGCAAAAGAGTTCATCTAGCCTTCTGTGCCCCTTGATGTTTAATAACTGCCCACTCTACCTCTCACAGTTGTTTCAAGGGTCACTTGACAATGCAAGAGAAACGTAAGGTGCTGTTGTGATTGTCCCCTGTAGAAAGAAGGGCTGTGGATGTTTCAGCTTCCTTAGGCCTCTTTAAATTCAAAAAACAAAACACAACTTTAACAGCTTCTGAAAATTCGGGTGCTCTCAGAGACTAGAATTTCTTCTGGCATGTTGATCTCTTTGGATCTACACAAGTATCCAGTTTGTGGGGTTTGTTACTCCAAGAGTGCTCATTCTGAAGTCTTCAGACAAATGCTAGGTTTTGCCTACCATTACAGGAACTAAGACATTTTTGGATCCACTTGTGTATTTTCAGCTGTGTCTGATGGTGGGTCAATCAGTAATTAGGAAGTATTGAATGAACACCTATCACAAACTAGGTGCTTTTGGTCTTATACCTAATCATTACAACAGAACCTATTCTTAAGAAACTAGCAGTTTTGTCTGAGATGTGAAGCTGTAGAATCAGAAAACTGTTTAAAAGCGGAATATGTACATGTTAAGAGCCAAATGAGATTCTCCTCCGGGAGAAGGAGAGGTAGTGGGACCCATCTTCCTAGTGATAGGAGAGGTCATTCCAGGGATAAATGAGGATTGCAGAAGGGAGATCACTCTTGAGGACTCTTGTTAAGGAGGAGTAAAGTTGTTGCTAGGTTTTTTTTTTTTTGTTTGTTTGTTTGGGTTTTTTTTAGTGGTTTAAAATTGGATGTAAGATCTTGAATTTGTAGGCTAGGCATGGTGGCGCACGCCTGTAATCCCAACACTTGGGAGGCTGAGGCAGGTGGATCTTTGTGAGTTGGAGACCAGTCTGGGCTACAAAATGAGCTCAAGCCCAGCCTGAACTGCATAGCGAGACCCTGTCTCAAAAAGTAAAAAAAAAAAAAAAAAATCTTAAATTTGTGCTTGTTCACATTAGTAACTGATTCTTTTTGGAACAAAGAAGCATGTGGTTGTAAAGACCTCTTGCTCCTTGTCCTTTACTCTGCATTGTTTTCTAAGCCCCACACCCCCACCCCCACCTTCACTTTTGCTACTGGAGGTTCCTCTCCTACCAGGCTTGTTTATGTTAAGGTATTCTGGATGCTCTTTCATATTGCCCTTTAAAAAGGACACTGTGATCTCTCTAAGCCCCAGTGCCAATTGACATAAACATATCTAGGAGTAATAGAAATAAAATATTAGGCTTGTCAGCAGTGATTAGAAATTGGACTTTTTCTAGGAATAATTTCCAGGCTTACTAAGTAAGATTCCTTGCTTACTAAGTAAGATTCCTTAGTTCTTATATAGGGATATCTCTGCCATAGTTTACCTCTGCCATTATTCTTATTCTGAGGGGGAATTAAAATGATTCTGTCCATAATGTATTGATCTTTTTTTTTTTGTTTTTGGTTTTTTTTCCAGTACCGGGAACTGAACTCACGACCTTGCACTTGCCAGGCAGGCACTGTGCCGCTGAGCTAAATCCCCAGCCCCATGTATTGATGTTAATGTCCTTCATAGCTTGATTAACTTGGTGGTGTCCAGGATTTATTGAGAATAGGGGGAGGGATAATCAGTCAGGCAGAGGACAGTAATTTTCCAATTACACTGGCATTGGAGACAGAATGGAAGGTAAGGAGGAGATCAGATTTCATGGAAGAAGAGTTTTAAATACAGTGATGGCTTCAGTATGTAAAAAAAGATTCAAAAGATGGTTTGGGGGCTTTGGAAAATTGACAGAAATAGTTCATTGGAGCTGGAGAAGGCTATACCTTTGGTTTTAAATGTGACTGGTTGGAGTGGTGTAATGGTTAGTCTTGGTTGTCAGCTTGTTTAGGTTGAAAGATACCTAGAAATTTGGTAGGCCACACCCCTGGGTATATCTGTCTGTGGGGGTTCTTGCAGAGAGGGTCAGCAAATGGGAGAAGACCTGTCCTGAATGTGGACAGCATGTCCAATAGGCCAGGGGGTGGGGGAGATGTAACAAAAACATGGTACTGGGAAGCTTACAGGTGCACTTGTGCTCACTTGATACTTTGTGAGTGGTTTTTTTCCTTGTTTGTTTGATTCTTTTTTTTTTTTTTTTTTTTTTGGTATTA
>NW_004955470.1:3106336-3149533 GCF_000276665.1 Chinchilla lanigera | reverse complement strand
TTTTTTTTTTTTTTTTTTTTTTTTTTCTGCTACCATCACCCACAGACAGCAGACTCCATATTCTTCAGCTTCTGAACGTGGACTTGCACCAGCAGCCCTCTAGGAAGTTTCCATGCCTTTAGTCTCCGGCTAGGGCTGCGTTATTAGACTTTCTTTTTCTGAGACTTGTAGCTTCTTTGAGTGGGTATAGGTTTTCCAACATCTCTCGCCTGCAGACTGCCATTGTGAGACTATCTATGTTTTCTCCAGCCTCTAGTTGTGTAAGGCAATCTAATTAATCTCCTGTTATAATTATATAAATATTCTCTTAGTTCTGTTTCTCTGGAGAACCTTAATCAACAGGTTACTAGGCATTTGCCCTCTTACACAGCAAGTCTAGGCCATGGTAGAAAGAAGACAGAGACAGGTATGATTCACTGCGTTTAGGAGCTTATTGAAAGATATTTCATGTGCTGTTTCCTAAGCCTACAATGATTTTTCCCTAAGAGCTTTATATTTTCCTTATATGCCAGGAATAAATGAAGAGCCTTCACATAGCTTGAGGAAAATCTACAAACCCTGCAATACTGGCAATTTAAGCAGAAAATACTAAAGGACTGGCAGACATAATGCTCATTTAAAAAAAAAATATTCACTTCTCGAAACTTAGTGTCATTGACAGCACTCCACCTTCCAGTGATTCTATCCATTGCCTTAATCTCCCTCTGCCCTTTCCTCTCAGATTTGGGTTGAGAATGCAGCAAATTGTTATAGAAATATCTGAGTCTATTAAATAATAATCCTCACTTCTTAATCCATCTCTCTTTTTATTTTAGACATTGCCCTTGCCTTAGTTCATCTGTATCTCCTCAAACCCACCCCAGAGAATAAAGTGGACGATTTAGTTTGACCTGCATGAGACCAGCAGACCTGCTGTGTTCAGTGCATACCTTTTGTGCATGAGGTGCGGAAATGTGCAGCTACAGTTCTCTTTTCCTGTAAAACTCTAATTCACCTCGTAAGTCGATTCAATACTAAATTTCCATCTATCAAAAATGATTGTGCTAGGTTTTTCTAAATTATTAGGAAGATCAACAAGTAAAACATTTGTACATAGGCTTTTGGTGACTTCTCAAAACAACATAATTTCCACACTTATTGGAAAAGGAAAAGCAGACCACCTTCCCCAGATAGGAAGTGAGCAAATGATCTAAAATCTTAGTGTAGGTGACATTTTGTTGTTCTGCAAAATGGAAAAAGAAAACTGTCTCTCCTATAACCTCATAGATTTTCCACTTAATTCCAATCTGTCTTGGTTTGTCACTTGCTGTCAAAATTAGTGCTATGTTTAGAAAAGGAAAATTATGATCTTTCTATAGACTCTACTGGTGTGATCGAAACAAATAATCACAGATACACCGGTACCTTCTGTAGTAGTTGACTGATTGATTGTGTCAATTTGAGAAGTTTAGAAGCTTAACTAAATCGGCTCAGCAATTCTATACCCTAGGGTGTAGAGGAGCTACCCTAGGGTGGATCATCACCTGTGTGATATAAACGGGAAATGAGGAAAGATGGGCTTCCATTCAGCTTGGAGGTCATCTCCTGGCTTCTAATGCAGACTCTTCGGTTTCTGCCTTGGATCCTTTAGCCTTCTGGTGTAGACTCATCAGTCTTCCATGGCAGACCCATCAGCCTCCTGATGAAGACTTGCACGGAACATTGCAGTGAACTCCAGACCTTGGACTGAATCCTTCAGTCTCCAATGTGCAGACACCCTCTGCACGCTTCTTCATCTAAGTCTGTGGCTGACCATCGAAGGCAATCTTGTAACTTCTTATGCATTTGTTTATCTTGTGTTATATCTGTTTCTTTAATAAAACTCTGATTGATACACCTTCTTTTCCCTAAAAAATATAGAGAAATTTTGCTCAGCAATATTAGACTTGTGGCTAGTTATGTCTGACATGACAGAAGATTGGAACCAGAATAGTTACAGAAAGCTGAGGAACGATTTAGGGGACTATCAGATATTAAGAATAAAGTTGATATGTAGAAAAAGAGATAAAGGCCAGATGTGGTTGTGCACACTTGTAATCCTAGCAGCCTGAGAGGCTGACACAGGATTGCGAGTTCGAGACCAGCCTGGGCAGCTTAGCACCTTAGTGAAGCACTGTCTCCAAATAAAAAATAAAAAAAGAGCTGAGGATATAGCTTAGTGTGAAGGCCCTTGGTTTAAACCCAAGTTCCAGAAGAAAATGAAGAAATATTGCTCCACTGATTTTTTTTTTTTTGCCATTTAATTAAGAGGTATCTTTTAAAAAGTAAAAGATGGCATAATTAACATTTACACTTGGATTTTAAGTTTCTTAAGTTACAGAAACATGAGACATCTTTTAAATAAAAGACTAGATGACAAGTTGGGAGAGAAATAGCAAATATAAGCACAGTATTTTTTTTAAACATTACATCTTAATATAGTACCATTGTCTTCAATATTAGTTTTTATTTTACTAATACATACTATCACAAGAATTTGAAGTGAACTTTCATATTTCAAAGTTAACTGACTTTTTCTTCAAAAATACACAAATGTACAATGTGTACATGAAAGATGCTGAATATCATTTGTCATCAAGTAAATACAAATCAAAACCACAGTGAGATTATACTTTATATTACCATGGTGGCTGTAATAAAAAGTCAGATGATATTAAGTGTTGCCAGGCTCCACTGATTTTCATTTTGTTTTTATTTTCATCTGAGTCATAACTTCTGAAGATGTCCTTGGGATCAAAGCCCAGCATCTACTCATTGTCACTACAACCTGGAAAGAAGAATGGAGGTGGCCAGAAGAGGGAGCAGTCTCCCAACAATATTTGATAGAATCTTTGATAGAATGTGCAGTCCATTCTGCCATCCTGGTATTTGGATAAAGGCCCTGTGCCAGTTAATCTCAATTGTCAACTTGACTGAATTAAGCGATTCCTAGGGAAGTGATTAGATCGTGAGGGTGGTGTAGCTGACTGCTGTTAGGAGGTGGGGACCTAGGTGGAGGTGTGCCTATAGAAGATATATCTCTCTGTCACTTTTCACCTGTGCTCTGCTTCCTGGCTACCATGAATTGAGCTTCACCATATCCTTCTGCCATGATAGTTCTGCCTTTGAGCTGGCCAACCATGTTTCAGAAGTTTCGGAAACTTCTGAAACTTTGAGCCAAATTAAAGCTCTCCTCCTTTAAGTTGCAGGTGTTACGTACTTTGTCCCAGCAATAGGAAAGTTGACTAATAGAGGACCCAAATTATACCATGTTATTTTCATTTTGGGCATGATGTAGAGATTCCTCTTCCCTGGTGGGTGACAAAAGCTTCTAGTCACAAGGAACTAGAGACAAAGTTATGGTAGCACTGATTCATTTTGGTGCTAGTCTTTTGTGTCTTCCCGTCTGGAGGGTTGTCTTTTCTAGAAGTAATGTTAATAGATGCAATTAATTTAACATGACTGCTCATCCTCTGCCAGCATTTACCTAAGTGTATTTTTATTATATACGCCTTTCTGCCTTGCCTGCTACTGTTGCAGTTACTAATGCTCCTATTTATTTTGTATTTTCTTCTTGTATCCCTTTAACTTGCAGTCCCCTGGGTTTTGCATATTCATGTACAGTTACACTTTTTAGTATGAGGTACTTCCTTTTTCTTAATAAACCTATTTGTCTTTACATTTGTTACTTTGTAATTTCTGTGCTGCAGGAGTCTGCACAAAACTTTCTTTCAGATATTCTGATTGCTAGGCAATGCTCTGTTTCTGCTTCTCTTTTGGATATATCTTGGGATTTCTGATTTTCTAAAGGGATCTCAAGATGATAAGTTACTGTTTTTTAACCTAGTGCCTATTTTGAGTTCTTGATGGGAAGTCAATTGAAGTGATTAATTCCCTTAATAGTCTGTCTTCCTGTTCATCTCTGATCTTTGGAACTCATTGTCCACCTGGGCTTTGCACCCAACATTCTAGGAGTGACTTTAGTTGACTCGCATTCTTGTGGGCTGCTATGTTTTGGATAAGTGTCCCTTACAGGCTGGGTACCTTCAGTGGGGCTATTGGATGGTGGTGGAATCTTTAAGAGGTGGGGCCTAATGGAAAGTCTTTAGATCACTGGGAATATGCCGTCAGGGTATTGTGGAAGCCTAGTCCCTTCTTCTTCCCCTTTTCTCTCTTTGTCATGAGATGAGTGGTTTTCTCCACTGCCTGTTCCTACCATGATGTGCTACCTCACCACAGGCCCAAAACAGTGGGGCTAATCAGTCACGAACTTTTTAGAAACTCCAAAACTGTGAGCCAGAGCTTTTCTTTTTATAAGTTAATTATTTTAGGTGTTTCACTGTAGTGGTGGAAAGCTGACTAACATGAGGGCCAAAAGAAAGAAGAGATGGGAAGATCAGTTCTCCAAGAAACAGTGGACCCCTTCACGATCATGTATTTTCTCATTCTTTAGCTACATATGCATCACTGAGCATACATATTGCTGTGGCTTGGCAAGGGTTTTGATGACACTGAAAATCTGAAATGAAGCTGGGCATAGTGGTGCACAACTGTAATTGCAGCACTTGGGAGGCTGAGGCAGGAGGATTGCTGTGAGTTTGAGGCCAGCCTGGACTACAAAGTAAGTTCAAAGCCAGCCTGAACTGCATAGTGAGACCCTGTCTCAAAATGATTAAATAAATAAATAAATAAATAAAAATTTTAGAAAAGAAGAAAATTTGAAATTAGTTCTGGCCCCACAGAAAATCTGTTTTCTTTCTATTATTCCCACTTGTTAGCCTTTCATTTTTCTGAAATCCAAGGTACAGCTTCATCAGTCTTCCTAATCCTGAACATAAATTAATAAAATATCTTAATGCAGTAATTGATACATTCTTGAAAGAAGACCAGACATTTCAGAGAGACTGATACATCTTTCCAGATGTTTTGAGTTGCAGTGAACTCAGGTAGCTCAGATAGTTTTATTCACAAAAAAGTGAATTTATTGGCTTATTTTACTGAAAAGTCCAAAGCTCTGTGGGTTTCAGGTACAGTTTGATCCAGACTTGTTCTTCTTTTCTGCAGTTCTTTCAGCTTTGCTATCTCTCTTTATTAATAGGCTTTGCTCTCAGGTTGACTTTCTTCATAGCACCAATACTGTTAAAACAGTTCTTGGTCCTATCTGCTTATTCCATAATCCCAAATAACCTCTGTGTCAACTTGAACTGGTCAGGTTACTGGCTCCCCTTGAAGTGCCTCTGAATCACATAGATGTATACTGCAAAGAAATCAAGAGCTTTGAGAAGTGAAATGGGAAACATGTGCTGGGAAGGCAACAGACGGGAATACAGTAATTTCTTAGTAATTATACTTCTCTGTCACTTTGAAGAAGAGGTTTAAAAACCACTGTGTAACTGACTGCAAACTACTGACCCACAGTTGCTTTGGTCACTTATTGATGATTCCTGTTTATTTTTCCTAGCCGTGTTGGTGGTGCGTGCCTGTCTAGTTTCTTTTGACTACATCCTCTTCATGACATTCTTAGGAGAATGATGCAAGAGCAGTCCTGCCTGTAAGCCCCAAAGACATGATCCATCTGCCATGGGTACCACCACATCTGTTATAAGGCCACTGTGCTTTCATGGCATTTGGGAAGGGAAAAAAATTGAACTCAGGGAACATTCTATTTGTATTAGCTGTTCTTATAGTTTAGTTCCTTGTATAATGGAAACCTCTATCTTCACAAAAGAGAAATGAACACTCTGATGAGATGAATTGTTTCCCTGTCCTCAAATTCACAATCAAAGTCCTAGCCCTCAAATTCAGAATGTCACCTTTTTGAAGATGGAATGTTAAAAAAGGTGATTGAGTTAGAGGAGGCTGTTAAGATGGACTTTAGCTTAATATGACTGGTCTCCATATAAGAAGAGAAATTTTGAACATGGAGACCTATGAAGGAAGATAATGTGGAGAGGCTGGGAGGAGATGACCATCTATAAGCCAAAAAGAGAGGCACGGAATAGATCCTTTGTGATCCCTGGAAGGAACCAATTCTGTTGACACCCTGATCTCAGAATTCTGGCTTCCAGAGCTATAAGAAAATAATTGTCTTTATGTTTAAGTCACTTAATTTGGTGCACTTTGTTGTTGTGGCCCTAGCAAACAAATGTGGGCCCCAAACAATCCTCTGGTTAGGCCATAAATTCTTTCCTTTTAAGGACTAAGGACTAATTTCTAAATGCCAATCATTTCCCTGATACCATCGTGGAGGTAGGTAAATGAGGGTAAAGGAGGGTCTGACAGATCAGGACACCAGATGGAGTTACCCAGCTGTTGACTGGACCAATCACCTTTTTCCTACAAAATCAATGTCTTCAGCAAGAGAAAGAGACAAACAGCTCCTGACAGTCAAGAGTTGTCTGGGCCCTAATGGTGGTTGATCATAAACAACTTTATTTTCTCATCAAGGAAGGCATTGAATTGCTCCTGTTTCTGACAGCACCCAATCCAGAGCAAAGGACTGCTTCCTTGAACCCCACACCCTCAGACAATCACCTAAACAAGACCAAATCTTGTAAGTCCTAACACTTTCAGAGAGAGGTGTACTCTAGTGTGTGCTGTCTCCCTTGTGACAATGAACCAGTAAACCTAACTTTGTTTGTAGTCATCTTTGACCAACAGATGTTAACAAGAGTTTTAGATCCCAGTTCTGACTTTGTATTATATATACATCAATCAATGGGGTTCCTCCACCCCACCTCATCCAGGGTAACTTGTACAGTTTAATATAACTTGATAGCATTAACCTTTGTTTTTATATTACCATTACAAAAATAGCTACTGTTCTGATTATAGTGTTATAATTTAATATTATTATTTTGAATTTTTCTTCCTTTGTTTCATTTGGAATTTCTTAATATGGAATGTGGTGATTTAGGAGGATTTCCTTAATAGTCATGATGAAATAGTTTTAAACTGTTGATAATTAAAGTTTTTTTACAGTAAAGCTGGAATGAATATAATCCTTTGCCTACAAATATAAGAGATCAAGGATGAGCTTTTGTAAATAATGTATTATTCCCAAGGTAACTGTGTTATGTTTTGATTTAAATACCATTCTGGATGCTCTTTAAGATTTTTGGTAAAATCCTAATGAAGTAGCTATTCTGATGTAATCTCTTTTTACCAGGCCCCATCTGCCTGAATGCTACAAAACCAGGATCAGAATCCCCTGTGGGGAAAACTGTCACCTCTGAAATATTGCTGGTATGAAGTTGATAAATATTAAAGCTATTTGGAAAATAATATCAATATCTATCAAAATAAACAAAAACAAATCTAGCCTTCCCATTACCAGGAAGAGAAGCCATGGGATGAAGCCCAGTGTTGGACTGTACAAGCATAAGGTGTTCAGGGCCCAACACTGGAAATGAAGTGCATAATCAGACATTGGGGCTAGCAAGATGAATTGAGAAACAGTCTTTCCATGGGATATTTTATATACATTAGAAGAAATGAGTCTGGTCTGCAGCAAATGACTTGGCACTTGTAGGTTCAATTCCATGTGAAAAGCAAGAGGCAGAGGTGAATATGTCCCAATATTATCAATCCCAATATTATCAAATGTGAAAAATTCATGCTCCCATGATTATATTACAAAGGAAGCATATCAGGGAGTGTTGTCATTTTAACAGCATTCTAAAATGAGTTGGTTTAGTTGAAAGAGCAAGAGATGGGTAGAGGAGGAAGTTCAAAGAAGAGTGAAAAAGTGGAACATTTCAGTAGCTATTAAACTTTTAATAAGTATAAGTGTGGCATTAAAAAAGAGAAATGAGAATGGGGTGGAGAAGAATGCAGTAATAAATTTCTCAAACCCAAATAGAACATTGGGAGCAGGAAACACCAAAAATAATTCTACCTAAACTATTCCCTTAACCTTGTGTTACTACTGTTTCCTTAGGAAGAATCAAACTTGATACCAGAACACACTCACTGTATATTCTTTATGTTTAACTGTATGTAATTTTATACAACAGCCTGTATAGTAATAAAAAATCAGTCTGCATGGGATATTTCTCTAGTTTCTTGTTCTACTCTCATTACAATTTTAGAGACTTTACCTCTCTTCAGTATCTCCCTATTCCCAAGCACAACTGAGAATCCCTAAACCAAGAGAGTGGCTAGATTTTGGAAGACACTCTTCCTATCCTCTGCCTTCCAACACCTCCCTGTGTTTGGACTCACTGATGCCCCCGTGTTTGTGTCTTAACTCAATTCAGAAAGTATATTATGTAGACAACTGTAAGAGAACTTGCCAAGGAACTAAGACTTTATGCAATGAGGGACAATACTTTTAATTGTGCAAGATAGGGAACAAGCAATGGGGCAGGACCTGAACTGAAATGAGCGTTTGGGAAGGAAGTCAAGAAGGTCCTGCTGAGTGATGGCACCAACAGAGTGGGGCTCACAACTCAGTGATGGACTGGCCAGGCAGGGGATGTGTTAGGCCAGCTTGAAGATAGACAGCTTACACAGAGAAACTCAGGTTTTTAATATGACCTGAATGGTCCTAACCCATGACTTCACTCCAAGTGTTTCTGCTATTGTAGTGAATCATTGTTTATCTGAACTAGATAGTTGTTTTATATTCTAAGTCACTCTTCTCCCAATAGTACCAAAATCAGAACTGAACACCTACTTTTGTCTTCATTTGATATTTCTGTATAGCATCCTTTCTGGTTCACAGGTCCTTTTCTGAAGCATAGAATCCTTTCTACCTACCTTTCTTGGGTCAGAATCCTTCCCTAATTCCTGACCCACGTGTAGGCTGAAGTTGCTACACTTTCTGCATATCCTTCCCTGGATTCCATAGTCTGGGCCTTGATGCATGTATGGAAGGGAGTATCTTACTCCATCAAGTTCACCTTCTGTCTTATTTTTCTTGTTTGCTGAGGCCAAATACCTGACACCCAAAGTTAAAGGAAGAAAGGTTTATTTGGCTCACAGTTTGTAGAGGTTTCAGGTCATAGTTGGCTGATTCCAAGGCAGGGTGACATGGCAGAAGTGCACGACAGAGGAGAAACAGTTTGTAGAGGCTGAAGGCAGAAGGCAGCAAAGCAGCAAGCAGGAAGTGACAAGCAACAAGCAGCAACACTCTTTCTGTCCCTTATATCCTATCCAGGCTACCTACCCTTTGGGAGGGTAGCCCTCACACCCAGGGTGGGGCAGCCTTAATTCTAGTATCACACCACGAATCAGTCCCAGCATCACATACCCCAGATCCAGCCGCCTCCAAAAGGCCCCACCTATGACCTCATGAGGCTTTGGGTTAAACGTCTAGGCATACACCTTAACACTCCCCTAGTCCCATGTTTTGATGCTATCAACTTTTGAGAAATGTGTGTTATCTGTTAGCCCAAACTTCTAATATCAGCCCAGAAATGGATTTGGTACTTGGGTCAAGCTGTGCCTTCCTGCCAGGCTTTCAGTGTGACTTTAGTCAGCCCCCTATGACCCAAAATTCAGTGAACTCCCTCTGGATTGGAAAGTTTAGGTCTTTGCTTCATCTTAATTTTCATATGTGGTAAGAGTTAAAGTCCAACTTCATTTTTTGGCTTGTGTTTATTCAGTTCTCTGAATGCCACTTGTTGAAAAACTATTCTTTCCCTATTCAGCTTCCTTTGTTGAAAGTCAAGCATAAATATGTGGGTTTACTTCTGGGTTCTCACTTCCTTTCTACTGATCTATTTATTTTTATGCCAGTTCCACACTGTTTTGATTATTGTAACTTTATAATAAGTTTTGAAGCTAGGAAGTTCTGAGTCCTCCAATTTTGTTCTTTTCAAAACTGTTTGGATTGTTATAGTTCCCTTCTGATTCCATATGAATTTTGGATCAGCTTATCTACTTCTGCAAAAAAAGACAAAAATGCTATTGTAATTTTGATGGTAATTCCACTGAATGTGTACATCAGTTAAGGAATGTTTCCATCTTAATGTTAAGCCTTCCAATCAACAACACAGGACATCTTTTTATTTATTTAGGCCTTTTTTTTTTAACTTCTCACAACAATATTTTGTAGTTTTCAGGGCACAAGTCTTGTTCCTTTGCTAAATTTGTTCCAAAAAAGCCTATTTTTTTGATGTCACTATAAATGGAGTTATATTCCTTATTTTATATTTGATAGGTCATTGTTAATGTATAGAAATGTAATTGATTTTTATATATTGATCTTGTAATCTGCAAGTTTGTCTCCCAAATGTGTAGGACTACAAGCACATCTGCCATGCTCAATTAACTAATATGATTTATAACAATTTAGCTCAAAGGGTTTTTTATGAAGTTGAACATTGATGTAGCCTTTGAGGTCTTTGCTTCCAAAATCTCTGAAAACAGATCCACAAATGAGTAACCTAGAGGTGGAAGTGAAACCAGTGGTATTGCTCTTGGTGTCACTGTGCATGCAGATATAGCATATATATAGCAGCTCTGTAGTCTCTTTTACTTTGGGTACAGTGTATCCAGCAAGTCCTGGAGAGTCTACCTGGGGCTTCTCTTGTTGTAATGTAGGATCCTATTGGAATTTGGAATTCTACTCGCCAGCAAAACCCATGGAATGGGCTGTTTAATCCGATGCATGTTACAATACTCAGATGTACCTATGATGTCTTCAGTGGCTTCATGGCTCATGGCACTTGAGCACTGTTGTCTAAGGAATAAAATCTACCCTATGAAATCGCTGCACAGAAATGCTGGGGGGAAATACACTAAGATGAGTCAGCAATGTAAGATACCCCCTTAGATCCAAGGCAGTGACTATCTTAAGCCTTTCTATCTGCATTCTCATCCCTTTTTGTTTCCTTGTGTACGGCCTTGTGAGATTGATTTTTTTTTTTTGTAATGTCCTGCTATATCTTTAACTAGAATTTATGCAGCTTGAATAATATCCTGGACTCTCTTTGTCCTTTCTTGAATTGGGATGTCATTCTTTCTGGAATTCTTTCTCTTACTTGCTTTGAAGTTTTTATGTGATCTTGTTTGCCTTACCGTTCATTAAAGAATAATAACTCAGGAAAGGAATTAGAATGTGGAGGCAGACTGAGATTTTATAGGCTGTAAGAAGAGTTTATTCCTTTAATTGGAGCTGAAAGATTGCCTCACTTACTCCTGGCCCATCAGTGGCCATCATAAAGCCAAGAAAATCTGAGAACCTAACAACTAGATTTCTTTTTGACTCTTCTGTTTTATTTATTTTGTCTATTTTGTCTTCTCAGCTTTCTGGTTCTTTCTGTTTCAAATTCTAGGACAAGACACACTCGTGTTCAGACTTCAACCCTCCAGAAACTTCACAAAACTGATACAGCTACTCAGTGGTGAATCGGTTTTCCTGGACTATTCAGCATTGTCTAAAAGACTTAATTTCTGCTCTGTTATACAAATCTCTTTAGTGACGCCAAAAGGGTTTTTTCTTTCACCAAATTGTTTTGGAACTTCAACCAGTTTCCCCTAACTTTTCTTTCCAGATACCTCAGACTTGTGAATACAGTCTACTGAGATTTAAAAATGTAGACCTAAGCTGCCATGTCACTCATATATCAGATAACAAAATAGTGGGGAGAAAATTCCTGTTCTTTTGGGTTGCTGTTTGGCAGTGTGTGGGTGGAGAAAAGTCAAGGCTGGGAAACCCACTCAGTCCCCCACTGACACATACTCGCTGCATTCTAAGCTGGCGATCTTGGAATAAGCACAAGCTATGCAGTCAGAGGGACCTAACTTTGAATAGTGAGAATATTTTCCCCTTACTGGTGTGATGTTGGCCTTCTTTCCCCTTCCTCCTCTTCCTCTTCTACCACCATCATTGCCACCATCTTCTCTTTGGATACCTCCTCCTTCCCCTTCTCCTTCCCTTCTCCCCATCTTCCTCCTCTCTCTCTCTCTTTCTCTGCTTGAGGGCATGCACCCCCCAACACACATTTCACCTGCCTCCCACCCACTACCCAAGATGTGACTGTCAGGGCCGGAGTCTAATGGAGGATGGAAGTTGGTTTTTGAGAGTGGTGAGTGAGGGTGAGAAATGGCCTTAGGACAGTCATAGCCCAGTCAGGACAGGAGGAAGCTGAGTGTACACTGAACATGTGTGTACTTTTGGTCCTCATGTGTGCATTGCCATGACTGACAGTGTGGGTTTATGTAGGAGGGGTGTGGTGGGGGACTTGGATCTCACAGCCCACCTGTGCACTTCTTGATAAGTTTCTGCAGTATATTGTAGATATGGTGCCCTTGTGTAGTATACAACCTCAACTGTACACAGTGGCTCTGCATGCTTTTCTCTTGGCCTTTAATTCTGCAACCTATTTCTGGGAACACTGTGATGCATACTTTTGCCTTCTTCAGGTCTACCTAGTCTTCAAGTCCCGGTATCCCCAAATTGGGGCTAAGGTTACATGCATTCATGTTTAGGCCAGCTTCTACTCCATGTAGGACTTAAGACATCACAAAAATAGAAGGTAAACATGAAATCGGAGAAGCTGGAACAAAGGAAAGTATCCCTGTAGAAAGGGAATATCTTTAAGCCAAAAACTGACAACTTTCTTTCTAAGGCCAGATAGTAAGTATTTTAGGTTTTGTGGCACATATGGTCCCTGTTACAAGTACCACATGAGACTGTCATAGGCAATATACAAATGAACAAGCATGGTTGTGTTTAATGAAGTTTTATTTATAAAAATAAGTGGTGGGTTAGATTTGGCCAGGGCTTATAGTGTGAGCACCCCTGCTTTACACTAGTGGTTTCAACTACCTGTGCAAAATCACCTGGGGATACTTGTTAAAAACAAATGTCCAATCCTTACTCCTCAAGAATTCCAATGCTGAAGACTGGGATAGAGACTTGGATGTGACATTTCTAAAACAAATGTAACTATTATAGAAATACTCAAACATGCAGAAAACTAGAGAGGTTAGTGTAAATAATTCCCTTCTACCATGGCTTATGTCAAAGTTATCAAAATTCTGCTGTTCTTAATTCATTGCTCCCTCTCTACTTTTTTAGTTTTTCACTGAGCTGTTTTAAAGCAAGTCCAGACATTATATCATGTCTCATACACAGGCATGTTTAGCAGAAAAGGGCTAAAAGACAAAAAAAGAAGTATTATTATACCAAAAAAGAAAAAAAGGTTAAAAATCCCTTAATGTCTTCTAATACCCACTTTACGTACAACCTTCCTCAGTTATTTAAAACCTGTACAGTTGGTGAAAGTTGGATACTTTTAACATAATTCACATAGGTCCACAAGTGGTTTAAATTCTTTTGAGCTATTTGCTCTTGTTTTTGCTTTAAAAGTTCTCTCCCTCTTTTTTCTTATTCTCTTTTTGTTGTTTAAAATACTTGCCAATTTGTTCAATGAGTTTTCTTCACTTTAAAATTTTAATTTCATCTCCATGGGGTTTCTGAACATGTCCTAATATTCTCCATCTGAAACTGGTTGAATCTTTGGATATGGAGCATGTGATACCAAGAGTTGCCTGTACTTGGCCCTTTGCCCCAGATTATACATTTAAAAAATAGTAAGTTAGCTCTCTAGCTACCTCCACTGTAACCAATGTGGATATTTTTGGTATAAATATTTTGGACTTTTACATATTGGGTGTGGTTTAACTGTCAACCTAAAAAGCAAGTGGAACATGAAAACAAGGAGTTTATTTGAGCCAATCTGGTGATGAGCATCTGAGGAAACAAATTCCAGCCACCTAAAATTAGCACTCCCTCAAATGGTGTCCAAGGGAGGTTTTTTTTTTTTTTTTTTTTTTTTTTTTTTTTTTTTTTTAAAACAGCAAGTAAGAAGGCTACAGGGAATTACGTTGGTTAACAAGAACAGGGTGTTGATTAGTCATCTGTCACTTATGAGGTATGATTGAAAACTATAGTGAACTTTTAAAAAATTATCACAGTAAAAGACACATTGCCATTCATTCTTTCAAAAATACTCCCCCTTGCTTTGAATAGTTATCTCATTGTTCTCCCCACTTTCTAAAGCTATTCTGAAATTGTCTTTCATGGGTATCTTTGATTCACAGTTGTGCTGCCTCCATGTCCTGAATTGATTTACAGTATTTACCTTTTATGGTCATTTTGACTTCTGGGAAGATCCGGAAGTTGCGCTGTATGAGCTCAAGTGAATAAGGTGGGTGAGGACATGCTTAACTGAGTTTATGAGTCTGCCTTTCCACTGGAGATGGCATTTGGCAGCAGCATTCACTGAATGGTTGACCACACCTTGTAAAGACCTTCATGAAAGAGGACTTCCAGAACTGCTCAGAAAATGGCAAGAATGATGGGACAACTGTGTGCAAAGTGAGGGGCAGCATTTTAGTGAGATTAACAGATATTTCTTTTATTGTAATAATTTGTTAAAAAATTTAAGCATTCAGCATATATTTTGATCACCCTTTGTATATTATACATTTCAGGATTTCAATAAGTGGGAAAAGGCTTTTTCTGTGGCTATTAATCTTTGTGGCCTCAGGGATTTTGCAGAGACTTGCTGTTTTAGTCAGAATGATATAGGTGACTGTGGTTTCTTTTCTTTTTTTATTTTAAAGAGAGTAGTAAGAAAAAACAATAGCAAAATGCCAACATCACAGACATAAACAAAACAAAGCTAGAACATTAAAAATGATGCAGTGTTTCAAAACAAAATGATAAGAATTAACAGTGGTTGTTATATTATATCTTATTATTTTCAGATTACCAGATGTAAGAATGGGAGATTGCTCAAACCATTAAAGAGAATAAAAAAATAATTATTAAAAAAACATTAGAGACAATACAGAGTTTCAGTAGACAAGATGGTAGGAATTCACCAATCGTTGTTCCATCGCATATTGTTGTCTTCAAATCAGTTGCTCAGATTACCAGATATAAGCATGCAAAATTGGTCAAAATATAAAAAATTTTAAGCATTAGCTGTTCCTTTCAATAAACCACCAGACATTAGCAATAGTTATCCCAGCTATCCTTCTCTCTATATATTTTTTCTTTTTTTTTGCCTGCCTTCTTTCTTTTTCTTCTTCTCCTTATCCCAGTTGTTCCTTCCTTTGAGCAATTTCTTTCCCTTTCATAGTATCTATTGTATGTTTTGGGTTTTATTTACTCTTTCAGGTTCTTACACTCGGGAGACAATATGATGTTTACACATGCGCGTCGATTTATCTCACGATTATGGTCTCTATTTGCATCCATTTACCTATAAAAGCCTTGAGTTTATCTTTTTATAGCTGAGTAATCTTCCATTGTGTACAAATACAACATCCTTTTTATCCATTCTTCAGCTGATGGGCATTTGGGTTGTTTCCAAGATTTCGCTATGACATTGTGCTGCTATAAACATTGGTACGCATATATCGCTGTGGTATGATGTTTTTAATTCTTCTGGGAAAAAACCCAGAAGGTGAATAGCTGGGTTACCTGGGACTTTTAATCCTAGTTTTGTGAGGAATCTTCAAACTGATTTCCACAGTGGTTTCACCAATCTACACTCCCACCAGCGGTGGAGAAAAGTTTCTTTTCCCCCCAACATCTCCAGCATTTGTTATTGGTTGATTTCTTGATGATAGCCATTCTCTTTGGGCTGAATGGAATCTCAGTGTTGTCTTAATTTGCACTTCCTGAATGACTAATGATGCTGAACATTTTTTCATATATTTATTTGCCATTAGTATTTCTTCACCTGAGAAGTGTGTGTTCATCTCAGATGCCCATGTCACTGTGGTTTCATGCCTCATGTTTCCCTGGGTTAAATAATTTTGCGAGCTTATTTTACCTATGTGTGTAGGTAATATTTTAAGTCATTTCTCAAATCCTTTATAGCTGTTTTATTGTTGTTAAAATTGTGTGTTTTGGCCTGTGTCCTTTTATCCTTCCAGGATAAATTCTTGCTTTCTGGCACAAAAAAATGCTCAAGTTTTTTTTGGTTAATTCCTGCCCTTGCTCTGGAATCAGCTCTTCCTCTCAGCTCTGGTTCTGTTTGTGGGAAATAGTAATTTTTTTTTTTTTCTTTTTTGAGACAGGGTCTCACTATGCAGTTCAGGCTGGCCTTGAATTCACTTTGTAGCCCAGGCTGGTCTTGAACTCACAACAATCCTCCTGCCTCAGCCTCCAGAGTGCTGGGGTTACAGGCATGCGCCACCATACACAGCTGGGAAATGGTATTTAAAGACCAGAATCTAGGGGCTGGGTGCTCATTGCTGTTGGGTAAGTGTTGCTTCTGGGTCTTTTCACTGAAGTAGGTCATACGAAGTGAAGGAAATACTGTAAAGCTATTCTATTTCCAGTTCAAATTTAAGATAAAGTAATAAGCATATAAGTTAAAGGTTTTGCTCTAACTTCAAAAAATTTATCAATAAAAATATAAATCTTTTGTACTGACAATCTCAGATGCTAATACCATTTATCAGATATTTATTTGCTTTATATCACAGCATGCACTGAATAGCTTTGAAAATAACATGTTACTACTACTCACAAAACTTTTGAATACAGTATAAAATTTCTTTGCACTTCTTTACTGGGGTATCTGATATGTCTTATAAACTGTATATCCCTCTTTGGCTGTGTAAAGTAATGCATTTTAAAGTTCACTGAAGTGATTTTTCTCTTTAGCTATGCTGCCAGCTCGAAATAATGGCTGAGTAAATCTGTTGTCTTTTGAGTTTTAGGACTTGCTTTTTTTTTTTTTTTTTTCCATGTTAGTCTTTTTCAGTTATGTAAAACATGTATCTAGTTCAAAGTCAAAATTATAAAATAGGGTCTATTCAGAGAGGGATACCCTCCATCTCTACCCTTCCCTCCTCCTATAGGCAATAATTGCAATTAGCTTCTGGTTTATCTTATTCCTTTTTGAAGGTGTAAGTACATGCATACACAAATGTGTGTATTCACACACGTACTCCTGTTTCTTACACAAAAAGTGCAAACTTTACAGTGTTCCTCACTGGCTTTCAGTGCATCCTGGAGATCTCTGTGTGGTAACATCCAGAGTAACCCTCCATAGGACATAGATTGGCCCATGGGCCTCAGATTGCGAAGCTCTGCTTTGGATAAAAAAATGAGTCTTTTGTAGGAGGGAGATGAGAAACTGAGCTGGCCTCAGAACTGGTTGGTTCCACGTTCACGGCCTGAGTTGGTTCCATAGTTCACAGTCTGAGTGTTTTCAAGAATGGGGTGCATAGCAGCCAGCTTGAGAACCCCTCATGCCTGCTTGCCTGGCAGGGGCTTTGAGGTACAAGAGCCTGTGTTCTTCACACGGGGCATTTGTGCCTGGAAGGGTCTATGAAGGCAGGAGTGGGTCCATCAGTCCATTTGCAGGAAGACTGTTCTGGGGAGAAAGGGGGCTGGCACTTCAGGGATGAGCCTGTAACAAAGCTGTACCTCTTTGGAGGGGAGGGTATTCTTGAGGACAGTATGGGGGTTTTATCAAGAATCTGTCCCTTCCTCTCCCTGTCTAGCTCTTGGGGTGAGAAAGCTGCCAGAATTTTCCCATTGCAAACCTTGTTCATGGGACCCAGTTCCTAAGTGAAGCTGTGTTTCATGGCTGTCTTCTCCACACAGCAGCTGTTCGGCCCATCCCAGGGCTGCACGTTTGGTCAATGTCTCATGGGGGAAGCAGTAGACCTGCTCCTATTCTGTGGGAAATCTTCCTCCGGGATCTCGGAGATGTAAGAAAAGGGGTTTACTGGGGGCAAGGGCTCTGCATAGGCAGGTGAGGGAAGGGCCAGGTAAATCTGAGCTGTACACCTTTACTGGGCCTGTGGAGAGATACTCAGGAGGAATTTCTGGAAAGCAACAAGGACACAATAAACTAGTTCCCCAAATTTACCTATTTTTCCCTTCTCAGATTCACTGCAATGGCCAGAGTACTCCATCAGAAGCCACATCCTATAGTGTCCACATCGGAAAAGAAAGGACTGGCTAGACCAGTCCCAGGATGCCCCCAGCCCTAGTATTTTATGATTGCCTGATCTCTTAGTCACGTTCTTATCTCTGGGACAAAATACCTGACACTCACAATGTAAAAGAGGAGAAGTTTACTTTGGCTTATTTTTTTGAGCATTTAGTCCATAGTTTGCTGACTCCAATGCAGAAAGGGCACGGTAGAAAGAGCCTAGGGGAGGAATGCTGCTCATACCATGGCAGCCGGGAAGCAGAGAGAAAAGGAAGGATCCAGGGACAAGAACACCTGCTCCCAGGTCATTCTTCCAGTGCCTTGCCACCTTGGGCCAGGCCCTGTCTCCTAACAGCACATGAACTACTGAGCTCATCAACAGGTAAATCTCTCAGCAAGTATAGTAAAGCCCCAATTGTCTAATCACTTTCCAAATGCAAGAGACTTTTGGGAGATATTTATATTTTAACTATAACCCATGATTTCTGCAAAACATACTGAAACACCCTTAAGAATAGGCTGTACCTCGTCACAGATTCCTGATCCCTGGCTTGTAAAGTCTGTGCCCCAGGCTTCTATAAAGGCAGTGTCCATGAAGTTCACTAAGGCCCCCGGGGAAATCCTGTCTGGATAGTGTGACATGGGGTGTGAGCTTTAGACAAAGCATATAGGAGGCCACCAAGAGCCATGTGACTAGTTAACATTACTGGCCATTCATATATAGAAGCAGCCTAAAGGAACCCTGTCGGTCAGATGCACACAGCCACATCAAAACCCAATGAGTCACTGCATGTGGGAACACCTTCAAATGTCTACCTCTCCTCCAAGGGCCAAGGGGCCAGGCACATGGCAGTGAAAAACAGCAGCTTTATGGCCTTGCTCCTGTACTGAGGACCTAACTATAGGGCATTTACTATGGACAAATGTAGATGCCTTCCCCAGGCCATTGTGGACCAGAGCATCCTTCTCAAGAGCCCATTACTGCTGGTTCCCTTGATTCCTAGGTTCTTCTTTCAGCCTTTCTCTCTAGGTCTTTCCCAGCCTTGTCATGGAGAAACTTCTGAGCCTGGCCCTGGGGAAGCTGCATATTTACTCTATACCCTTTGACCTCTCCTATTCTGTTGATGACCTGAAGGAAAACCACAGCAGAATGTTTTTTTGAGGGTATTGCTCCATAAGGAAACCTAGAGGCCCCTTAGGGTTCTGGAGACGATGGTGCTCCAGGGACTGTTATGCTGCCTGTTAGGATGGAGCCATTAGGGCAAAAGTTTAGGGGAGGGTTTCAGGAGGTGGGAGAGGTGGCTGTGCAAACCAACATTCAGGAAGCAGCTGCATGGGATGGTGAAGTGGATATCACCTACCCACAGACCTACGTGGCCACAGCAGCATTGGTGCACCCTCACATAGTTTCCGGTCCCTCCCCACCCACAGCTTTCAGGTCAGATGTGGGTACATGTCCCCTGCTAAGCCAATCAAACCTTTCCTAGAATTATTGCAACTGGACATCAAGTGGAAAAGAAGGAGATTTCTGGTGGTGAGGTTGAGGCTGGGAAATTGTTGGTCTCAGTGGTTCTGTTTAATGGTGGATCTAGGTCTGCCCTGAGAACTAGGATGCCATGAAGAGAGGAAGAGAGGAAGGGAGAAACAGAGAGAGAGACAGAGAGAGAGACAGAGAGAGAGAGAGATAGAGAGACAGAGAGACAGAGAGACAGAGACAGAGAGTTCTGATGTTCCTCATCTATAGTCTCTAAGTCTTCCTTATGTTTTGCAGGCTAGTTCATTTCCATTTTGCTGAACAGAATTCAAATTGGGTTTTATTGCTTTATAAATAGAAAGTCATGACTAATGCAATAGTCTAGAGATACCATACCCCCACCCCACACTTATGCATGGGTGAGTGCACACACTTTCTCTTTCTGACATATTTGCAGTAAGCTGTCCTTTTATCCTGAAACACTTCAATTTGCTCCTAAAAACAAGAACATTTATTTAAATATCCACTGTACAATGACCAAAATCAGAAACCGGCATTGGTAGAATTATGGAATTCATCTTGATTAACTTTCACTACTTGTCTCAATACTGTAGCGATCCACCATGCAGGAATGTTGAGAACTACTGAGTTTCACCTGATGGTCTCAGCTCTCACTCACAATGAAATCATCTGGGGTAAAGAGAAGATTTTTAAAAATTCAGATATCTAGGCCCTACCTGTAGAAATTGGATTTACTGATTGGATTGTGTATGTTTGTGCCACTGAGTATTTTAAAAAGTCCTAGCTTACTGTAATAATAAGGTTATTTCAGAAATCGTTGATTTAAACCGATAAAACCCATTTCCTTCTGTTACTTTCTCATTGGTCAGTGATTAATTTTGAGTGGGTATATTAGATTGAGTAGTGTTCCCCTCAAAAATGTGTGCTCATCAGAAATCTCAGAATGTAGCCCTATTTGGAAATAGGGTTTTTGCAGATATCATCAAATGGAGGCCAACTTGGATTGGGGTGAATCCAATGACTGGTATCCTTCGAAGGCAAGGGAGATTGAAGACACAGAGACACCAGGGAAGAAGGTGACAGTGGAGTGATACAGCTACAACCCTTGGGGCTGGGGATTTAGCTCAGCGGCAAAAGCGCCTGCCTGGCAAGTGCAAGGTCGTGAGTTCGGTTCCCAGTACCGGAGAAAACAAACAAACAAACAAAAAACAACAAAAAGCAGCTACAACCCAAGGAGTGCCAAAGCTTGCTGGGAGCTATCAGGACCTGGGAAGTAGCAAGGAAAGATTCTTTTTCAGTGGCTTCCAAAGAAGTGAGATACTGCTGACACTTCAATTTCAGACTTCTATCTTCCAGACTTCTATCTTTGGAATAATTGGTTTCTTGTAATAAGTTTTGGTTGTTTACCCTGCCAACTTTGTAGTAATTTGTATGGCAGCCCTAGAAAACTAGTACAGGGGTTATGAGACCCAGTCAAGCCAAGGTGACCTAAGGGAAATTCTATTGGGTCACTTATTTGGCAACTTTTCCTTGCAAAAAATGAGTGATTCACAGGAGATGTGGTAGAACTTAGTGCTGTTTGCAAAGACTTGGTTTTTCCTTCTCTGGGAACCTGGGAGGATTATAGTTCCCTGGCTCTGAGAGGTGGGTGTAGCATGTGAATATATCCTTCTAACATCTTCTAGGATGGGCTAGATTATGCTTGTCACTCTTCAGGGCTAGATTATGCTTGTCACTCTTCAGGGCAGCTTTGTCATGGGGGGATTTAATCCACTGTCTTGTACTATGATGCAGTGACCAGTGATGCTTCAGATGGGGGTTTCTTGGATTGAAAGGGCCTGGGAGAGAAAAAGTGGCTTGGTGGGCATCCCTAAAATCCATTTGGCACAAGGATTTAGGTCACAGTTTAATTCCTTCCCTGTCATAGGGGCAAGGGTGTAGAGTTTTAGGGTCAAGCTTTAGTTGGTCTTTGTTGCTAAAAGAGAGTCTCAGGTTGAGCTTTTTCTAACAGAAGTAGGAAGTGGTTGCCTTTTCCAACTTTAAAAGTCTCAGCTCTATTACCTTCCATCCCTGCTTGCAAACCAATCATGTCTTTTCTAAGCCCATTTCTTGCTTACAATGTCAAACACTGCCAATGGTAGCCACCATGCAATGCTTGCCTGGTGTTTTCATTATATTCTCCTGGACCCAAGAGCTCATTAGTATGTCACCAGTTGGTGACAGTTTTGTCAAATTTCTGCCAGTTGATAACATCAATCCTTTCCACCCAGCTTTGGTCAATAGGATCCTCCCTGCTCCTTCCAGTCACTAAGCCAGTGCACGTATTTTAATTTTTCTTTATTTCAGCAGCAGCATTCCTCTGGGTATCTTCCATCATAAGTGAACTAAAACAATCCTCCAATGATTCTTAGTGACTTATCCCAACAGAGAGCTTTTTTCTCACTTAAGCTGCATGCACTGAGAAGAGAACTCAGTCACTTACCACTCTTGCCACTTTCTGAGGCAGTTCTGGAAGTCCTCTTTTATGGCTGTCTTCAGATGCACTGTTGTGGCTGCCTCCATGTCTTGAATTGATTTAAAAAGTTTGCTTTTCCTGGTCATTTTGACTTTGGGAAAGAGCCAGAAGTTGCACAGTGTCAGATCTATTGATGAGGACACAGCATAATGTTTGGCAAGCCTGCCCTTCCATTGGATGGCACTCAGCAGCAGTAGTCATTTTACTTTTGATCATGTGTCATAAAGATTTACCTCATCTAAGAGGACTTCCAGAACTGTTTCAGAAAGTGGCAAGAACAATGGGATAAGTGTGTTTGAAGTGAGGAGGAGGACTTTGAGAGGGATTCATGACACTGTTTCTTTTAGTGTAATACCTTTTTTTAAAAAATCTTTTTGAGACAGGGTTTCACTATGGAGCTCAGGCTGGCCTTGAACTCACTTGGTAGTCCAGGCAGGCCTTGAATTAGCAGCAATCTTCCTGCGCCAGCCTCCCAGGTGCTGGGGTTACAGGTGTGCACAACCACACCTGGCCTGTAATACGTTCTTAAAAAATTAAACATTTACCATACATTTTTATCATCCTTTGTATAGGGTAATATTTTAGAGACACCTACCCAACACAAGGCCAACAGAACTGTCCCTTTTAAGAGAGGGCAAGAAGAAGATGGAAGGGTGGAAGCAGATTGGAGTGATTCATATGGAGACCAAAGAAGGACCACGAACTGAAATTGCAGATGGCCTCTAGAAGCTAGAAAAGATGTGGAAACAGATTTCCCCCTGGGGCCTGCAGAGGGAACTCAGCCCTGGAAGAGCCATTTTGAACTGCTGATGTCCAGAACTGTAAGAATATATTTGTGCCATCTTAAGACAGTTTATGCTAATTTGTTACAGCAGGCAAGGGAAACTCGGACAGATGCTATCTTCTAACCTCAGACCAGCAGGCCACACCCACAGCGCTCATCTCCCCAGCAAGGTCATCTTTGGAAGGGGGGGAACAGTTACACAATGGAGGTGGCGGGGATTTGAGCTGAGGTGCGGCAGAGTTGGGGCCAGACCCACAGTCAGGTTGTGCTGGACCCCTGGAGCTGGGCCTAGTGGCCAGTGCCGGGTCCGTCCAGGGAGCGAAACAGCTCAGCGTTGAGCACCCGGTGAGAGGAGAAACACTGGAGGAGTGCAGCTCCTTGGAGAGCTCTCTGCCGGTGGCCAGGACACGAAAGTCTGTACAGGCCAGGCGCCAGGGAGGGAAGGGACTGGCCCGTGAGCAGGGAGGAGACGCGCTTTAAAGGGTGTGCACTCCGGCCCCACACGTGGGAGCTTGGAGGAGATGCGGGGAAGAGCCGGTGGCCAGGGAGAGCGAGGGAGCCGCCTCGGGAACTGGGACTGGGGACTTGTCCCTGCACTGCTACTTAGGCCGTGAGCTGTGCAGCCTCAAGAATGAAGTGCGTGGGTTCTTGGGGAGCACAAGTACTAGGCAACGACCCCTGGCCTCCAGCGTGTCCCTGCCGGTACTTCCTGGGCATGGTGGGGTACGTGGTGCAGCCCAGAGGCAGGCCCATACTTACCTCTGAAGACAATGGGATCCCAGGTGTGTGCGCACAGCTTGTCACCACCCAGTTCCCAGACCCCCAGGGAATTATCCTTCCCCTGCACAGAATTGCCTCACACCTGGAGTCAGTCGGGGTGCAGGAGCAGGCCCCACAGTGGAAGGCGATTGCTTGAGATACCCGTGGCTGGAAGGATTTGCCTTGGTTCTAAATCTCAGTTTCTCAAGACCCCACCCTGCAGTACCCGCCCCTGGAGTGGGCAACAGGGATGGACTGACCCTGGCAGGGTGTCCAGCTGCGTGTGCAGGGCTGGGGCAGACTCCCAGGTCCTCCTCCTTGCACAGGGTGCTGAATTGGCCCTGAACAGCAGCCAGGGGCACCTTGGCTGGATGTAGTGGGGCTCAGGTCCTTGATACCATCTGATGCAACACAGCTCCGAGAAGTAGGTAGAGGAGCTGGTACAGCTCAAGTTTGTGGGTGGAGCAAACAGCTGGTTCACTGTCTGGTTAGTGTCTCATTGTGGGCTCTTCTCCTACGTTCTGCAGGTCAGGCAGCCCCATTTTATGCAGTCTGAAAAGTCCAGTTACAGCTGCTTTAGGGTTTTAGCAAAGGAGAAAGCCTCCATTAGCTCATGCCAGGTTGGCTCAGGGTTAATTTCTCTCTCATGAGTGAGGAGAGTTGAGAGGAGAGGGGATAGTGGAAATGAAAGCTAAGGTGTCCTTGGAAAAGAATCTGGGGTTCCTGCACTGTTACCTAGTAGGGAGATGGGAGCTTAGGGAAGAGGTGTGGGATGGTGCATGTGTCCGAGTCTCCCATACTTCTGATCCTCTAGCTCCGCACGTACCTCTTGAAGTCATGGTTCTCAAAGTGTGGCCCCTGGGGACACAAGACCATTTAAAATTATTTTTACAAGAATCCTAAGATGTTATTGGCCTTTTGTCACCTTCTTTCTCTCATTAAGGTATAGTGACCATTTCTAGAGACTATGTGATATGTGATATATAGTATTTCAACAGATTAAATGGAGAAGCAGATATGTGAGTCTACCCATCTTCTATTAAGGCAGATATTAAAGAGACTTATAAAACTACAAGATGATGCTACTCTTCTTAGTTTTGCTTTGTTTTATAAAAAGTTACTTTCATAAAACTCTTAGTGAATTTATTATTCTTACTATCAAATGATTTGATAAATACTTGAAATTTTTTCTATTATAATTTTGAATAGCATAAGTAGATATAGCTCAACTAAATAACAGCTCTTCGGGGACCTATTTTTTAAGAGTGCAAAGAGCCTTTTAGGCACATATCTGCTCCTATATTCCTCAGTCTTTAAAGTTTATTCCTGGGCTGTTGCCTCTTTGCCTCTTAAATTTAGATAACTGCTATTTAAAATATGGAATAGAATTCTAAGGTCCCAACTGTTGATTTGGGCCAAGTAGAAGGACACTTCCATGTGGATTGTACCACCTCCAGGAATGGCAAGAAAGGTAAGCTTGGGCTGCAAAGCCACTGGACAGCTGTCCTATGTGACCAACAGGAAGTGCTTTTTGCTTCTCACTGAACTAATGGCTGAGGGTATAGCTCAGTAATAGAGGGCTTTCCTGGCATGCATGAGGCCTGGGGTTCAATCTCCTGTAGTATAGATAAAAAACAACACAAAAATGAGGATAACATCTCTGCTGCTGGGTTGTTGTGAAGCTTGGGTGAGAAATGAGTTGTGTAGGCATTGAGAAAATGCTAGTTACTGTAATACACACACACATGCGCACATACACCCCATTACCCTCACAAAGTGTTTTCTTTCCACTTCTTACTGTTCTTTCCACTTCTTGTTTATTTACCTCACAATTTCAGAATTGAAATTCTGAAATAGTACAGGCAACATTTTATAGATTTTTTTATTAAATGGTTAAAAGTTCTGAAATATATTTGAAATTTCACAGTGTTCTCATAGATTTAATCTTACCAGATCAGAAGACAGTGATCTTATTTCTGGATGTTTTAACATTCAGCTAATACCAGATGCTCTATAGAAGACCAGAAATGAAACTTGTCTGTTCAGTGAGGTAGTGTTAGGCCTGCTGTAGCCATCCCCACCCTCACCCCCACCCTTACCAGGCCTTTGAAGTTAAGCTAGGTATTGAGGGGTGGGGTTTGTTGCAGCCCATAGTGACTACTCTGGGTATTGTGGGAAATTTATATAGGTTCAGACACTCACAGACATACAGCCAGGAAATTTTCTTCCAAAAGAAAAGAGGTTGTGAAATTTCCTATGCAGGACTACTCTTTGCAGAGCAGGAGTTTGTTCCTAGGCTGATGGACATCAGCTCCCAAAAGCTGTGTGGACAGAGCTCAGGTCCTCCGGAGAGATGGTTTCTCCTCTCTCTCAAACACTAGCTTGGCTGGTATAATCCTCAGTCCTCCTGTTCGAGACCCCAGACCCTGAGAAGGCCCTGGGCCACTGAGGGCCCTTCCTGCTCTATTGTATATTCAGTGATGGTGTGCTGTTCATGGTAGCCACAGGATTCTGGGTGTCCTAAGGCTTGCTATGGTTTGGATGTGGGTCATGCTCCCAAGGATTCATGTGCTGGAAGCTTGGTCCCTAGTGGTATTAACAAGGAGTGGGACCTTTAAGAGATGGAGCTTAATGGGCAGTCACAGACTGGTTCCTCCTCACTCTCTGGCTTCCTGTCTTCTGATGTGATCTGTTTTCCTGTCACTGTGAGGTCATCCATCTACCATGAGTTCTTCAGTAGAGCTGAAAAGAAGCTGGTGCCATGCCCTGGGACCTCCAGAACTGTGAGCTAAATAAACTTCTTTTCTTTTAGAATGCACCCAACTTCAGGTGTTTCCTTTTAGTAACAGAAATGACCTAATCCAAATCTCCTCATTGAGGGTTATAGGGACTGTGAAAAAGCAAAATCAGAAATGAGAGAAGCTTTTAAAACATTTTTGGAATTTACTGACAAAGAGAAGTTTCCTCATGGGGGCCTGGTTGGCGACTCAGTATGCTCACGTACAGGTGTGGGACACATCCCTCAGCCAAACAGCTCACAAAGCCTCTCTAGGCATTTCTGTTCCCCTAAGACCTTTCATGCCTTCCTACAATGTTCTCTGCTGTTCCGATAAGCTTCCATCTCCCCTTCCTTCTCTTTATTCTCTTCTCTTTTTTTTCTTAAAATAATTAAAATTTCTCTACCTTTTTTTCATGTTCACTCCCCCAGGCTTATTTATTCATGCAAGTGTTTCATAAGCACATTCTCACAGTGAAGAGTCAAACAATATGGAAGATTTCCTAAAATGTTCTCTTTCCCAGACACTTTAAAGAATTGTGATAAAATGTACAGAACATAAAATTTACCATTGTAACCATTTTAAGTGCAGTTTAGTGGCATTAAGTATATTTGCCTTATTGTGCAACCATCACCACCACCCATTTCAAGAACTTTTTCATCTTCCCAGACTGAAACTCTGTACTGTACTCATTAAATGAGAGCTCTCTGTCACCTCTCCCCAGAGTCCCTGGTAACCATAATTGTATTTTTTTTCCCCTCTAAATTTGTACTGTAGGTTCCTCCTTACAGGAAAGGAATCACGCAGAATTTATGTTTTTGTGGCTGGCTTATTTCACTTTCTCTGTCTTCAAGTTTCATCCATATTGTCGAATATATCAGAAATCCTACCCCTGTAAGGTCAAATAATTTTCCATTGTATGTATGTACCACATTTTGCTGATCTGTTCACTTTGTTTGATCACCAAACCATTTCTAATATTTTAGCCTAGTCTAGGGTCTTTTTTCCCTTCTTTTGTATGAGTTCATATACACATAAAATATTATTTTGTTATATTAGCAGGATGCAAGTGTTTTATTCTATAGCTTGCTCTTTTACTATGTAATTCTTTTTTATTGATGTAGTGTATGAACGTACTTAATGAAGTTGTACTGTAATGGAAAACAGCCAGTATCTTCCATAACTCTCAGGGTCTCTCATTTTCTTTCCTCATGGGCAGCCAGTCTCAATTCTTTAACCTTGTTCTTATATTATTTAACTCCATATTCCTAAGTAGCTGCTATAATGGCCACTTTTCCTTTTGTTTCTGTTTTGGTGCTGGGTTTTGAACCCAGGGCCTCATGCATGCTAAGCACATGCTCTAGCATTGAGTTACACCCCCGGTCCACTAACTCTTCAATATATTGTCTTATTACTCTAGAAAATAAAGATTTCTTACTGTGCCTTTACTTCTCTATTCTCTGAAAATCAGTGTGCTCCCATTTTACTTAAATTGCATCTAGTGCTTATATTGTCACAACTATATAAATATTATTCCCAGACAGGTCCCACTGTGTACCATATTTTATTTCCTTTCTGTCAGCACCTTTTGATTTATCTGGAGATAATCATCATACCATTAATTTGCTTAAGTCTCTATACATGTATCATTCACTAACTTTTGTACTAGATAAATAACAGAACAGATATATCATAGAATACTTCCACTGTTCTTGATGAAGCCAAACTCACCAGATAACTAGCCTACTCCATCCATCCCCTCGTGGACCTGTCTATCCTGGGATCTTCCTTTGTGGCTTCACAGCCAGGCCGGACTAGCTTTCTCCATGTTTCTTCATCATGTTCTTGGCAATTGCCTTTGTGTCTCTTCTGTAGTCAAATCACTGTTTTCCCAGGCTTCCTCTCTATTATCCTTTGTAGAGGATTAAAGATATCCATAAATTCTTCAAGGGCTACTCTTGTTGAGATGTGTGGTTTGTGTCCCCTTGACTCTGGGTGACTTTGTGACTGCTTTGGCCAACAGAATATAGCTGAAGTGAGCACCCATCAGTTTCCTGGCCCAGGCCTGAAGAGATCTATATCTTCTACTTCCTGTCTCTTGAGGCTAGCCGCGAGTTATCATGCTCTGAAGAAGCCCACACCAGTCCAGGTAGAGCGATCACATGGAGAGGTAAAGAGATACTAACATCCCTAAGCGCTGTTCTAAGCTGGGACTCCAGACACTGGGGAGCAGAGACAAGATACCCCTAGTTGTTCCTGTCCATATTCCTCGGGGAAAGTAGTGAATTAGAATAATAACACATTATTGTTTTAAGATGCTAAGTTTTGCAGTACATTCTTCCATAGCCATGAATAACCAGAAAAATCTCTCATTGAATAGCTTCCTGAGAAAGGCTACCTGGGAATTAAATTTTTGACAGTTCTGAGGGTTTTTTTTTTTTGTGTGTGTGATTTTCTTGTCT
This sequence comes from Chinchilla lanigera, assembly GCF_000276665.1. Classification (NCBI taxonomy): domain Eukaryota; kingdom Metazoa; phylum Chordata; class Mammalia; order Rodentia; family Chinchillidae; genus Chinchilla; species Chinchilla lanigera. The sequence goes on along the minus strand of NW_004955470.1, from coordinate 3,120,802 downwards.
GGAAAGTTTACTGTCCAACTGACAGAAAGTTTATCTGGGTATAGAATTCTGGGCTGCAAATAAAATTTCCCTGAGAACTTTAAAATCATCATGGCCATTATTTTCCAGTATCCAGCATTACTATTAATAAATCTGACCAGTTCTGTGCTAGAATCTTTAGATATGACTTGTTTTTCTCCTTCCCTTCTGGAAACTTCTGGAAAGTGTTTGTTGTTGCATTTGTTTTTCAGCACTGGTATTATAGAGTTTTATGATGGGTGCTTGATGCAATCTCTCTTTTCCCCCATTGTGCCTTTTTAAAATATGGAAACTCATGTTCTTCAGGTATCTGCACTGTTTTCTCATCTAGAACTCCCTTTGCTCACGTGTTGCAATTGTTGGCCTTATCCTCTAATTTTCTTATCCCTCCTTTCTTGTTTTCCATCTCTTTACCTCTTTGTTCTATTTCATGCGAGGTTTTTCTCAACTTTAGCTTCCAACTTTTGATTGACTCTGTTAGTAGCTGCTGTCATTTTTACTTTCAAAAGTTCTTTTAAATTTTTTGTTTCCTTTTTATAGCATTTGTTTTTGTTTTTTGGTTATGAAAATATCTTATTTCTGAGAACTGTTGATAGTAAGTTTTGAGGTCTTCTGTTTTCCACTGTGACAGTTTCCCTTGAATTCCTTTTTCCCACTGGTACTTTACAGCTGTTTTTTTCTTTGAGATTTTCATTAAACATCCAGCAACCTTCAGTTGTTCACAGGATAAACAAAATGAGGAATATGAGTAAAATGCTGATCGAGAAGAGGGAGGTTTGCTGATCACAGGCTTTTTTTTTTGGTACCAAGAATTGAACCCAGGACCTTGTGCTTGCCTGGTAGGCACTGCGCCACTGAGCTGTATCCCCGGCCCCCACAGGCCTCTTGACCTCAGAGTAACTTCCTTTGGTAGGTTGGTATCAGTGTTTGTTTTGGATAGGTTGATTTTTCAGTAGTGAGTATTTTAGTTTCCTGACAGATGGGCAGGTAGATAATGAAGGAAAGGGCTTATCCTGGCTGCCTGGGATCTTGGAGCCAAACAAGAGAAAGAACGATGATTAGAGGCTTACCATATGTGACTTTAGGTGGTTAGAAAACTGCTCCTTTCTCAAGATTGGACTTCCATTTACTGACTGCTGTGGTTTGGGGTTTTGCAAGGGGAAACAATGCAACACAGGACACATATTTTATAAAATCATCTACAGTAGTCACCCAAAGGATCATATATTAAGAGAGTGCTGGAAATCTGTCCACACATTAAAGACCAAAGAATCCAGCTGAGGGCCTGGATCCTATGGTAATATCCTGCATGAGTCCAGCTGAAGACCTAGAGCCCATAACAATGCCCACCCCCCCCATGAGTCCAGCTGGAGGCCTAGGGCCCATGACAATGTCTCATGGATCTGCCAGTGATCAGATCATAGGTCTCACGGCCCATGACAGTGTTCCATGGATCTGCACTGGGAAGGCCCAAAGGTAAGTGATGGAAGCTAAAAAGTCTGTGCCAGAGGGAGGAACGATCTGTGTTAGCAGGAAGAAGGATCTGAACTGGAGCCAGGAAGTGACACTCAAGTAAGAACCAGAGCTCCCTCAAAAAGTACTACAGCTGTCCTCAGCAACAGTGAGGTCCTGAGCTCCTCCGATGTTGAGGAAATCCACGTTCCTATCAGGAAAGCTAATGTGACAAGTTTCTCCAGGAGACTAAGCAATGCATCATCTGCCCCTCTGGAGCCAGAAAATGATGCTCAAAGTGAGGACCAGATCTCCTCCAAAGTGAACCATAGCGATTCTTAGTGACAACGAGGTTCTGAGCGCCTCCGATGAGAACAGCCGAGTTCATCAGGAAAGCTAGTATGACAAGCTCCTCCAGGAAAACCAACAGCTCCCTACAGCTTCCCAATAGCTTCCAAACAGCTTCCAACAGTTTCCCAACAGCTTTTTCCCCTTCTTCCTCTCTAGGTCTGCCTCTTATGCTGCTGGCAACAATCCTCAGGTGGGCCTCCCCCACCAAGCACCATGCTGACTCAGTTCAGCTGGATGTTACAAGTTGATCACCAGTTGTCAATCCACCACACTGACCTAAGAGCTCTTCTCATAAAGCCACTAATGTAACCATGGTGGCCCCATCCTTTTAACCTTCTTTCCTCCTAGTGACCTCCTTAAAGCCCCATCTTCAAATACCATTTGACACATGAACTTCAGGCTGCCTCCTGCCTGTATCATTATCTGTCTGTTTTCAAATCTTGCCTTACTATAAAAACACAAGTCATATTGGGTTAGAAACTACTCTAATGACTTCATTTTAACTTGATTACCTATAAAGACCTTGTCTCCAAATCTAGTCATGTTCTGATGTCCTTAATGTTAGGACTTCATAATATATAAATTTGGAGGCCGTGAGACAATTCAACCCAGAACAGGGTAAGAATAAGAATTCTGTGTGTATGTTTATGTGTGAGTAGGCATAGTTTTGTGTTTGTGCTTTGGGTAGAGCATAGTTTTATAAGTTTAAGTAGAAAGGCCCTACCTTTGCCCTCAATTGTCATTTCTTGAGAGATGCTGGGTCCTCAAACCCAGCCTGGTGATAGTTATCAAGTAGGATCTCAGAGATCCAGAACTCTTGAGTCTGGAAGGGATCCTCAGGAATTTAACCTCATCAACTCTGTGTATGCAGTTTCCTTCCATGTTTTTACATGCAGTGCTCAGAGAAAGTACAAACTGAAATATGCCCAGGCAGTGGTGGGGTGATGGTATTTCCAGCTTCCACTACTAGGGTTGAGAGAAGAGAGAGAGTCTTGTACTTTTGTTGTTGTTTTGAGACAAATTCTCTCTCTATAGTTCAGGCTGGCCTTGAATTCACTATGTAGCCCAAACTGGCCTCGAATTTGTGGTGGTCCTCCTGCCTCAGCCTCCCAAGTGCTGGTCTTACAGGTGTGCGACACCACACCTGTCTTCTTGCACATTTTCTTGCTAATTAGTTGCATAAACTGCCAAGGGACAGTGTTTTTCCAAGTCCTTTTCAGACTCCGTGCCTTCTGCACAGTGTGTAATTGAGAGGGACATTTAGCAGTTTCCCTCCTAAGAGGAGGGTCAGAGGAGTATAGATGCCTCTGCCTGCTTTTGTCCCTGCGAAGGGGTTGAAACTTTCTTGCCACCTCTGATTAGTATGCATAATTTTTATGTAGCTTGCCACGTGAAGTTTGATAGGATCTCTACTCTTTAGCTTTGCTTTTTTGCATTCTTTATCTTACAACATCAAGGGTGATGGCATGGACACTCTGTTCTATTTGCACAGAAGGTTTTGTCAGTGTCTTGGTTCCAGGAGTGGAGAATGGTCCTTAATAAGATGTGGTTGTAAGCTAATGGCAATTGCATTGCCAAGCAGGGGATGCTGACTACCTACCTTCTTTTCATCACAGCACTTTTATATGGCAGGCCAAACCTTTTTTTCTTTGGACACTGTGGGCTTACTGTGAGTGCTGCCTTCCCTGAGAGAGAACCCCAGACTTCCAGGTTGTTCTCTCCATTGCTTTCTGAAAATCATGAGGGAATATTTAACTTAACCTCTTCATGGCCCTTCAGGGATCTCATGCTGTGAAGTCCAGATTGTAACTGGCCCTTGAAGGAATCTCAGTGTGCCTCTTCCCAGGTCCTACGTAATTGCACATGGACAATAAGTGGCTAAATGGCCCTCAGGATTCAGCATGGGATCCTGGCTCCTGAGGATGTTGCCTGACTCATTGAGGGGATTTTCTGTACATAGCTATAGAATGGACTTTTTTTTGGTCAAAGATGATAAGTGTCTTAGTCTGTTTTCTGTTGCTATAACTGAGTAGCTGAGGCTAGTAGCTTCTGAAGAATAGAAATTTATTTGGCTCACAGTTTTGGAGTCTGGGAATTTTAACAGCATGGCATCACCATCTGGTGAAGACCTTCTTGCTATATTATTACATGGTGGAGGGCATTACAGTGCCAGACAGAGCATCTCTCTTGCTCTTCTCATAAAGCCACTAATGTAACCACAGTGGCCCCATCCTTTTAACCTTCTTTCCTCCTAGTGACCTCTTTAAAGCCCCATCTTCAAATACCATCTGACACATGAACTTCAGCAGGCATACTCAGACCACAGCAATGAGCTTATTCTGGAGACCCTGGCAGAATTTGTGTGTAGTAATTCTCCATCAGAGACATCTTTTGAGTGGCTGACTGTCACATTTATACTGCAGCTAGAAACAGGGAGCCCCTTAAGCCAGCAGACTCAATCATCCCATGAGCAGAGCACAGCCTGCTCTCATGGGAGTCAAGGCCTGGTTATAGCCATGGAACCCAGGACCAGGGATCCCTCCCATACGTGAATTGCTGGTGCTACACATCCACTTCTGTTTTTACATCTAACCTCTTGTGTGCCTTTCCAGCATCACTGCCCCTACATCATGATGCCCCTGCATCATGAAAAACAGAACACAAAGCAACAACAAAAAACCTTCTTTATTTCCAGCATCAAGTCTCATTTCTAAGCCAATTGCTATCTTGGAGGGTGGGGCCACTGTCATGGGCTGAACCAGTTGGAGCAACCTCAGATTTCTAGAAGAGGGAGAAGAGCTACCATCAGTATGATCCACAGCGTATGTTTACCCAGTGAAATATTTGTTGCATTTATTCATAGCTCTCTTTTTTGCATCTGTTCTTCTGGTCCTTTGGTTACTTCCTGCCTGCTCCCTTCTAGTCCTTTCCACTTTACCTTTCCATCCACCTTCCTTCCTTCAGGGGGACTTCCTCTCTCTGCCCCTAGATGCACATTTCTTAGAATGTCATTGTTCAGAGTGCTTTGATTCTCATTCTACCTTCCTGCTGCCCCTGCCTCGACTCTTGATGGAACTGAGTAAAAGTAGTTAGCTAGACCTGAGTCTTAGAAACCACAGAAAACAACCATTTCCCTCTGCCCCACATCCTGGGAGGTGTTCACAGTCTTGGACACTTGCGGATTACTGACAATGCATAAAATTTCTCTCAGTGCAACACTGTTTTGGGACCTGCCTTCTACTCTTGTCTTCCATGCAAGTGTCGGAGCTCTTTGGGGACAGAAATAAAGAGCTCAGGGACAGAAACAAGAAGAGAAAGAATGGAAGGCTGGAGAGAGTGCAGCTCTTCTTCCATGTCCTAGGAGAACACAGGGCACAGGAGTGTGGACTGGAAGGACTGTGTGGATTTTTAGCAAGTTGTGTCTCTGCTGGAGGAGATCTTTTCTTCCTGCAATGACCTTTGTAGGCTTTGTCAGTTGGCAAACCTACACTTCCTGGTTCGAGTTAGTTCACAACTAAAATTAAACCACAATACTTAGAAAGCCCTCCCTAGCGTTTTTGCAGCCATCCTTGCTAATGCAGGGTGGGAAGTCTGAGCGTTACCACAGGATGATTGAGCAGTTTCTGTTTTCACACCCAGTCAATTCATGAAGCCTGTGTGCGCAGCTCGTGGGGGTGGGCCAAAGGCTTTGGGGCAGGAGGATGAATTATCACTGTAGCTCTGGTGTTACTAGAAGGCAGATGGCTTCTTTGCTCTTTGCCTTTGAAGATTTGTGCTTCACAGCTGCCTTTAATATATGTGACTGCTTGGCAATGGCTTGCACTGCACTTTACAATGGAGATTGAACATTTTTCTTTCAGTGCTGAGGAGTGAACTCAGGGCCTTGCACATAGCATGTGCAGTACTGGCGAGCTCCACTCCCAGCCCTGGAGCATATTTGCTCTTCCTTTATTCAATAAGAAGATATGGATATATAGAGGGTTATTATGAGCTAAATTGGCAGTACCACATAAAGCAAAATTGTAAAAGGGGCACGGCGAAGAGGGCAGATAATTAATTAGGTCAAGAGCATGTTGTGAAACTAGGGTCAATTTTGGAGTTCGTGTTAGTGTTTCATTCCAGAGTGTCTGTGCTTCCCCAGATCACATGTGGTCAAAGGCTAGGCACCAGGGATGTTCCTTGTCACCAGGACATCCAAATTTGGTGCCAAAAGGTATGTTTGTCACTAGACCAAAACTGATTTTTGATTTAGCTTTTGAGAAAATCACACAAACACCGTTTTTTGAGTGTTTCTAGTTTTGTTTGTTTTAATACACAAACTTCTTTTTTTGTTGCTGTTGCTTTGGTTATTGTGTCTTTTGAAAATGGACTTTTTATTTTGAACTAATTTTTATGGAAAAGTTGCAAAGATAGTCCACAGAGTACCCATATAGCTTGCTCCTATTGTCAGCATCTCAGACAGCCATAGTATAGTTTGTCAGGATTAAGAAAGCAGTAATTGATGTGTTACTACTAATTAAATGCTAGACTTTATTGGGGTTTTCTTAGCTTTTCCACTGGTGCCTATACCAGTTCCAGGATCCCATCCAGCCTTATGTTGTGTTGTCACCCCCATTATGTCCACTGGTTGTGACAGTTTCTTGGTCTTTCTGTGCTGTTTATTGCTGTCACTTTTGAAGAGTACTGGTCAGGTATTTTGTTGAATGCTCCTCAGTTTGGGTTTGTCCATATTTTTCTCATATCTAGACTGGGAACTATGGTTTTGGCAAGAATACTGAGAAGAGAAGTACCCTTCTGGTCACATCTAAGAAGTGGGGACATTCTAGCAGTGTGGCTTGACATTGGTGATATTAGCCTTGTTTACCTGGTTAAGGCAGTGCTTTTCAAATTCCTCCTCTGTAAAATTATTTTCTCTCACTTTGGAATTATCTTAGTCTGATTTCTCTTACTATAATTTAATATTACTGATTGGGTTATTTATGAAGAGAAGAAACATTTCTTATAATTCTGGGGGCTGGAAAGTCAAGGTTGAGAGGCTGCCTCTGGTGAGAGCCTTTGGTGACTCTCTGCAGAGTCCAAAGGTGGCACAGAGTATCACATGTGGAGGCAGTAACCTTAAGCTGTGGTCTGAGTGTGGTTTGTGTCCCCTTAAGGGTCCATGTGTTGGAGACTTGGTTCCCAGGATGACAGTATTGGGAGGTGCTATGGAACCTTTAAGAGGTAGAGCCTAGTGGGGTACCCTTAGATTGTTGAGGGGTGTGGCCCTCAGAATGGATTAGAGACAGTCCTTCAGCCCATTAACAGTTCTACAGAGAGGGTTGTTGTAAAATCCTGAGTCTGGTGCCACCCAGATCTTTGCCACTCAGCAGATGTAACTGCTGTATTCTACCACTGCAATCCTCCATAAGATGACATGGCTGGGGTGGAGGGTGATGCCAGAGCCTGTGCTATGCTGTTTGGACTCTGAACCTCCAATACTGTTTGCTAAATGAGCCTCTCTTCTCCATAAGTAGACTCCCTCAGGTATTTCATGATAGTGGCACAAAGCTGACTAATATATTTGCTATTTTGGATTTATCTTCTTTTTATAAATTCACTAATGCAATCATGGGGATCCATCTCAATGATCTCATTTAATTCTGATTACTTCCAAATGCCATTAACATAGGACATTGGAGAGATTAATTTCCAACACATAAATTCTAGGGACACATCCAGACCATAGCAGGAAGCAAGTCACTAAGTAAGACAAGAGGAGGAACTGGGGAGTGAGGAAAATTACAATCCACCTCAGTTGGCTTCTGTGTCCCTTTGATATGCCACATTCTTCTGTTAGCTGAGCATACGTTATTTTCTGACACCATGAGATGATTCAGGCTTATCTTGCAATTTCCTCACCCCTTTCCCAGAATCAGCTAATTCCCCAGAAGCCCCTGGTTCCTTTTATTTGTGTAGTGGATTGACAACTGGTGGTCAACATATTACCCCCAGCTGAACTGAGTAAGCATGGTGCTGGGTGTGGGAGGCCCACCTGGAGACTGTTGCCAGCAGCATAAGAGGCAGAACTGGAGAAGAAGAAGAAGAGAGGCTGTTGGGAGCTGAAAGGCTGTTGGGAGCTGGTAGAAACTGTAAGGAGCTGATAGTTGTTTTGGAGGAGCTTGTCATTCTGGCTTTCCTGATGAATTTGGCTGTTTTCATCCTCAGAGAAGCTCGGGACCTTGTTGGCCTGAGAATGGCTTTGGTTCACTTTGGTGAAGCTCTGATTTTCACTTTGAGCATCACTTCCTGGCTCCAGAGGGAAAGATGGTGCACTGCTGGTTTCCTGGAGAAGCTTGCTGCGATGGCTTCCCAGATGGGAAGCTGGCCATCTTGATCATCAGAGAAGCTTGGGACCTCACTGTTGCTGAAGATGGCTGTGATACCTTTCTGGGGAGCTCTGGTTCTTCTGAGCATCACTTCCTGGCTCCAGTGCAGATCCCTCAGCCTGCTAGCACAGATCCTTCATCCTGCTGGCACAGACTTCCTAGATTCCACCACTGACCTTTGGGCCTTTCCAGCACAGATCTGTGAAACAGGCCTGCATGAGACAGTGTCGTGCGCTCTGGGCCTCCAGTTGGATTCGTGGGAGGCATAGTTATGAGCTCTAGGTATTCAGCTGGACTCATGCAGGACATTTTTGTGGGATCTAGGCCCTCAGCTGGATTCCTTGGTCTTAGTGTGTGGACAGATTTCCTGCACTCTTTTGTATGTTGTTCTTTGGGTGAATTATTATAAATAATCATATAAAATATGTATCCTGTATTATATTGTTCCCCTTGCAAAATGTCCCCCAAACCAACACAATTTGGCAATATAATTTAGGAACCAAGTCTGTGAATGAAGGTCTTATTTTTACATAAGGAGACAATAGACCTACTATAATATCACTTCTGGTCATCTACTTTCCCTCCAATGCTTTATATTTAACATTTTAAGAATACAGCAAAATTGAAAGACTTTAACATTGAGCATCTATATATCCACTATTGTGATCCTGCCATTAATGTCCAACTGTACTTGACTTATATAGTTGTCCATCTTTCTATCCCTCTGTCCACCATATTCCACTTTGGGATGCACCAAAATATTGGTAGACTTGTGAGAAACAAAGGCTTGAAAAAGTGCTTTTGTATTTCCCTTTCTCTCTGATTCCTTTTCAATATTCATGGGAATGTGTTGGAGCTAGTCTAAAAATATACCTATGCTAGCCTGCTAGGGGTGTAAAGAGACATGTAAAAACTCATTTGTCTCAACCAAAATGATCTAGAACAACCTATCTACATCCAGACAACACTCAAAAGTGAGAGTCCAGTCAAGGAGAGAAGAACTACTGATCCAGCTCAGTTGCCTCCAGTACATGAATGGGCCCAGCTAAAACCAGACTATCCTCCCAGTGATCCACAGATACAGGATGAGTATAAAACAGTTGTTTGGAGCCACTAAATTTTGCACTATAGCTAACTGATACAACTACTTTTCTCATAGCCCCAACTCCTGACAACCACTAATATATTCTCCATTAAATTTTGTCACTTTGAGAATGTTATAAAATTGGAATCATACACTATGCAAATGTCTGACATAGACTTTTTACATCCAACACAATTCCTTTGAGATTTACCCAAGTTGGTGTTTGCATTACATCTTGTTTGCTTTCTTGTTGCTGGGACAAAATACCTGATACCCACAAGTTAAAGGAGGAAAGGGTTATTTTAGCTCACAATTTGTAGAGGATACAGTCCATAGTCAGCTGTCACCAAGGCAGCGTGACATGGCAGAGAGGCATTACAGAGGAGAAACAGTCCATGGCAGAGCAGGCAAGAGGCAGTGAAGCAGTGAGCCTACCTTCTTTCTGTGTCTTTATATTCCATCCAGGCTATAAGCCTATTGATTGGCCACCCACACCCAGGGTAGAGCTTCCATTATCCATACCCAGAAGTATGCTAAAGCAATCAATAGACCTAATTTAATTATCACACCCTTAACCCATATTCACACACCCTAGATCCACCCACCTCCAAAAAGGCCCACCTACGAGCTCATGAAACTTGAGGGGAGGGGCATCTGAGGCCATAATACAATCAAATGGTCATTGACAGGAAGTCTTAACCAATAATGGATAAGATGCATATTTCCTGACATACCGAGCCCTTAGAACACATGATTGTGTAGAGGGAAGTCAGAGACAATCTGGACATGTTCCTACTGTAAGCCTGTCAAATGCCAGCATGTGTCCCTCAGACCTTTATGACACATCAATCTGGAGAGCTGTTTACTCTGCAGAGGAGGCAAGGTATGGATGGTCCTGCACCAAAAAGGTGACTACTGCTACCTCTGGGAGGGTCTAGCTGGGGAGCAATGGCAGAAGAAGAATTTCACTTTAACCATGATTGTTTAATTTGTTTCCAGGAGAAAGGTTGGTGACTGCCTCCACATTCTTCCTCAGGGAGGAAACAGTTCATGGCATTGCTGGCAGAAACCAGAAAGACTTCTTTCTTTTTTCCCTTTTTATTCTGTTAAAGCTGCAAGATTTTTGGTTGGTGGCACTTACACCTAGGGTGGGTCTTCCCTCTTTAGTAAGTTCATCACCACACCCAGGGTTATGCTAAGCCGATCAGTGGACTAATTCAGTGTCATACACTCATGATCCAGTGTCACACACTCATGATCTCCTAAAACCTCACCTTTGAGTGCATGAGGCTTTGGGGGGACATCTAGATATAAGACATAGCACTTGTTCTTAGTAGTGGGATTGTGTTTTCAAGCAAAATCCTACATAGAATTCCAGTAGCTAAGTCAGATGACGTACAGCTGCTAGAATTAGAGCAGGGCCCTCTCTACCTCACCACTGCTTCCATAGCTTTCCCCAGTACTAATGCCACCCATTCTGGAACTTCACATGTCTTTTAATTCCATAGGTCCTCTGTTTTCAACCTGAGGCCCAACCACACTATTTACCATATCTTCATATCTTTTAGATCCAAGAAGATGAAAAAGAGAAATTGTAACTGTGAAAATACAAAATCAATTATAAGGTATGATTTATATTGCATTGTGATACACATAGTATTTTGAAAACCTACCAAGATTGTGAAGTGTAGAGGTTCACATTGAAAGGTAGAAAATACACAATGAAATAGGCAGGTTCCTAGGGATTTAGGGTACTTGGAAATGTTTCTAAAACTGATTTCCCCACTGAAGAGATTGTCATCTTTTTGCTTGAAAAGTGTTAGAAATTTAGATATTCTTATGATAAATGTATGTTCAAATATTAAAAGAGAGTTTCCAAAAGACCCCTTTACCCCAGGTTTAATTTCTTTTTAAGTTTTGAATTTGTTATGGTGGTAGTTGAAAAGAAAGAACAAGCCCCATCTAGTGGTTGTTTTTAAATATATGATTTAAAATGCTTTTCAGGAATCATTTTTTGATTAGGTATTACTGTAACATTGTTCAAAAGTCAGAAAGCTTGAACAGCAGAATACTGTTCCTTGTCTGCATAGTTTTCCCTACTTTTTGGTGTGTCCTTGCATACATTTAAAAATCTCATACACACAGGCAAATGTATAATCTTGTCCACTGATTTTTTGGACACTTAGTGCACCAGCAAAAGTAATGTATTTACTTGTTTTCACTTTCTTTCCTCATTTAAAAAGATTTTGCAACTTTCTCCATATTGGTACATAAAGAGACTTTTCTTTCATATAATATTCCATTATGTGGATGTTCTACATTTTATTCAATCATTCTTCTGTTAATGGACTGTTAAGTATTTGTATATTGGGATATTGTAAGTATTTTGGGCCCAATAACATACTCATCCATAGGATTTAGGGATGAGGCGGGGGAGGGGGGGAGGATAGGCCTGTAATTAAAAAGCCTATCATGTCTCTGTTGAGGAACTTTTTTAAATATAAAGAATTTGGTTGTTAATAGTTGACAGATGCTTAGTAATAACAAATTTTCCAGAAACTTAGCTATGCATAGTTGAGAGTGATCATATTTAGTAATTATACAATTTTCCTGAGGTCTGCTTATTTTATGGTTTTGAGTTATTCTCTCTGTTTTCTTGGCCACTGCATCTGTGCCTTAATCGTCCTCACCTACTCATGATTTGTTATCTTATTTTTCTGTATAGATTGACAGTTATTACTAGAGTTAGACACCTATGAGATGTTTATTATTATTATCAACAGAAAAAGTAAGAATATGAAAACAGATTTGAATTTTGTATTTTATTTTATTTTAGTTTTTATTTATTTTTTTTTTGGTACAGGGAGTCAAACTCAGGACCTTGTGCTTGCCAGGCAGGTGCTTGTGCTGGTGAGCTATGTCCCTGGCCAAATTTTGTATTTTAAAATAGGAGACTGTCAACCATTTTGTAGTAGAGTTACTGAAGTGGAAATAGAGAACATAGCTAATAGTTTATGTTTCAGAGTGTTGCCTGTAGCATACTTCATGGTATTCACATTAATTTTTCTCTCTGGTCCTCAAGTTGGCATGTTTATTTTTATCATCTTCAGTGTATTAAGTAACTTAAGGTGAATTGATTTCTTTATGAGATACAAAATGTACGATATACTATTCTTCTATTAAAAATATGGCACACATTTCTGTTTATCTGAGTCTTAGGAGTATTTGAAATTTTTGTTCATATAAATTCTGCACATTTAAAAAGTTTATTCATCAGTATAGTTTGTTTGAGTTTCTTACTTTGGCAAATGCAATCTTTCATGGATTGTCTGCTTGTTGAAGTGTCTATATGAATGCCATTGATTTCTTTGTTATTCATGTATCTGCTAATTCTTATTTTTTATAGTAGCTTTTAGTTGATTGTTTGGAGGGATTCTAGGCATATAACTATATTTGTATCAGTTAACTGTGATGAAAAATTTAATAGCTCCAAATAATAACTTTTCTATTGATCACATATCTGTAGGTAACTGGGAGGATAGTCTGGTTTTAGCTGGGCCTGCTTGTGTATTGGAGTCAACTGAGTTGGATAGGCAGCTCTTCTGTCCTTGGCTGGACTCTCATTTTTGAGGGTTGCTCAAATGTAGGTAGGTTGTTCTAGATCATTTTGGCTGAGACAAATGAGTTCTTACATGTCTCTTTATATTCTCAGGGGGTTAACCTGGGTATATTTTCGGTTTAACTCAAGTACATTTCTATAAGTATTGTAATGGAGTAAGAGAGTAAGAGAAATAGCATTTTTTCAGTCCTTTGCCTCTCTCAAGTCTACCAAAATAGACTTTGCCTCTGCAATGAGAACTACAGTGCCAGAGGATAGGAGTCCAGGAGAGATGACAGTGATTGGGAATAGGAAGGTTCAATAGGCACAGCACAGATGATTTTCAGTGCCATGAAACTAATTGGTATGATACCATTTTGGTGGGTGCACACCCCTTTAAATTTGTCTAAACCCATAGGATATACACCATTAAGAATGAATGTTAATGTGAACTATGGACTTGGGTAATAATGATGTGTCAGAGTAGGGTCATCATTTTTAACAAATGTACTACTCTAGGGGATAATGATAATGGAGAAGGTTATATATATGCAAGAGAAGGGAATATATGGAAAATCTCTGTAAGTTTTACTCAGTTTTGCTGTGAACCTAATACTGCCCTAAAAAATAAAAACCTCTTGAGAAGTAGTCTAGTCTACAATATTTAGTTCTATATTTACTCATTCTGATATTTTCTCCTTTCTGAAGGTCCCAGGTCTTCTGTTATTATTGCCTTTTTGTATAGAGAACTTTTGTCATTCTTTAAGGATAGGTTTGCTAGCAAAATGATTTTCATTTGTGTGACAATGCCTTTCTTTTTCTTCATTCCTGAAAGATAGTATTTTAGCTGGGTATAAAATTTGCTACTGACAATTCTTTTTTTGTTCCAGTACCAGAAAAATGTTGAGCTACTTCCTTCAGGCCTCCATGGTTTCACATGAGAAATATAGTGTCATTTCAGTTAGTATTCCCTCTAAGTGGCATACCATTTTTCTTGAGCTGCCGTCAAGATTGTTTCCTTTGTTTTAGTTTTCAGAAATTTACTTGTGATGTACATTGGTATGGATTTTTGAGGGTTTATTCAGGTGTTTGCTCAGCTTCCTGATTCTGAGGTTTTGTTATATCTTTTGTTGAGCTTGGGATTTTTAAATGTTACATTTTATAATATTTTTTAGTCCTAGTCTTTCTCTTCTTCTTTTTGAAATCTTGAAAAATATAGATATTGGCTTTGTTGCTATTTGTCTCAGTCTTTTGAGAAGTGTATTTATCTTATTTTTTAGTCCATATTCCTTTTGTTGTTCTGACTGAATAAATTCTACTGATTAGTCTCTTCAGATTGCTGTAACAAAACATCTTAGCCTAGGTTGCTTTTATTTTTTTAATTTTTAAAATTTTTTTTAATTTTAAAGATAAAAGAAGGGAAACATTAACAGACATACAACATTTTACAACATATCACAAGCACAATACAGACAACACAGAGTTACAAACAAAGTGGTAAGGAATTAACAATGGTGGTTGTATTACATATTGATATCTTCAAAGTGGCTTCTCGTGAAAACAGATATAAACATGCAATACTGGTCAACCAAAGACTC
>NW_004955470.1:3081258-3100586 GCF_000276665.1 Chinchilla lanigera | reverse complement strand
GGTGTGGGCGAGCACAGACTCGAGCCCAGGTGTCTAGCCGCTCCTGGAACACTCCTAGGTTGCTTTTAAATAACAGAAATTTATTTTTCATAGTTCTAGAGGTTGGAAGTCCAAGATCAAGATGCTAGCAGATCCAGCGTCTGGTGATTGAATGTTGGTGAGGCCTGTTTCTCATAAATAGTGTTTTCTCACTATGACTTCATAGGTACCTCTGTTATAAGGGCACCAACCCCATTTATGACGGCTCCACCCACATGATCTAATTACACCTCTAAAATCCTTCTAATACCATCATTTGATGATTAGGATTAAACAAAGCTTGGAGAGGATGCAACTATTCATACCAGAGCAATCTATGATCATAGTCACTGATTTGTTCTGTCATCTACTTTACTATTGAGTTCATCATTAAGATTCTTTTATTTTTAAGTTCTTTAATTTTCATTTTATAATTTTTTATAATTTAAGTTTGATGAAATTTCTATCTGTTTCAAGAGAATTTGTAATTGCTTGCTAAAGCATTACTATAATGGTTGTTTTAAAATCCAATGTCTAATTCAGCTTGATGTCAAATTCAGCTTGGTGTCCATTGGTGGCAAAGCAAGGAATCAAACCTGAGTGATGTTCTTCCAGGCATAAGGTGTGCTTTGCATGAAAACATTTCAGATGGAAGAAAGAGAACCTCTTTTCCAAAGTCAGTTTAGGTTCACTGAGAAGTAGATTCTATTTTTTTTTTTTCTGGTACCAGGAATCGAACTCATGACCTTGCGTTTGCCAGGCAGGTGCTGTGCCACTGAGCTAAATCCCCAGCCCCGAAGTAGACTCTCAATTGGAGCCAAATGTGCAAGAAATTTACTGGGGGTGGTGCACTGGTGACAGAGAAATGGAAGGGAGCTGGTTTAGTGGGAGAAGCTTGAGTGTTCAGGTAGGCAGGCTGAACCCTTTTGTCTTGGTTACTTTTCTCTTGTTGCTGAGACAAAATACCTGATGCCCAAAATTAGGGAAAGAAAGGTTTATTTAGCTCACTGTTTGTGGAGGTTTCAGTCCATATTCGGCTGGCTCCAAGGCAGAGTGGTACATGGCAGAGGGCAACAGTTCATGGCAGCGGAAGACAGTAAAAGCAACAAGAGCGAAAGGGAGGAGTGGTGGCAAGCAGACTCTTCTTCTCCCTTACATATACAAACTATCTGCCCCAGGGCGGGTGTAGCACTCACACTCATAATCCTAGCATTGGATCATGAATCAATCATAAACTCTAAAAGCCCACCCCATGACTGCATGAGGCTTTGGGGGGACATCCAGACACAAACCATAACACCTGTGAAGGCAGAAAGCTAAGAAAGAATAGAGCTGTGGAAACTTCAAACACAGCATGACCCAAGCTTTTGCCACAGTTATGACAAAGTCTCTGTGGGCCAGCAGGGATCCTGGGGCAGAAGTTGCCTATTGGCCTAACTCTACACTTAATCACCAGTTGGAGTGGCTCAGGAGAATAGTGGCTTCGGGGTGAACCCTGTGGTTAAATTCAAAGGAGTGGCTATGGAGTAGGGTCTCTTCAAGGCAACTCTGAGCAACACTGTTTGTGGCCACCACAGTCTACCCCTTGAACCACAGGGTCACCCCTCCCCATCTCCACAAACTGTTCTCCTGGGGCACCTAACACAATGAAAATGTCTATAGTCCTTAAAGCCTGGCAGAGGGGGAGAAGATGTAATCTTGTTTTAGAATGGTCTTGTGGGGAAATCATTCCTTTTCTCCTTCCAACTGATCCTGCGTTACACACAGTGTACACAATCAAACCAGATGCAGTGGGCATACCTGTTCTCTCAGAGCCCTGGGCCTAAGCATCCTGGAAGCTCCACTCAGGGTCATTAACAATTCACTGTCTTAATGTCCATGTGGTATCTGCTTTGCACAGGTATGATTTATGCTTGGATGAAATGAGAGCTTTGACAGATGTGAGTGAGGTTTGCCATGGGTCTCCTTCTGTTAAAACGGACAGTTTGGGAACAGGTAAGAGCCGTCTTTATTTTCATATGGCTGTGTGTGTGGATGGGGAGGGAGAGGGAGGGTGGTTTATTTTTTGCATTTGTGACTTTTTTGTGTGCTTTTGTGATAAGCTCATTTATCTCACCTGGAGGCACGCAGACAGTGACCTCAATACACAGGGCAGTGCCTTCTTCAGTCTCTTTTCTGCCATGCTCCCCTTTAACCTAACTGAACCCCTTCCCTTGGACCATACATTTCAGTTCTCCAAGCTCACAAGCAAGAGAGTAGGAGAATCCACAGAAGTAAAAAAAATTCACACACACAAAATTTTAGTCATAAAGTTTAAATAGCTGAGAAATAGAATGAAATCATTTTTTACAGGCCTTTCATGAAACCTGTCCAAACCTTATGAATCTTCTGTGTCTAAAAAGTGCCGTTCTAAATTCAGTGGTATTCTGTCGGTCACTTTAGCCTTCTGACAAAGAAAGGAGAGAAAGACTTTGTGACTAAAGGTTTCCTTCGTGATGTTAACATTGGGAGCTATGTATTTCAGCTGTGTGTAAACCCATTTCCATTTCATTCCGCTTCATGGCTTCCTATGCCTGACATTTTACATAGGAAAAAAGATACTGTGCCTCTGGAGGGACCGCCTAGGGAAGGGGCCTGAACTAGAGCAGACTTTGCTAAGGAGCTGGCCGAGAGACTGGCTTTGTCCTGCAGAAAGCCCCCATGTCCTGTCCCAGCTGAGTCTAGGAAAGAAGAGTCTGAGGGTTGAGGAGGGGTCCTCCCATACCGGAGAGCTTGGGAGCACCTTTTCTCTGTAGAGCTGGTGGGGGTCTGGGCTCCATCCTGAGAGTAGTCCCCCAGATGGCTGTCCTGAAGAGACAAGGGCTGAACCCAGCATCTTTCCAGGAAGGAACTCCAGGCAGCCTTGCTACTGCTACCTCCTGTTGAAGTGCTGTAACCTCCTTGAAGCTAACAATGGCCACAGCATAACCTTTCGATGGGGAATGTGTGGAAGGACATCCCTGTGGCAAGAGAAAACCTCCACACAGCAGAATGAGGTGAGGGCCGGGGCTTTAGCTCAGCGGCACAGCGCCTGCCTGGAAGAGCAAGGTCTCAAGTTTGATTCCTGGTACAAAAAAAAAAAAAAAAAAACAAAAAAACAAAACAAACAACAAAGTAGGACTAGGTGAGATGTAGTTCGTGTCAAACAATTTGGCAACAATGTTCAAGCTGGTAAATTACCCCTGCATGGAACATACATTTAGAGCTTCGAATACAACCAAAAATGCAAAGAAAAAAAATCCAACCCTCTTTGCGTTCAGCCAGTTTATCGGAATCCAGCCCCCACATGCATGTGGTGAGGGCCTGGTGGGAAGGTGAGCACTTGGCATGAGGCCAGTCCCCTGCTTCTTTAATCAGCCCAACATGTCTGTGGCTTAACTTAGTGTCAATACGCAAGACCTGGAAGCCAGAATTGATCCCTTAATGAGGCTTCCTAATTGCTGCCTGACCTGCAGAATCTGGAGGATTAGCCTGTGTAATCCTGCTCCTGATGAGGAGTGTTGAGCCCTGGATCCAATTATCTTCCTGTTTTCATAGCTGTCTCAGTGGCTTTAGGCAGCCCGGACAACTTTCTGTCCTGGATGATTAGGTATACCTCCTCCAGGAGGCACGGGATTGGCCCTGGGTGATCTCTCCCATTCATTTCTGTTGGTTCCCTTGGCCCGGGTGGCACCTCTCTGTGTCCATTCTCCAAAGCCGACGAACCTGAAGGAAATTAAACCGGTCAGGCTCATCTTGTTGGGTGGATGTCATGAGACTCAGCAGCACATCTGTGTTTGAAGGCTCTCAAATTCCACTCCATAAACAGCTGGAGTAGCTGTCCACGTCCAGTAATTCTAGAAGAAGTGTTACACGATTCATGCTGCCTCTTAACAAAAGCATTGAGTCATGGCTCTCCTTCCTGTTCAGAGAGCATGCCAGGTCCCTCCATCTTTCTCTGGCCCCCATTTCATGTTGCTGCGAACTTTTCTGGGTGAGCAGATGAAGCTGGGGGGAGAACACATGTATAATGTGTAATGATGATGTTCCTGAACACAAACGAGGGGGGAGGGAGTCTCATTCGCTCCAGGTCTCCAAGGACAGTACACAGGCCAAGAATAAGCCATTAAAATATTTCCACTCTGTGTTTTCCCATCTGCCATCTGTAATAGATTTGAGATGTTCCAATAATCTTCAAGGGAAAAAACATTATCTGAGACTGACTGCAGAGTATGTGTGCATGCATGTGCATGTGCACATGGGATATGTGTACACTGTGAGTTCCATCACTGTACTCCAGAATGACGCCTCTTGCACCTGTTTTTTATATCACCTTTGTGCACCTCAGGCAAGAGCTCTCTTATTCCCGCAGAGATTGCGGGATGGACCCTGGGCTGCGGGAGTCACTGACTTCTTGTGTTTCCAGATAGAAGACTGAGGACTAATGCTGACCATCTGCTTTGTGGCCGTGCTGAGGCAGGAGCTGGGACTTGAATTTGGGGAGCTTTGTCCTGTGTGGGCATATGCTTAGAGACCCTGTCCTTTGAAGCTGAAAGGGGCTCATTGTCTCACCAATCACCACCAGACTTACTGAGTACATACTTCACGCTAGCCATAGCACTGGAAGTTTAAATGGATGATCTTGTATACACAGCGACCTTCATGGTGTTCCTGTTTTTCAGATAAGTAAACTGAAGCTGAGTAATTGGGCTGAGATTAATTATACAATTAGTAAGTTGTATATGCAACTAGGAGAGCACAGATTTGACCCAGATAGTCAGTTTCCTGAGCGTACTTCATTTGGGTGGGCTTTGCTGTGGCTGTATGTTTGTATCACCTGGGGGAGTTTTCCAAAGTCCTGTGTTTAGACTCTGGAGATAGGAAAAGGGAAAGGGGAGGGTGGCATGGGGGTAGGGTCAGTAAAAATGATCAAGATACCACATGTATATGTACCAATTCACCAAGATCACAAACATATAATAATAAGACCTACAATGACAGCAACAAAACCCACAAAAGTCCTGTTGTCCCCACTTTTGATCAAACCAAATAAGTCAGCATTTAGTTTGAGTCCTGCTGTGCTGCACTTCCTTTTGGGCACTTTGTAGTGTCTCGCCAAAATTGCTCCCATCCAGCCCTTGGACCAGTCACGTGTGAAGGTTAGGCCAGAGGGACTTTCCAAAGCAACACTTCTTTTCCCCAGGAGGGACCCAGGTGAGGTCAGGTTGCTCTTGTAGCGTAGAGAGGCTTGGGGACAAACACCTGTATAATGAAGCACCAGCACCTTGACTGCTCCATCCCTCCCCACCACGGCTATCTTCTTTCCCATCCTGAGCACTGGCTCCTCCTCATCCCATGATCCACATGGGACGGGGGGCATGGTGGCACCGTAATTACCTATACCAGTGATTCCAGAGTGCGATCTGAGAAACCCTGTGTGTGTGTGTGTGTGTGTGACCCTGGATTTTCATTAAAACTTCCATGAAGACAATGTATTATAACATACTGAGAATAAATGTAGATAGACATGAGTCTTGCTATCTTCTATTAAGCCAGATATTAAGACAGTTTGCAAAAAAAAAAAAAAAAAGTAAAACAAAGCCATCCTTTCAAGTAGCTGTTTTTTAATTTTGGAAATTATGGTTAATTTTGATAAAAAATTATGCCACTTACATTGACATATAGTGAGGTTATTGTTTTTAAAGTAATGAATAAATAACAAAAATTCTCCCTTTTAACCCCTAAAATGATAAATTGGTAGATAAAAGTCTGCATAAAGAAAAGCTGTTTAGAATCTTCAGTAGTTTTGATAGAGGGGACCATAAAGTTTGAGAATCACTGATTTAACTTATCTCCAGTTTCCTCAGGAAGTCCAGTCTCAGTAGCTTGGAGAGGAGTCAGAAGAAGATTGGTGGCTTTATATTTATGTTACATTTATTATAATTATTAATTGTTTTGATCAGAATTTTAGATAATCTCACTTTGAAATGTTTTTGTATGCAGAGTGATGCCAGATGGATGATCAGATCAATAATGACTAATATTCTAAGTCAGCTTACCTTAGAAGGCATCTGGGAATGGGGAAAATAATCATTTTCCTGAGTAACTCCTGAGAAAAGAAACAGCCTTTCCAAGGAAGCACTTACATTTAAGCTATGGGTGCTCTGCAGAAAACTAGCTGAGCAGGGAACATGAGCAAGAGGCTGAGGATGCCTGCTTGCCACTGGCCCTTCACAGCAGCCCATCCTGTCCAGGCTCTACCCTGTTGCCTGCAAATACCAGCATCAGCCCTCACTGGTCCTGCAGACCATGACCATGTAGATCCCCTGCCATCCTAGTCCCAGCACTGGTTCTGATCTGCTTACTCTTGGCTCAGTCACTCTGGTCTTGGCTCCATCTTTGGCCCTCTGGCTTCTGTTTGTCCTGGAACCCAGGTTTTTCCTAGTGAGCTGTGACAGGCTGCCCTGGCTCTAGGTCTTTTGTGCTGCCTTTGGCAGGAGTCTCTGTCCCAGCTCCAGCTCTACAAACTTGGATGCTGTCCACTTGGCCTGAGCTCTGGCTAGGTCAGCCCTGACCCCATGGGATACTGTGGGGGATTTAAGCAGAGATGACAGAATGGAGTTGTCTGTTTACAGAAGTCCCTCTGTGTAGATTGGCACCTGCACCATGCTGTCATCTGCTATGGCCAAATGGATTACTTGAAAGGGCATGCCAGGGAGTGATTTGGGACCTTCCCAGGGATGTCAGTACAACTGGAATCATTGTTCTGTTTATTTTTTGACACAGTGACCATTCTGCAATAATGAAGTACTTTCATTTTAATGCTTAATTAGTAATCTTGCAAATAAATATTATATAAAAATAACAATAATTATTACTTGCTACCATTTGCTAAGTCCCTTCTATGTGCCAAGTGAGCGGATTCACTGACTTTACAAATATTTGTTGAGCTATTGCAAGGCAGGCATTGTTCAAAGGGCAGTGAACAAAGTAGGAAAAAAAAATAGCTCTATGTGAAGCTTACATTTTACTCTGGGAGGAGACAGATAATAAACTAATAAACAAATAAATTTATGATACATTAGATGGTGATAGAGACTGTGGATAAAAATAAAACATGATAAATTGGAAAGAAGAAAAGTAAAATTGTCTCTATCCATAGAGGTCATAGTCTTATGTAGAGAGAAAACCCTAGTAATGCCAAAAAAACCTGCTAGAATCAGTAAATGAATCCAGGAAAATTGTAAGATGTTGATGATCTTGCAGACATAATTTCATTTCTATTTTCTAACAATTAACAATTGAGAGGAAATTGAGAAAACAATTTTATTTAGAATAGTGTCAAAAAATAAAATATTGAAGAATAAACTTAAGGCTATGAAAGACTAATAGATTGAGAATGATAAAATATTTCTGAAAGAATTAAAGAAGACACAAATGAATGGATAGCATCCATGTATTGGAATACTTAATATGGCTGAGCTGTTAATACTGCCCAAGGTAAGTGACAGATTCAGTACAGCAGGTTTTTTTCAGAAATAATAATAATAAAAAACTACCCTAAAATTCATATGAAATCTCAAAGGACCCTGAATAGTCAAAACAATCTTCAAAAAAAAGAACAATTTCAAGGTTTAAAACTTACTACAAGGCTACAGTAATCAAAACAGTATGGTACTGGCATAAAGACATACACATAGAACACAGAACTGAATAGAAAGCCCCAGAATGGAACTTTATATATATGGTCAGTGATTTCTAGTTAGAATGCCAAGACCACTCAATAAGAAAAGGGCAATATTCTCAACAAATTATTCTAGGGCAGTTGTGTATGGCATATAAAACATACACAAAAATTAACTCAAAATTGATGGAAGATCTAAATGTAAGAGTTAAAATTATTAAACTATTAGGCTAAAACGAAGGAAAAATCTTTATTATATCAAATTTGGCAATGATTTATTTGATACAACATGAAAAGGACAGCTTTTGAAAAAATAAAATTTATCTTAAACTGAGAAAAAATTTTAATAAAAAGTTATCTAAAAGTGAATTGGACAATATCAAAATTAGAAACTTGTTTCTCAAAGGCACTATGGCTTGAATCTGTCCTCCAAAGTTCATATATTGGAAACTTCAGCCACAACACAACAGTGTTGAGAGATGGGACCATTATTTATTTATTTATTTATTTAATTTTGGGGTACCAGGAATCAAACTCAGGACCTCACACTTGCCAGTCAGGCACTTCACTACTGAGCTAAATCCCTGGTCCCCTGAAAGGTGGGACCTTTTAGGAGGCAATGAAAACATGAGGACTCTGCCCTCATGAAGGACTAATGGTGTTATCCATTGGGAGTGGGTTTCTGATAAGACAACGACTTTGGTTGCCCCGTCTCCATCCACATCCCACTCTGTTCTTGTGCCTTCCACCATGACGCGCTATGGCAAGAAGACACTTACCAGATGTAAGCCCTTAACCTTAGACTTCCCAGCTCCCAGAACTATGGGAAACAAATCTCTGCTCTTTACACATTACCATCTCAGGTGTTCTGTGATAGCAACACAGAATGGGCTAAGACAAAGGGATGCTATCAACAAAGTTAAAAGACAGCCCATGGAATGGGAGAAAATATTTGCCAGTCATATGTCTAATAAAGGATTGATTTCTAGAAGAGGGCCAGAACTACAACGCAGTGACAGAAACCCAATAACTAGATTAAGAAATGGTCAAAGACTCAAAGAGAGTGTTTGAAGAGCTTTAAGGTTAATTTAGGAATTAGACTTTGGATGGGAGCAGTATTTTGAGATACTTAAATTCAAGATATGGAAAGTTGTAAGCATGGAGATGAATCAAGAACCACAGGGTTGGGTAGATTCCCCAAGGTATGTATGTTTGCAGAAAAGAGGAGACCTAAGGACTGAAGTCAGCTGGTGATGGGGTGGCGAAGAGGTAGGGGAGGAGCGATCAGAGAGGGCACAAACAAAAGAAGGATGACAAGCATATTGCATACATTATTTTATTAAATCCTCCTAGCAAATGCACAAAGTAAATATGATAGGTCGGGGGCTGCTGCATAGGAGATAAGGTAACTCGTCTAAAGTTAAATGATAAAAGGAGCAGAGGCAAGATTCAGACCAGATTTACTTGATTTCACAGCCCGTGTGCAGTGAAACTCCATCTCACATGGTCTTTTTGCTGTGATGGGGAAAGAACAGAGGCATGGAAGAATTCAGTTGCATGATCCGAAATAATTAGGAGACAACCTGCACCTTCCAAATGTCCACAATCTATTGGGCTAGGGCTAGTGTGGATCAATCATAGGGTAATTGTTAAGAGAGAGGCTGTTGGCAAAAGCAGTTGTCCTGGGCAAACAGGGTAGATTTGGCCACAGGAGGTTGCATAGTTTGACAGTAACCTCATGTGTCTATGTGGTGATGGAGGAAGGTTGTCCTAATGATAGTATCTGGGGAAAGGCCATCCTTACCACTACAGGTGGTGGGAATGAGGTTTCAGTTTTTGGGCTGTCCAAACACAGAACGTGCATGGCGCTAGTGCTTCTCTCCCTCTTACAGGCAAAGCTGGGCTTGGTCATATGACTTGAGCCCAACAATCAGAAGCTCCTTGTAGGACCACTTGGCAGGAAGAGACTGTGGTGCACATGGAGAAGG
Source organism: Chinchilla lanigera (assembly GCF_000276665.1). NCBI lineage: Eukaryota > Metazoa > Chordata > Mammalia > Rodentia > Chinchillidae > Chinchilla > Chinchilla lanigera. The sequence goes on along the minus strand of NW_004955470.1, from coordinate 3,090,878 downwards.
TACGGTTAGGATTCATGCTGGCTAGTGCTGGCCATGTCCAGGTGGGACCCTGATTCCTGAACCACGTTGGGCCTGAAACATCAAGTGCTGTTTCCTCTGGTTCTTGGCCTTGAAGCCAGTTTAGTTCTTAACAATTTTTCAAGTCTGCTCTTTTACCTCCTACTAATGCTGGGAGGCTTGGAGAAGTGAGTCAGTTACAAATGGAGACTATACAAAGATTTGTAGACACTCACTGAGAGAAATACTAAAAAATCCTCAATATCCCTCAAGGTAATGAGGGATTTTTATTCTCATTCTAAGAGAATAAAAAATACATATAGGTCACACACACACACACACACACACACATACCCACACAATACCATCACTCAAAGATAACTGGTAACAGGCTTGTAAAGGCCAATCTGGTCTTTTCCAATGCATCTGTATTTATGTATTTAAAAAAAAAATCCAAATGGGTCGGTCATATTACAGTGTTCTTACTGTTTTGTAGTGGTTTGGATTTCTGGTTTTGGAATCAGACAAGTGTTCATGTCTGTGTCTTTCATTGAGGAGCTATGGCCTTGGGCAGATTTCTTACTTTTCTTGAGTCTCAGTTTCCTCCTCTGTAAAATGTGGATGACAATAGTACTTGCCTAAAGGGTTGATGTGAGGATCAAATGGCAAATCCCATGTTAGGCTGTTCAGACAATGCCTGAGCACATCTGAAGTGCTGAATGAACACTCAGTGAAATTATTGTCAGACTATCCATTTTTTAAAATAAGTATGCATTCATCTTTCATAATGTGAAATAACTGGAACAATCTTTTCTCATGTGGTAAAACTTATAACCAATTATTAATTTCTGTTAAAATTAATGTAAAATGTTTAACTTTCTGTTAACAGAAAGTAAGCTCATGAATCAAGCAGGTGATATCAATACAGAGATACCTATTACTTCATACTGTCAATATTGACTAACTGTGTGATTACACTGATAATTATAAATGTGTCACAAGCAGTTCAGTATTTTGTAGGAAACATATACTATCAAGAAAAGATGTTAAATTTGAGGCAGGACTTTGGAAAATCCTACATTGTCAGAATACTGCAAATAATGTTGTCATGAAATAAAAATATCGGGCTAGAGATATAGCTCAGCAGCACAGCACCTGCCGGGCAAGTGCAAGGTTGTGAGTTTGATTCCCAGTACTTCAAATAAAAAATCATATTCTATCAGTCTTACACTGGGGCTTTCTGTAGGAATGAAAGGCCCTTGAGGGAAATAGAAGTACATGGCAACAGCCTTTGCTATTGAATGCTCCTAGCACTGTGCAAATACCCTATTCGGTGGCCTGAGGAACAAGAAAGAAAAATAAGGGCCAGACAGGGAGTCCACAATGAAAGGCTAAGTTTTTCTTGCAATGGTAACTGGAGTCATTGAAAGTTTTCATTATATTGGGAGGATGGAGAGGAAGTCCTAGTATGATGGTTATTTTCTAAAAACATCATACTGTCTTCATAACAATTTACAGGTTGATTCAGAACATATATGGAAATGCAAAGGACCTAGAATAGTTAAGATGATTCTGAAAAAGAAAAAGTTGGAGGACTCTCATTATATGAATTAAAGATTTATTATTAAGCTGCTCAAAATTATGTGGTATTAGAATAAGAAAAAACAAATATATCAATGGAACAGAATGGAGAGTCTTGAAGAAAAGCCCACACAAATGTGTTCAACTGAATTTTTTTGGATAATGTTGCCATGACAATTCAATGGGAAAATAAATGTCTTTATAACAAGTGATGCTGGAACAACTAAATAAACATATAGGAAAAAGGTTAACCTTGATGCCTACCTCATACAACACACAAATATAATTTGAAGTGTATGATACACCTAAGCACAACCCTAAAATTATGAAGTTTACAGAAGTACAAAGGAGAATGTCTTTTTGACTTTAGTATAGATAGGGATTTCTTAGAAAGGAGTGCCCCAGTGTTTTTTTTGTCAAAATTAAGAACTGCTGTTCATTAAAAGACATCATTAAGAGAATAAAAAGGACACTCCACCAAGTAGGAAAAATATCTGCAATGCACATATCTGACAAAACTTGTGTCTAGATACAAATTATTTGTACCCAGAATTATAAAAAAAAGAGTTCTCTAATACTGTGATGAACAGACAAACACATTTTATTTTTTTATTTTAAAGAGAATAATAAAAAAAGAACAATAGCAAAATATCAACACCATACACAAAAACAAAACAAAGCAAAAACAATAAAAATGATACAGGGTTTCAGAACAAAATGATAGGAATTAACAGTGGCTGTTATATTACATATTGTTATCTTCAGCGAAGTTGCTCAAGCAACACATTTTAAAAAATGGGGCAAAAGATTTGAATAAATACCTATGAGTGGCCAAAAGGCATATGAGAATATGCTCAGTGTCTTTAGTCATCTAAGAAATACATCTTTAAACAATAGTGAGATACCATTATACTCCCTTGAGAATAGCCACAAATGGAAAAGAATGGTAATACTACCGAAGTGTGGAGAAACTGCCACTCTCCCACATAGTTGGTATGAGAGGAAAAAGGTACAATTTTTTTCCCCAAAACATTCTTTATTTTCTTTTTTGATCCTGGGAATCGAACTCAGGACCTTGCAGTTGCCAGGAAGGCGCTACTGCTGCTGAGCTATATCTCTGGCCTGTTCTGTATTTTCTTACAAAATTAAATGTAAGCCTACTTTTCAACTTGGCATTCTCAAGGATTAACAAAAGAGAAATGGACACCTATGTCCTGAGGCCTTATACTACAATATTTACATCGACTTTGTTTATAATAGCCTCAAACTGGAAATATCCATGTGTTCATCGTAATAAGAGATTAAAAAAATTACGGAATATTTGGGGATGGAAACTACTCTTGAAAAAGGTACTCTATGGATATACACAACAACATAAACACCTCATTTGCATGAGGGAAGGTGGATCCAAAAGAAGATACACTGTACAATTCCATATACATAAGTACACGAAGAGGCAAAGCTGATGGACAGTGTTGAAAGGAGAAATGTGGTTGCCTGTGGGGACGGGGACTTACTGAGAAGGTGCAGGAAAAAACTTTTCGCTGGAATTGGGGCTGGGAAGGTTCATCTTAGCTGGCTTGATGTGTGATACAGCTAGGTAATTGACTAGAACTCATGCACTCATACTGTACATTTCCCTGGAGGCAAACTTTGCCTTAATAATGACAATGGTAATAATGGTAGTAATAAAAACCATAGTGCCTAACATTTGGAGCAGGGTGGAAGCAGGAAGTCCTGTTGGGAGGCTATTGCAATAGGCCATCCAGGCAAGATGTAAGACGTGACCAGGCTTGGAATCTTTCTGAGAGGGGGTCAGGGACGGTTAGTCTAGAAGACAAGAGCCTTGCCTGAATCCACAAAGCCCATTTATTTGTACATTTTACTCTGACCCTTCTAAGCTTTCTATAATAATTTAGAGCACATCATAGCATGTATTTAGTAAAACTGAGAAGACATACTGAAAAATTGAAACTGGAAGACAGAAGAAGCAAAAATGCCAATGTGGGGACTAATATTCAAAATTGAAGATAAGGAATCCCTTTCTGTCCTTGGCTGGGTATCTAACACAGGTCATCCATGGGGTGCAAAAGAGACCATGTGGATCTTTCAACATCAGAGGAACGGAAGCTGAGACTATGCCTACCCAACCAGTTCCAAATTGTGTTGATCCTTTAGTCAAGGAAGTGCATGTGTTTTAGAGACTCTCTGGTTGTATAAAACTAAAAATATGCACTTTTGCAGAATTTGTAACAGAATACTACATCACAGAGTTCAATTATATGGAATACTCTAAAGGGGTGTATTTTAGGAAAAACTATTTTCCTGCTGTCTGAGATTGCATTTATTAAGCAGAAGTGTAAACAGCATAGGCTGTAAGTGAAGATAAAATAAAAGCTTAAATAAATTACTCAAAACCTACATGATGCTATGGAGACTGAACTTGTTCTGGAGATATCAAGTGTTAGTGAACGTGACAGTTGATACAAAAGGAATACTGCAAAACTATATGCAAGAAAAATGTGTGGGTTGATCAGATCAATATAAACAATTCAGTTACTGCTGCCAATTCAGTGAGAAGAGGACTTGTCAGTATTAAGCTTTCCTTTATTAAGAGCAATTGACCAGTCAGAAGTACAAGAAGAGAGAATTTATATGTGGAGAAGATGTCAGAAATATATGCCAGTAATGCAGTCGATCAAATTAATCCTACAGTTGGCTTTGAACTTTGGATTGACTTCTTGGAAAATGGACCAGTCCAAATGCATGCTTAAGTCACCGTGAATGGATAGTAAACTTCTCTTGGCATTTCTGATCAAACAGCGAAGATGGCTATCTCGTGCAGAGCCCCGGGAAAGGAAGTAGTTGTCAGAAATAATTTCTAGTGTTGCAAGATGGCTAAATTTGGGGTTGATTCTTCCGCAAATGTGCTTGGAATTTATCTCAAACTGGTGAATAAAAATGACCACAGTTTTGGATGCCACTAGTGACAAAATTATGCATCTGTATTGGCAGTATATACATTAAAAGAAAGAAATATGAAGAAAACTATTACAGTTGGAAATTCTGGGTGATTTAACTACTTCTGATGATTTAGGTTTGACTAGAGTCTGATGATTTAAGGCAAGCAAAGATTTGTTGTTATGACTGCAGATAGCAAGATGACCTGGGAGCACCATGACAGGTTGAGGTTAGCTGCTCTCTGGGAATGTAGCTGGTGGTGCAAAATAGGGCCCAGTGATGAAGGTGGGCCGCCCAGAATCCTTAATAATGAAAATAATGAGGTGTGGTGGTGAGACGTGCAGATGAGGCGTGTGGAATCTGATTTCTGATCCTGGCTTGGCCTCTTACTAGGTGATGGTTAGACAAGTCACTTGGCCTCCCTGAGTCTGGGTGTTTCCATCTTGTACATGGAAGATCTGTGCAACAGAGGATATTTGTGCCCTCTGGAAAAGTCTGCAAACATTGGCTACAGTTGTTTTTTATTACTGGCTAGTAACTAACTCCCCAGTGTGAGCCCAAGGTGGAGCCATGCAATGACTTATGCTTGAGCCTGGAGATATTTTAGGAAATAACCAATACAAGATGCATTGGGTTGGAGCCATGATAAGAGTCATACATTTTGACAGTCTGCTGTTTGATAAAATTAATAATGCTTGAGAGAAATATTGTAAAAGCCAATGGGAGGGGGAAGTATAGAATACATTTGTAAGAAAGTTTAAGCCAGTATGGAAGCTGAGAGTGAGCCAAGGAAGGCTGGTTATCATCCTGCTGCTGGTGGGTCATTGTACATACACACACACATGCTTTTCTTTTCATACTGCTTAATTACATTTGTATAATCAGTGATTTTCATTTATCTTAAATTTATAAACACTGTCATAATCATTTGTTTTTTTGTCATAATCATTTGTGATTTACTTTCTGCACTTAGATATTATTGCTAAGACTGATCTATCTTGTTGCAAGTCACTGTATTAATTAAAAATTTTGAAACTCTTTTTATTTTGAAAATGAAAACCCCTTTATTTTGAAATAATATTGCTTACAGAGAATTACAAACAGAGTACAGAGAGTGCTGTGAACGCTTTATCCAGTTTTCCTGAAGGCTGTCATCTTGGACAGTTGTAATGCAAAATAAAACCAGGAAGCTGACATAGTTGCAATTCAGTTAGGTGAGGATACAGACTTGAGTCAGATCTCACTCATTTTAGACATGCACTCAGGTGTGTGTAGTTCTATGCAGTTTGACACCACATATAGATTCAGTAACTACCCTACAATTAAGGTATAGAACCATTCCATCGTCATAAAGAGTCCATGGAGCTACCCCTTTATAGTTGCATCCAGCCTCATCTTAACCCTGCTTTCTTTTTTTTTTTTTTTTTTTTTTTTTTTTTTTGGTCTTTTTCAGACAGAGCCTTGTTATGCAGTTCAGGCTGGCCTTGAGCTCACTTTGTAGCCCAGGCTGGTCTCGAATTTGCAACAATCTTCCTGCCTCAACCTCCCAAGCACTGGGATTATAGGCGTGCACCACTATGCCCAGCTACATCCCTGCTCTTTGGTAATCACTAATCTGTTCTCCATCTTTATAGTTTTATCGTTTTGAGAATGATACAGAAACGGAAATTTACTCATTTTGACTGCCATATAATATTCCTTTGTGTGAATGCACCATAGCATTTATCTACCCACCTTGATTTAGCCAGTGTGAAAAATGCTGATACGAATGTTCTTGTTCATGTCTGGCATTGAGCATGAGTAAAAGCCTCCTTTCAGTATTTAACTAGAAATGGAATTGCTGGTTGTAGGATACACGAATGCTTAGTGTTAAAGGGCACTGTCAGTGTATTCTGTAATGTTGCATCTGCTCAAAATCCCATCATGTAATTGGATTCCATGGAGCTATATCTTTTTCCATACTTGGAATTATTAGTTTTCTCCATTTTTCTGGCCAATCAAATGGGTATAAAATGGCATCTCACTGTGGTCTTGCTCTGTGTATCCTAGATCACCAAGGATGGCAAATGGAATAGTTCATGTGGGTGTGACTGCTGCAGCCCCTGATGGTACCCTGTCTCCCTAGAGAGAGTCATTGGTGTGACCCTATCTATGTCCTGACCTGGCCACCACTGAATCTCAAATTAAGTCCCTATATGCACACACCTGGCCCCAATGTCCCCAAAGGTGAGAAATTGTGACTAGAACGTGAAGACAGAATGATGTGGTAGCAAGCCAGGTCACTTGGTAGAGAGTCCAAGGTGACAGTTCTTTCTACTCCCTGTAGATATTTTCTAGGGGTAGGAATTATAACTGAAGAGTTCAGCGAGCGCCACCCTGTGGGGAGGGCTTCTCGCATCAGTTCCTTCCGGAGAGTCTGGCCGCCTTGTGATCTCGTCTCAGCAGTCTCTTCTGTCCTGGGTGGGTTGGCTGTGGGGAGAAAGGCAATCAGCTAAGTGCAAGAAACAGATTCCCCTCTTTTTTTTTTTTTTTTTTTTGAGACAGGGTCTTGCTATGCAGTCCAGGTTTATCTTGAGCTCACTTTGTAGCCCAGGCTGGCATCAAACTTGCAACGATCCTCCTGCCTCAGCCTCCCAAGTGCTGGGATTACAGGCATGCACCACCACTCCTGGCTCCCAGATTCCCCTCTTATAAATGCTGGAGGAATCTGGTCTGGGCTCATGGTGCCCAGTTTGTGCTGTTTCAGTATTGCCCCTCGTATTCTCCTGAGCTTCTGGTGGGTTGTGACCATGGGGGCGTCTCCGCAGGCTGTGACAGCCCTCTGGGCAAGAAACCCTGTCCTCCAGTCTTCAGAGTCTTGCATTGAGCCTTGTTGAATGAATGAGGGAGGGGCAACCTACAATTCAAAGCAGTTTTAAGGAACATTTCCACCAGTTGCAATGAGTGGCATTTATTTTGACCGTGGTACAAATTCCGGGGTAGGAGGGAGCCATGCATCATTGGGGAAATTCGAATAGCAGACACTTGGCAGTATGAGAAGATTTGTATTGTATTTTTAGGTGGGATAATGCTTTTAGAGTTAAGTTTAAGAGAAGAGTCCTTATCTCTTACAGACATATAAGAAATATGCCTTGATGAAATGACAAGATGTCTGGGATAAACTTCCAGAACTCAGTGTGCAGGAAGGAAAAGTGGACAGGGCAGGAGGAGTTGAAGCTAAGTGAACCAGGAATTGGTCACCGTTGAGCTCATTACATGTGTCTGTTTTGTTTGAAAATTTTCTTAGTATAATTGTTAAAAAAAGTCTTGGAGCGGAATCTTCCAGAAGGAAAGTCAAGTAGATTTTAAGCGATGGTTCTTTGAAATACTTATCTGCTAACATCACTCTCTTGCTTCAAAACCCTTCCCACCTTTCTTTAGAAAACCTCCTCACCTTGACATGGTTCATGGACCTTGCATGGTCAAACACTGCTCCCCTTTACAGACACATTCTGTCTGGTTCCCTCCTCCCGCGGAGCTCCTATCATAGTGGGATTCTTTTGGTTTCTTTGAGACACCTGTGAATTGCTCTTTCTTCCCGTCTTTGGTTAGCCTTTCCCCTTCTTTGCCTGAGTGACAGCTGCTTGTCTTCAGGTCCCAGCCAAAGTGTCCTTCCTCAGGGAAGCCCATCCTAAGCCTATGATTTAAATCCCATCTACTCATTGTCATCTAATTTTGTACCTCCTACATTTCTGTAATAGCTGATACTCATTTGAACCTTTGTATTTATACATATGATTAGTTACTTTAGTTTTCTTAGCATCACTGGAGGTCAGACTTCTTGAGGACTATCACCCCAGCATTCTTGGTACATAGTAGATGTCACTATATGAATACTAAATAAATATGTAGAATCAAAACAGGTTAAGGGTTTCTTACAAGATTACCAAGTGATCCAGCAATTCCACTAAAGTGTATATCCCCAAAATTGAAAAAGCACCATCCGCTGCAGACACTTGCATGCTAATGCTCATTGCAGCATTGTTCACAATACCTAAAAGACTGAAACAAATAAACAGATGAATGGATAAACAGCAGTAGTAGTATACACATTGGACAATTAATCACATAAAAAGGAATGACCTTCTATATACACTACATCATGAATGAACCTTGATGACATTATGCTAACAGAAATAAGCCAGGGGCAAAGGGATAGATACTGTTTAAGTCAACTTATATGAGCTAACTAGAATGGGAAATTTCAGAAGGTAGATTAACAATTTATCAGAGGCCGGGGGAGGGGGAATGGGGAGTTACTGCTGTATGAATACAGAATTTCCATTTGGGATAATGAAGAAGTTTTGGGGTTGGATAGTGGTGATGGTTGTACAATATTGTGGACATAACTAATACCAATGAACTGTACACTAAAATGGCTAGAATGGCAAGCTTTATTACATATAAATATCTCCACAATAAAAATACTTAATTAAAATGATACTTGTTAGTTCTGGTTGCTTCCTCACACATCAGTCATTGTAGGAGATTTTTTCTTGGGCTTGGAAATCCTAGGCAGTTGGAGAAACCTGTGCAGGTTGCCTGAGTCTGGCCTGGAGATTGTGGTTGTGCTTTTCTGGTGGCAGAGAGCTGCATTCTTGATGGTGTGTAGTGCCTGGGCTGGGGACAGCCCTGTCTGTCAGCTCTGACGGGGCAGGTGGTGCTCCCATCCACTCACCAACTCAAGAACAACTGGTAGCGCCTGGCTTCTGCATGAGCTGGCTGCCGACTGAGGATGCGTTGGGACATCAGCATCAACTCATGAAAGTCATCTGCCCTGTGTAGGCCTTAGCCCCTTTTCTTTTCCCCTCCAGATCTATGTTTATCCAGAAGTTCTGTGTTTCTCTGAGTGCGCTAGACAAACGTGGTTGGCAGGATTGTGCTGGTCCTGACAGGATGCGCAGGAATGGAGTAAGAACACCAGAGAGGCGCCAGGGAAAAGGACTTTCTTTACTGGGGATTTTGAATTCCCATTTCAAGTTGGGAGCCAGCCTGAGATTTTCTGCCCAAAACATGGATGCAATCTGGAAGGATTCTGAGGC
>NW_004955470.1:3066583-3081134 GCF_000276665.1 Chinchilla lanigera | reverse complement strand
ACTGTTCTTTTTCCTTCTTTGAATCGTCTATTTGTCTTAGTCTACTGGGTTGCCCTAACAAAATACTGTAGATTTATGGCTTAAACAACAGAAGTTTATTTTCCCACATTCCTGGAGGCTGGGAAGCCTGAGACCAGGGTGCTGGCAAAGTGAGTTCAGGTGAGGCACTTTCCCTGGCTTGCAGAGGGCCATGCTCTTGCTTTGTTCTCACATTATGGAGGCAGGCACTGGCCTCTCTCTCTTCTTCTCAGGGCATTCACCCCTCATGATGGTGAGACCTCCTCTAACTCCAACTACCTCCCAAAGACCCGTCTCCGAGTACCATCACAGTGGGAGTCAGGGCTTCAAAATATGAAATTTTGAGGGAAAAAGGACACAAATTAGTCCATACAGTATCTTTTCTGGGGTCACTATTGTCACAAGAGATGCTACCAGTGCCTCAGTGCATCCTACTTGCTCTTGGGATGGACAGACACCTGATACACCCACAGGCTTATCAGCTTTTGTGGGACTTTTGTGGAGGAGGGGACTGGCCCATCATGGTTCGGGTCCTTGCAGGCTTCCTGCATGCCTGCAGAATCTCCATGTCCCATCATGGCAGGGGTGCAGTCAGATCCGGTGGGCTCTCATTCTGTCTCTAGGACTTCCTGGTCATGGTCCTGGCGTGTTCCTTCCTACATATGCACCTTAGTTTTCGCTTCTGTAAAGATGGCACTGCTAGTGCCCATTCATAGGCTGCATGCAGATTTAAAGTGATAATGCCTACTCAGGAACTCTGTGTCCTGCCTGCAGTGTGCCAGGAACTTTGTAAGTGGTAGGGACTGTGACCTCCTGAGACATGGCCGGGAGCCCTTCCCAACAGTCTTGCAGGTGGTGGCTCCATTAGTGGATTTAGTTGAAACCAGTCTGTATTCTTGTTCTGGGTTACCAGTCTTGCCTTCTAGTAGCACTTGGAAGTTAAGAGGCGATGCTGAGGCTCATCCTTTGGCCCTTTGGCCTGTCCTGACTGCAGTTCCCAGCCCCTGGTATCTCCGTCTGTGGTTTTCAGAGGCTGCTGCGTCCCTGGCTGGGTGTGCTCTGGTCCTTCCATCAGCCAGATGTTGCCTCTGTCCGTTTTCTTCTCCAGATTAGTGAGAAAGAAGAGAAGCACATTCCTGAATGGTGGGATGCTTTAAATTAAACATGTGATTAGGTGATTTAATTTCCTTTCCACTGCTTTTCCTAGTTTCTCTCAGAGTAAATGGGATTCTCAGCATCCTTTTCCTGAGTCTACCCAGGACAGGACACTGGGTGGTGATGACGGCAGTGGGTGGTGCCCTTTCAGGACATTTTGGATGGGTGCCCATCTCCTGTCAGCCTCAGGATCTCTGACTCAGCATCTTCTCCCTACTTCCTCCTAGCTCCTCCTGGTTCCTCCTGAAGCTGCCCAATTGCAAGTAACGGGCCTCCATCTACCTGGTGTCTCAGGCTAAAGATCAGGTGTCTCCTAGAGCCCTCTCTTCCCTTTCCTTCCTAAATCCAAGCCATCAGGTTTGTCTCCAGAATCCAGTCTTAAATCCATCCACTTGTGCCCCCATTGACCCCTGTAGTCTGAGTTGCCACCATCAGTTACCTTTTTGTGGCTGAGCAGGGCCATCTCTTTCGCAGGAGATACCTGCTGAAAGTGTGTCAGGCTGAGTTCCTTGCTTAGACTGTGCTCCGCCACCCCGCTGCTCCCCTTGCACCTGGCCTGATTTGGTCAGAATACCTGCATTCAGAGAAGGTAGATTTTGTGATAGTAAATCTCCACAATTTACCTGATTATGTGGATTGGGGTCATACGGATGCCAACTCTGGTAACTGGTGCAGTTTTCTGCAAACGGACAAGTTCAGTCACCCAGCCCAAGGCTTCAACTGAAAGGTCTAGTGAATGGAAGCTTTCAAAATGGGGATGAAACAGTACAGCTTTTTCCTTCTCCGTGCCTAAAGAAGAGGAAAAGATTTAAAACCTAGAAAAGAAATATATTGTACAGAACACATTAGCCACCAGCCAAAGAGATTTAAGGATGGAAAATTCAACTTGTTTTAGTTTGAGCAAGATATTTTTTTAAACTTGTCCTCCAAGATGGTTTAGGGAAAAATATGTAAAATTTGGATTGATTCCATTTTCCTGCCTGGAATCAGTACTGTAATTTGTAGTGCCTTCTGTGATTCTGTAGAGAAGTGTGCTGAGTAATCAGGGTGTTAAGCATCTTCCTAAGAGACTTCAGGGTTCTTCCAAGGAAAGGCACTTCCTATGTCATGTGTGATTCACGAAGTTCACCTGTCCTGATGTCAGACTACTTTAGCTGGTCAGAGGTGTTAGAGTCGGCCAAGTGTCATTTCATGAAATTAATGCCAGGTAGATCATGCATGTATGGTGCAAGTGACTCATTCATTTGCTAGTGATCCCAGAAAAAAGGTAAATCTAAACTTGCCTGAGCAAAAAAGGCATTTGTTGTTGTAACTGCAGAATCCAGGGTGTAGCAGGCTTCAGGTAGAGGTGTGTGGCCTCTGACATCTCTCTCTCTCTCTCTCTCTCTCTCTCTCTCTCTCTCTCTCTCTCTCTCTCACCTCTTTGCTGTCTCCTTCCTCTTACCTCATCCTCCATATGTTGGTTTCATTCTCCAGCTCACGGCTGCAGAACTGCCTATAGTGCTGGGCCTCCAGCCCTCCAGGTTCTACTGCATCAAAAATGAGAGCTGTTCCTTGTTAGTGGTTAACCCATGTGTCCCTGTGGACACTCTGGTTGGACCCAACCAGATCATGGGTCCATGCTAGAAGCCATCCTTCATGGCCAGGGGGTTGATAGTATGCAACTCAGCTGGTCCTGCATCACAGACTCACCTAAAGCTGGAGTGGTTTCAACATCACCTATGTGCTACTTGGACGGATTCTAGGGGAAGAGAGCTCCCTAGAGGAAAATCTGGGTTGTGTGAATACAAACCAGCAAGTCCTCAAGTTCTGTCTTTGCAGTCACTCGTCCTCTTCTTCCAAATGGCCCTGCTCTAGCTGCCTCTTCTTCCTCATCACTATAAACAATTTTCCAGGATTTATAAAAGACCAGGTGAAGCGCTTGACAGTTGATTCTTATTGAATCTTCATGGAAACTTGATGAAGTACTACTATGCATTAAGTAGCTTGGGTTTGAACCTCAGCCCGTCCTTCTTTCTCTGGATGTGGCCTTCAGTGAACCTCTTCCTTCTCTGACCCTTAGCACCCTCATCTATCAAGTAGTGTGATGATGTTTTCTCTTAAGATTGTTGTGAGAACCCATGAGCTTGTGTGTGTGTAGCTCAGGGAGCAGGTGTACTTGTTATTCACCCCATTTATCAGATGAGGCAACTATGATTCTATATCTTTTTTCTAGGATTTCACACCTGTAAAGTGGGCCTGGAGCCTAACGAGTCTCTCTCATCCCAAGTTGTTTCTTCAGCACTCCTCTCTCATCAGCTTTCCCTGTTTGCTGTGTCTCACAGCAGGACTCACTGATGTAGACCTTGGTCAGTGTTTTGGATCATGCTGCCAACGCTTGCACCAACTCTTTGCTGTGAGGCTTCTGTGTACCAGACACTGAGCTAGATTCTAAAGAGACAAGTTCAGAAACGTCATTTGACGTGGTGAACTGGGCAACCCTGAGGACAGAGGACTAACTGTGGAATTGGGAGGGGGCCTCTGCAAGAGAGAGACACTCCAAGGACATCTGCAGAGGGGGGCCAGAGCTTGCCAGGTGGGGAACAGGAGGGGTTTGGAGACCTGGCTCTCACTGGGCCTAGGTAAATTTTGAGGAGTTGAGCAGATGCTTCCTGAATGGAGTTGGACCAGTGGGTTTAATTGTCATGAAATTGTTGAGTGTTGGTAACAATGGTTTTTATTGTCCTCGTTTCTATTGTGGAGTAACTTACTGGCTATTTGGTGGTGCAGTCAGGAATCTTGGAAGCCCTGGACGTGTCACTAAGTGGTTGCAGCTACTGAATGTATGGAGTGTGCCTTAAGAGATAGCTTCTTCTACAGAGAGCTTTAAGCATGTATAGTACTAAGATGTGTGTGTGTGCATGTGTGCATGTGTGTATGTGTGTGCTTTGAAAGAAAAGAAAGCAAGACAGAATGCGAGTCACTGAAAATCTTTGTTTGAATGAAAACTTCAAGATTAAATTATTATATTGAGTATGTTATACTGTTAAGCTCACAGTGACTGTCATTAGACTCAAGTTTTATAGTTGTCTCCAATTCACCTCTCCCTTTCTAATCAAAATTCTTAACGGTCTGAGAGACCTGCAGTTAGAGACCATCTGACCAGTTAATTCCCTTCCAGTGTCTGGTGAACTCCGGGAGCGGAACTACACTGGGATGTTTGCAATGACTGGGAGAGGCTGTGGGAGCAATGTGAAAAGGATCCAGATTGAAGCCACCTTTAACCTTGCTACTCAAGTGAGGATTCTGTCTCTTGTTCTACAGTTCAGGATGGCAAGTGACCTGTGCAGAGCAGACCATCCTTCTTTCTGAGTTCAGCTTCACACCCGCTGCTTGTGCTCTCTGGCTGAGGAACTCAGATTCAGAATGGGTATAGTGGAGGCGGACGTTAAGCTCAACCTTCTAACACCAGCCAACACTTACGTAGCACCTCCACTGTACTGGGCACTGCTCCAAGCTCTTTGCATGCAAAAGCCATGTTGTGTTCACTCTTGACAGTATCAGGTGAAGGACGGGAAGAGAGGTCTTTGTTTTTTTTTTTTTCCACTGTGTATGGCAGCGCTCCCAGTGCCAGGGCTTCCTAACGTCTTCTGTATGGTGATCTTTCTTCCTCTCCGGCAATGATCCATTAAGCACAATATTAAGGAGTGCTTGTTAAATGTGCATGTATGTGCTAGGCACTAAATTAAGCACTCTACATGTGAGGTCGTATCAAATTTCCTGTAATCATAATGTAGAAAGATGTTGTGGTTGTCCCTATTTTACAGATGGGGAAACTGGAGCTCAGAGAAGTTAAGAAACTGACTATAGTTATGCAGTAAAGAGTGTGACTCAGGTTCAAGTGGGACCATTCTTGTCCTTCACAGAGTGGCTTCCCTGGTGGTGATGGCCTGCAGACCTTACATCGTTTGTTTTTTTCCCCCTCCAAGCTGTGGTATTGAGGTCACCTTGCTACTCTTAGTGGGGGAGAAAAACCATCCGCAATTGCTATTTATTTATTTCTTTTTACAATTATTTTTTTCCACAGAAACAATTTCCTGTGTTGGTCCCATGTTCCCCAAACAGCATAAACGATTTAGCTACCTGGTGGGCCTCGGCAGCTGCCACTTGTCGACGGGGGAGTTGTGGGGTTGCAGGCATAATGATGAGAAGACTCTGGTGCATGCTGTGTTCCCCCTGGGGGCGGGGAAGAGAACAAGCCCGTCACAAACCCAAGCCACTGACAACTGACACGGCAGCGAATGGATTTCTCCCTTCACCAAGTTCTTGTTCCCTTTTCATTTCCCTTTTTAAAAGTTTAAGCATATCTAATGAGTCCTCCCTCCCTCCAAGACTGTGAAATCTCCTGCATGTTTTGGTTATTCATTCCTATGCGTTGGTTCTTTTGTTTTTATTTTTAGGGGTTTTGAATTTTTTGGCTAGTGGTATGGATAGTTAAGAGGTAAGAGAGAGCTTTATTTTTATATTCTATGCTAACTAACAAAAATCAATGAGGTTATGGGCTCTCTGGCCAAAGCTGTTTTTTATTTTAGTGCTTGTAATGCTGACCATTTTGCTGGCTTTCAACAAATAATTATAATAGTAACCAGCACACATGGTGTGTGTTATTCAGATCCAGTTTTAACTCCAGCATCTTGGCTGATACAAACTTTCCACATCAAGCATCTTGCCAGAAGTGACAAACCTCCTTCCCAGGGTGTATCGGATGTTCACAGGACTGGTGGCCTCCTGCTGTCTTCCTAGTCCCACCAGACCTTCTCTGCCAGGCTTCTTCTGCCCTGCCCCCACAGCATCCTCCTACCCATATGGGTTGTTTTGCTGTTGTTCTTTCCCAGTGCTCCCAGTTTTAAGTACCTCCTTTCCTTGAGAAGCCCTAGCTTGCCCGATAAGACAAGGGTAGCCTCCTGAGACTTCTCTTAAAGAGATTTAACTTGTTCATTTATGTTTCTGAAAGCCCTTGCACATGTTAGAAGTTTCCCTGTACAAACATATGTCAGGGGATGTTTTCTTAGGCCTCAAGACTGTATTTCTTGGCCCGAGGGAAAGTGCAGTCTTTATGCTTTATAATCTGAAATCTGAGATAATCTTGTGTGATCAATAGCTTGTTGGGTTAGTGCAGCCACATCTTCAATACTGTCAACTCCAATTAAAAGTGTGGTTCAGCTTTCCGCCGTTTCCCCTGGTTTCCTTGACCCAGAGCAGGTACCCTGTGCTCAGAGTTGGCAGGAGGGCCCACTGCTCCTTGGCAAGAGGTTTAAGGGTAGCGCATGTGGTGAGTAAGATTAAGGACAGCCAAGAAGCGAAGGGCAGCATTTCCATTGTGATCCTTTTATTGGCTTCCAGAGAGTGGGAAAAAGAGGACCAAGTTTTGATCAGGCACTGAAATAAAACCCCGAATTTCCCCCACTTTTCTTCACAGCTAGTGTTAGTTTCAGACTGTTTGGAGCTGTAGTCCTTGGCTATGTTATGGAGAAAAACTACATGCATATTCTGAGATTGTTTCCCTCGTAAGATAGAAGTTTATTCACCAGTGCTTCTGTTTTAGGGTTTGGGTATATGAACTATTCCTTGGGAACATTTAATTACTATATTCATTGGCCAGAAAAATGGCAGAGCAGGTTCTGAAACAATCATCCCAAAGTTTTAATGAGTGATGTCTTTTTAGAAACAACTGAAATCATTTGAGTCGATATTTTAAGCAATGAGGGGAATAGATCATGGCTGCACCCAAATGTACCCAGTCTGACTAGCTGGTTGGTTGCTCCAATGAAAGCTCAAATCACAGGGGCAGGGGCTTCCAGGGTCTGTGCAGTATGGAAAGGCGGAGAACTGACAGATCTGCCCAGATAGGGCACAGACAAAAGGAATCGCGCCAATGTGGGTCCTGCAACAATGCATCAGGGACAAATCCTTGGATGTTTCCTCCTTTCACAGGAACCTTGCGGCTGGAGAGTTTGGGGATGAGGGGTGTGTGGAGAGCTGAATGTATATTACCTGGGCTTGTAGGGGTTTTGTCTGGGATTATTTAAAAGTCAAAAACCACAGTATGAAGTGGCCTAGAGAGAAAAGTTGATAATTGAAGCATGACTTTATACAGTAAAGCCAGGCAGACTCACATGCACACATCAGCCTGACACTTTTAAAAAAGTTGTCCTGCAGGAAATGAACAAAAATTGGCACTTATTTTTCTGATTGGATTATACATTGAAAAAAAATTATTTTAATTTTAGTCCTTTTTTAAGTGGAGGTGGAAGGGAAATATGTGCATTGAAGAGAGAGTACAGTGATGCGCCTTCACCAGGCTGAGCCAGCCGACATTTCCACTGTGTGTGAAATGGGGATCTATCTTTACAGTATTCACTGCATTGAGCCAAGGAGTTAAAAGGAGCCACACACAAAGGGAAATATACTCTGTAGCTTTGCCCTTTCTGTGTAGGAGTTTGTAATTGACACGCTGTGTGAAAATACCCTCAAAATGGACGTCGGGACCACCATGTGTGGGAATTAGGCAGCTATCTTTGCCCAGCTCATCATAGATGGGAGATCTCCAGGTTTGTCAGTGCCATGAGAAACTAGAAGAATTCTCTTTTCTATGATTTGTTTCCAGTGATGGCTTTACAATGAAAACCCACTTAATAGAGCTGTTTTTATCTTGTAAAAGAAAAAACCAATAACGACTTTATCTCCTAAATAGACCCGATGACAAAATGTATTATTACATTTTGACATTATTTCCTATTACGTGCAATTTGGGGATTAGAATAATTTTGTACCATACCAGGAAAGGAGTGAAGTTTTATTCATGTCTTTAGAGAGTTTAATAAAGGATCTCTCTGCCTTTTTAGGGTCCCACTGTGTCATCGTTCCTGCCTGGGATGAAAATGGAAGCTTGTACCCAGGAGTGACAAAGGAGGTGAGTCCCCAAGTGACCCCTCTCCTGTGCTCATTTGCACCTGCCCGCCACAGCCAGGGAGCATCTAACCGAGCGCAGAGAAGCAATGAAGGCAGGGTGGGCTGCCATTTATGAGTGTGCATTGATCTCATTCTCTTCCAGCTTCTCACATTTTGTAGGAATGAGGCACTTCTGTTCCAAGTGCTGCTTTCTTTCCTACTGGGCCTTGTAGCTCGCAGAGGGCAGGCTGCGGGTTTCTCTGTGGTTCCCACCGCTGCTTGGTGTTTATGTCCAGGAACCCTTGATGACTACTGATGTGCTGTGTTAGTCTGGGAGGGTTGCTGGTCCCTGACTGGAAGCTTTACCAATAGCAATTTATCGTTTCACAGTTCTGGAGGCCAGAGCCCTGAGGTCAAGGTGCCTAGAGTGTTAGTTCCTATTAAGGGTGGTAAGGGAAGGGTCTGGTATAGGACGCTGGTCAAGCTCTCTCCTTGGCCTGCAGAGGGCCACCTTTATGTTAACGCATGTGCCTGTCTGTTTCCAAATTTTCTCTTCTTATTAGAACACGTTTATGTTGGGGCCCATCCTAATCACCTCAGGTTAACGCAACTGTTTCTGTAAAGACTATCTTCAAATAAGGTCACATTCACAGATATGTGGGTTAGGGTTTTGTCATGTGAATTGAAGGGGGTGGGGTACAATTCAACTTTTAATGGTCAGCAAGAACTGGCTGTGGCTGTGAGCTGTCTTTGGCCAACATCAAGCCAAAGCAAAGAAAGGAATCTGGGAGTGAAGGACACAAGAGAGAAGGAAGAGCAGAGGAGAAAAGAGGGACATGCAGGGTCTTCGATGGAGGGATGTCGTCCCATTCCCACACTTAGTGCAAACTGACCCCTGCTGCAGGGGCAGGGATGGGCTACAGGTGGATTTGTGAAATGCATCTCACAGGGGTGACTAAGGCCCTGGCCCCTTGACAACGCCTCACGTGTCAAGCGTTGCTGAGAACAGAGGGGTAGCCACGCTCCTCTGAAGTTGTGCCAGATGCTGAAAATACTGGCAACTGCAGAAAGTCTGCTTTGGTTTCCTTATAAGCTTGAAAAGCAAGCGTGTCCTTGTCAAGAGATGATTTGCTAAATAAGTACTTTTATGAAAGAAAGACCTCCCAGATTAAATCTCCCTAGGTTTTTCTGCACAGAAAGTAGACTCCAGACTGACAACAGGTGTCACTGGGAAACAAGTCTGGCAGGCTTCAGGACGTCACCCCGTCCTGTGTCCTTGTGGCTACTTTCCATTGCTCTGGCCTTTGCTTTCACCGGTTTGCCCAGTGTGCTGAGCAGGAAGCACCTAGAGGGAGGAGAGGCCTCAGTTCTGCATTCCTAGATGGGGAATAAACTGGCTTTCCTGCCCTCCTGTCTTCAGCTGTCCATTCTTTCTATGGCCCAGGACTCTCCCTCTCTTAGCTGCAGTCACTGCTGGGTGGGGCTGGGGGGTGGATGTGCCCTCATTCAGTCCCCAGTCTGAGCCCTGGACCAGCAGGCAGCACAGAGGCATAAGCACCTGGTCCTCCATTCTCACTGGAGAGGAATGCACTGGGGCCCCAACACACCCAGTTCAGGAAACAGCATCCTCACCCTTTACCATCAATAGAAGAATATCAGGCATGCTGGGTGTGAAATAAGGGGCTTTGTGTTTTTAGGGGAGACAGGCTGGGTGGGTAGCAGGAAGGATATTTCTGATGCTGTGTAGATTTCCCTGCAGTTGCAGTTCATTTCTGTTCTCTCTAGGTCTACACAGTGTGGATAATGGGATTTTAATATTTGACAAGGTTCTGATGCCAAAGGAGAACCTGCAGGACAAGTGAATAGTTTTCTCCTAAATGACTGTGCAGATGATCCGGTTTCTACCAAGTGATGTTGGTTCTTGGGTTTTGTGAGCTGCAGGGCCAGAGATCTCCCCACCTCCTCCTAAAATTTACTGACAACACATTTTGAAAGATAGAAAAGCAAACAGGCAAAAAGTTAAAATTCTCCAATGTGCTTTTTTCCAGATATGATAATTATTAGACTTTATGTCTCTCCAGACTTTTTCCCTTGCCAACATATCTATGGGAGAGGTAGCTTAGATGTTTTACCAAAAGAGATCCACTTTTAGATGCTATTTTTTAGCCTTATAATTTATATTTACCATTACATAGCAAATGTTTTTATGCAACAATGCACACACATAGGTACTATCATTTTTAATAGCACCACAAAAGTCTGTTGAATAAGTGGGCTCTAAGTTAAGTAATCAACCCCTCATTGTTGGGCTTTTAGGTTGTTTCCTTTTTCTCCCCAATTTTAAACTGATGAGTGTGGTTGCCTCCTTTGTGGGTGGCCAGGATTAATACATCTCCCTACAGCTTTGGAGGCTGTTAAACCATTACTGCTTGGAGGAATAATCCTGAGGTGCTTGGTATCATTTCCCAGCATCTCTCAGTGAAGCCAAGGTGAGTTCAACAATGAGGGGAAGGTTGCTTTCTCAGGTGTGTTCAGGGATGGAGGTCCAGGGGTTAATTAATGATGTTTCTTGCAGAGCCTAAGAAACAACAATTATCTTTGATTTTTCCTAGGAGTGGTTCATATATCCTCTGAAAATCCTGAACCACAGTCATGTTTAAATCCTAGGCAAAGCCAGAAATTAGGGTGAAAATAAACAGTTCTCTCTCCCTGCCTTCCTGTTGGTTTTTCTTAAGCACTTTACTCCTTTTTTGTCTTTGTTGCCTGCAAGTTCTTCTCAGCAGATAAATGTGGGGATGCTAAAAATTTGAGAAAAATATATGGGAAACAAACTTAGAATGGATCAAATTCTATTTACTTTTCTGCCCTGTGAGTTGGTAAGAAATAGAACAGAAACAATCAAAGCATGTTTGCACTTAGCCTGAGGAAGCTCCCTAGACCCTTTCGGTAGCCACCAGTATCCATGAAAGCAGGTTTGAGGACCACCCACCCTCCCTAGAGATGTCT
The DNA here is from genome assembly GCF_000276665.1 of Chinchilla lanigera. NCBI lineage: Eukaryota > Metazoa > Chordata > Mammalia > Rodentia > Chinchillidae > Chinchilla > Chinchilla lanigera. Next base: position 3,070,025 of record NW_004955470.1, on the reverse strand, counting down.
GTACATTCCCAGACACCTGTGAGCATCACCCACTCTGGGGCAAGTGGGGAACTCTCTGTACCCCACCTCCCCCAAGGAGATCTTAGTGGCTTGGCTGGTGCTGTGTCACAGGCTGGACCAAGGCTGAGTGTTTTTCCAATGCACTAGAGAGTAGAAATTTAGATTTAAGGAGAGGGAAAAATGATAGGGAGCTGCTTTGCTCATAGAAGACATATATATATATAGAGTCTTTCTTTGATAACATTTGATTTTTACATCATTTCATTGGCATTTAGCTCCCCCGACCCCCATGCTATATAGACCAACAATGGCAACACAGGGGTTTTGAGGTTTGAGGAAGGAGCCTCACTTATGGAGCTTTGGTTCACCACCGGATAAAAAGTGAGCCAGTCAATACTTTTTACTACCTTCTCTCTCTCTCTCTCTCTTTTTTTTTTTACAGAAATAATGAACTAATTCTAAAATTCCTAAGGAAATATAAGAAATCCAGAATAACCACAACAGTTTTTATAAAGAACAAAATACGAGAACTCACACTTGTGATTGAAAACTTACTATAAAACTGTTGTTATCAAGATTGTGTGGTATTTGTGTAAAGATAGATATAAGAACAATGGAATAAAGAGTCTAAAGATAAATCCTCACATTTATGGTCAAGTAATATTCCTCTAGAGTACCCAAACAGTTTAACGAGGGAAGAATAGTATTTTCCACACATGGTGCTGGGACAACTGGATATTCAAGGGCTGGGGATGTAGGTCAGTGGTAGAGCACTTGCCCGGCATGTGTGAGGCCTTGGGTTCCATCTGTAAAGGCATGAATTTGGAACCACACTTCACACCATATACAAAAATTAACTCAAAGTGATCTCAACCTAAATGTATAAGCTGAAACTCACAACTCTTTGAAGAAAGATTTAAATTTTTGGATTCTTGATTTAGGCACTGGTTTATTAGATGTGATGGCAAAAGCATAACCAACTAAAGAAGGTAGACAAATTGAACTTCATCAAAATTTAAAAAAATATTTTATGTGTCAAAGTACCCTATAAAAAATGTAAAGTACAATCCAAGGAGTGGGAAAATATTTGTAAATCAGATACATTGTAAGTATACAACATCTAGAATATAAAAGGAACTATTATAGCTGAACAACAGCAAGATAAAGAGCCCAATTAAAAAGTGAACAGAAATCTGAATAGACATTTCTCCAAAGAAGATACACCAATTACTAGTAAATACATGAAGAATGTCCAAGATCTTTATTATTAGGAACATACCAACCAAAATCACAGGAAGAATTATTCTATACCCAGAAAGATGGCTATAATAAAAGAGAGACTTCCAATTGTTGATGAGGATGTAAAGAAATTAGAACCATCACGTATTACTGGTGGTGATATAAAATGTCACAAATTTGAAAAACCTCTTAGTGTTTCCTCAAAAGTTTGAAGTTACCGGATAACAGCTGTTCTGCTCCTAGGTTTATGTAAGAACATTGCCCACAAGGTATTTGAAAATATATATCTACACAAAAACTTGTGTTCAAATGTTCACAGCATAATTATTCTTAATATTCAAAGAGCGAAAACAACCCAAACTTCCATCACTTGTCAATTGATGAGTGGATAAATAAAATCTGGTATATTCCTGAAGTTAAATATTATCAGTCCATAAACAGAAATAAAGTACTGGCATGTGCTGCATCATAGATGAACTTTGAAATCACTATGCTAACTGAAAGAATCCAGACATAAAGAGGGCATATTATGTGATTTCATCTCTGAGAAATGTTGAGAATAGGTAAATCCATGGAGAAAGTAGATTAAGAGGTACCAAGGACTGGAAGGTGAGGTTTATGGGGAGTGACTGCTCATGGTTCTTTGGGAGGTGAAGAAATTTTTTGAATTAGCAGCTGTTATGGTTTGTGTCTGGATGTCCTCCCAAAGCCTCATGCGATCATGTGGGGCAGGCTTTTTGGAGGTGGCTGAATCTAGAGTTTATGATTGATTTATGGTCCAGTGCTGGGATTATGGGTGTGAGTGCTACACCCACCCTGGGGAGGGTAGCCTGCATCCAATATAAGCAAGGGAAAGAGGCTTGCCCTCTCTGTTCCACTCTTTTTGATCTTGTTGCTCTTGCTGTTTTCTGCTGCCATGAACTACTACCCTCTACCATATGCCCCTCTGCCTTGGAGCCAGCCAAGTATGGACTGAAACCTCCACAAACTCTGAACTAAACAAACCTTTCCTTCTTTAAATCTGGGCATCAGGTATTCTGTCCCAGTAAGAGAAAAGTAACCAAGACAGCTATAGTGGCCATACAACTTGGTGCGAATATACTAAAAACCACTGAACTGAATGAATGAATTTACAGGAATGAATTCTATGACATGTGAATTACGTCTCCATTTAAAAGAGGGCTAGTGTGTGCTTTGCACAGCGAGCTCCAATACTGGTGTAATGATGATGGTCCTCATGTCTCAGGGGCCAAAGCTGAGCGCCAGATTGGTGGTGGCAGAAAACCTACTCTTACCTACCATGAGTCCAGCCTTTCTCCGCATTTCTTGGGGAGGAACCCACAAAGGGGAGTTCATACAGCATAATCTGGCTTCTTTCACTTAGTATAATGTCTGTAAGGCTCATCTAGGTTGTAGCATGTATCAGTACTGCATTCCTTATTATGGTTGAATAGTACCCCATTGTATGAATATGGTTGATTTTGCTTATCCTTTCAGCAGTTGATGAATGTTTGGGTTGTTTCCACTGGGGGAATACTACGAATACTATTCCTAATTATGCTAGGAATCAAGCCTTTCTTGGTGAAAGTACTTTCCCCTACCCTTACTCTGCTCTCTGTCTCACTGGAGAGGTCTCAGGAGGTGGAAATCTGCACACTTCCCTGAGTGCCCACCTGACTTCATTTCTAGTGGTGCCATGTCTATTTTTTCTTAAATCTAACCTTTTTTTCCAATTTGGCTTGATTTCCACAGATTTGGTTTCACAGCTCTAGATAAACAGGAGCTTTCACCAATTATAGCCAAGAGCACAAGGCTCAATCAATGACGGCAGCACTAATCCCTTTGAGATTAGCAGTGACTTCCCAAGCTATCGGTGCCATGAAGGTAGCTGACTCTGACTTTAATTGATGTTCACACTGTTTATTCTCTGTGTGTTCTGAGGATGGGTACAATGTCAGAAACGGAGCTTCATGAGCCACAGTTAGTGTAATGTGGTTACATGCCAGGGCAAGCAGTTCACCATATGCACAGAACATTTCTGCATCCTTCTTAAGATAGTATTCCATCCATGTGCTCCCCAGATGTGTGCTGTTATCACGGTAGGTGGAGCATGGGCATTGTGGCGATACAGCCACACAAGATGACCCAGAGAGACTGGGCTGTTCAGGATGAACACATCTGCTGGAAAGCAGTGAAGAACTAG
>NW_004955470.1:2993782-3066483 GCF_000276665.1 Chinchilla lanigera | reverse complement strand
CACTGGAGAGGTCTCAGGAGGTGGAAATCTGCACACTTCCCTGAGTGCCCACCTGACTTCATTTCTAGTGGTGCCATGTCTATTTTTTCTTAAATCTAACCTTTTTTTCCAATTTGGCTTGATTTCCACAGATTTGGTTTCACAGCTCTAGATAAACAGGAGCTTTCACCAATTATAGCCAAGAGCACAAGGCTCAATCAATGACGGCAGCACTAATCCCTTTGAGATTAGCAGTGACTTCCCAAGCTATCGGTGCCATGAAGGTAGCTGACTCTGACTTTAATTGATGTTCACACTGTTTATTCTCTGTGTGTTCTGAGGATGGGTACAATGTCAGAAACGGAGCTTCATGAGCCACAGTTAGTGTAATGTGGTTACATGCCAGGGCAAGCAGTTCACCATATGCACAGAACATTTCTGCATCCTTCTTAAGATAGTATTCCATCCATGTGCTCCCCAGATGTGTGCTGTTATCACGGTAGGTGGAGCATGGGCATTGTGGCGATACAGCCACACAAGATGACCCAGAGAGACTGGGCTGTTCAGGATGAACACATCTGCTGGAAAGCAGTGAAGAACTAGATCATGGGGACAGATTGGCAAGTCCTGGTGGTCATCCTGTGGCTGTCTGAGTGTGATACACACCATCCGCGAGGCCAGACCTCCAGAAGCCACCTCTCCCTGTGCCTCCTTTGTATTGATTTGGACAGAGCAGCAGGAGAGAAAAGCTCTGGAAGGCTCTTTTTCTCCTCTCCACAGCCCCACACCGTATTGTCCTCTGTGCTCTCTATTCTCTCTGAGTGAGAGCAAAACCTGCTTTAAGCTCTCTAGAACTTGATGCAGCTGGAGGAGAGATGTCGATTCCCCAGGAATATGCATTTGTGGCTTGAGTCCAGCTTTTCCATCAAGAAGAAATAAATTTCACTCACCTGCCTGTAGGCGGAATGTCAGACTGCAGGAGTCTGAGTAACATGAAACTCTTTCTTTGCTCATTTCTGCTGAGTCTGCCATGGGTCACAGGCAGCTGCACTGACCACACCTTCATCAAGGGTGCTCTCCTCCTGAACAGGGGCTGCTAAGGCAGTATAACCACCAGAATGGAGCCTGCGCCCTTGTGCCTTTTATGGGCCCATTTCTACGGCGGCTTTATTGTGGCTTTTGCAATGGGGCGAGGCAGGCGCTCGGTTCTAAAGTCCCCTGTCAAGTGACTCAGTGGGTCCCATCCTGGAACTACTTGATGACTAAGGTCCCAGGAGATCCTTGTGGTGAAGCATCTAAGTGTGGAGGAAAGCTGGTCCTTCAAGTCTGGGATCCGAGCTCTTTCAGCCATTGTCTGGACCCCAGGAAGAGGCAAAAGCAGAGAAGAGAAGCCCAGAACTGCATCAAAGAGAATATGGGATGAAAACCCAGTCTGAGGTAATCTGAAGCCAAACAGTAGTATTGACACAAGATCACCCCACTCCTCCCAATCACAGTCGTCTTCAAGCAGTCTGATTGGGTGTCCCTCTCTGATGGGCATTTTTGGCACATAAGAAACACTTGCTGGCTAGCAGCAGCAAAGACCACTGGGAACGCTGCACCTTTGACAGATGTGACTGGGACGGAGAGTGCTGACTTCCACACAGCCGGCAGCTCTCTTGGTTCACTGAGGTCTTGTGGAACAATGAGAGGCCAGGTGTGGGGCCCTGCAGATGCGGCTGGGACCTTCTAGGAGGACTTGGTTTTAAATATCATCAGATGTGGTGCAGTACAGGGTTGGTGGCACTGGGTGAGGAGACAGATGGGTGATTCTTATAAGGTCCCATTCTCCATTCCACTATACATTATCAGGAGGCCAGCACATGCCAAGACCCCAAGGGTCTTGGGGTCCACACTAGGATTAATTCCTTGTTGGGTGTCTGACAGAAATACTTTGTTCTTGCAGCATACAGGCATAATGATGACCATGGGCTCCAAAGTCAGAGAACCCTAGGCTCCAATCTTGCCCCAGATGTGACCAGCAGTAGGGCCATAGGCAAATCAGTAGGCCCTCTAAGCCTCAGTTTCTTCATCTGTAAAATGGGTCTTATAGTGATGGAGAGGCATAGCTGAAGGAATGCTGTGTATGCACTGCTGGCATGGAGCAGGCACTCCATAGCTCAGAGCCACCAATGATGTGATGACTGTTATTGTTGTTACTGCTGCTCATCCTGGGAAGACAGGAGTTGGCTGTGGGAAAGGAATAAATGAGCTTTCCCATGAAACACATGCCTGTAATCCTGACCTCCAGGCAAGGCAAGCTGAAATGTTTTGCAGTGGTACATAGAATCCCTTGGACTCCTTGGTGTCTAAGAACACAGTAACCCAGATCAGCAACCTGCCCTGCCCATCTGGACCTTGCCGGCCAGTGTGTTAGTTAGCTTTCTGTGACTGTAACAAAATACTCGATACACTCAACTTAGAAAAGGTTTATTCTGACTCATGGTTTCAGAGGTCACAAGCTTCAGAGATCATAGGCTCATAGGTTTCAGCCTATGGTCACTTGGCCCAGTGGTTTTGGGCCTGTGCTGCAGTGTCAGAGGAGACAGGAAGGCAATAGAGTCCCAATATCCCCCTCCAGGGCACGCCCCTCAATGACCTAAGCTCCCTCCACCAAGCCCCACTTCCCAGGCATTCTACCATTTCTTCATAGGACCACAGGCTGCCCAACACATGGGCTTCGGGCAGACAGTCAAGATCCAAACTGTAGCACCTATGCAAGGGTGGGAGGTGGGCTGCACAGAGCCTGGCAGGGATGAGAGCCTGTCTTGTCTCAGCACTGCTGTGTCAGCCTGCTGGACAGCAACTCTGGTGGCTGCGACTTCATCAGGAGCGTCTCTGGCAAGGATGATCTCAGCAGTCCTCTGGGCAGCCTCCCCTCTCCTATAGCTCAAACACATGACATACATTTCCCCGGCTGAAACCTAAGACGGTCCTGCTCCTGCTCTGGCTGATGGGTGGAAAAACAGATCCTTCTCCTGTATATGCGTTCTTGATGTATTAGAAAACTGTCACTGCAACTTGCCACAGTGACATTCACTCAAGGCCAAGCATCTCAGTCCTTTTAAACTTGGCCCAGATGTCCCATTTTTCATGATAATCTCTCATTTCCATGGCATTCCCCAGTATTTTCAGATTTTCTCTCAAAGTCTTGCTCTAATAGCCATCTCCTAATCTGTGTCCAAAATGCCATGCCAATTTAAATGATTAGCAAGAACACAAGGAAAGGGAAAATAAGATGTTTAGCGGGGTGGGAGGCAGCTGGAGAGAACTCTGCAGCCTATGTGGGAGGCTGGGAAGTCTTCCCAGAGAGGAAGGAAGCTGGGGACGCCACTGTGAGTTTGGAAGGTAGGAGAGAGAGTGAGAGATGTAAAAGAGGTCTGACCCATCCTCTTGGGCTGCTCCCATCTGGAAGAAAATATCTTAGCACAAGACAGGTTGGTTCTCTGCTTCCCAAAGGAGTTTCCCCGAGGGGAACTCTTAGGAGCTGGGTCCTATCCCCAGCTTTGGGGTAGAGCCAGAGAGTCTACATTTCTAGCAACTTCCCAGGTGCTGCTGAAATTGCAGGTGAGTTCTGTGGCCTTCTGGTGTTCCCAGGCTCAAGTCCTTGTCCTGTCTCTAAGGTCCTATGTGGTCCCTCCCCACCCCCTGCCCACTGGCTTCTGTTCCACTGGCTGCATTTTGGTGGCCACATATTTCTCACTGGGGAGGAGCTTGTGTGTGCTGCTATACTGCCTATAATGCCTGCCTCCGGGTCTGTGTATGAATAATTTTCTTGTACATTTTAGAGTTCCTACAGCTGTCCCTTCTTCAGAAAGGCCACAGCCCACAAGCGGTCCTTCTGTCATCTGTTCCCAAAGCACTGCAACCCCCTTACAGCATTTGTTTTGGTTATAACCAAGTAATAGTTGTGACAATCACACTGTGGGTTAGGACTTCAACGTGAGTTGTGGAGTGGGGCATGTCACAGTTCACCCGTAACACATGGCTCTCTCCAATGTGACTATTTGAAGATTGCATGTATAAAGAAATAATTAAGATTAAATGAAATCTAAGTGTAAGGTCTTAATTTGATAAGCATGGTGTGCATGTGAGAAAAAGAGACACGAGAGACCCTGTTTGTGTGCACACAGTGAGGGCTGTATGAGGACGAAGTGCGAGGTGACCCTCTGTTAGGCAGGAGGAGAGGCCTCACCAGACGCCAACCCTGCTGACACCTCGGTCTTGGACTTGTAGCCTCCAGAACCATGATAGAATAAAATTCTGTTATTTAAACCACTTGCGCTCTATTACAACAAGGTCGTAAATGTCCAGGTCACATGATGGCCCATGAGAGCGTGGGTGAAGAAGGAACAGGGCATCAAGCAAGACTGCAGCTGCAGGGAGTTGGCTCTTCCTCCTCCCTGTATCCCAGTGCCGGGTGCTGCTCAAGACAGAGAGATGTGCCTGGTGTAGCGCTGTCAGTGAAGTGAGCGGAACTGACATGCGTGGAAGCAGCTGGAATGTTGTGCCTGCTCCAGACACCACAGTGAAGCCATTCAGCGTGTGGAGCCTGGAACCAGCCGCTCTGGCTTTGCAGCGTGCCTCTAAATTTATGACCTTCAAAAGTCACCGAGCCTCTCCACTTCTATAAAAAGAGAGCTGCTGTGAGGTGGGGGAGCCAGTACATGTACAGCAGATCCACATGGGTCCCGTTGGTATTACAAGGAGGTGGAAGCTTGCTTAATTAAGCTCAGTTTTGCTAATGATTAAAATTACATGTGAATCTGTGCGGATTACAGATAGGGCTTCTTCCACATGCTCAGCCCTGGCAGCAGCCTCTTTGAGCAGAGGAGAGTTAGGAGGCAGAGTCCGGATGCTGGGAAGCAGCTTTGGATGAGCAAGGCCAGTTCTGGGGGGCGAGTGCAGACATGGGGCCCAGGCCGTCCTGGGGCTCAGTGAAACATAAATGGTCTTGAGAGAAGAGCAGAGAGACCGAACGATCATCCTTGAGTCATAAAACATTGCAGTCGGTACGATGGTGGCAACTTCTGGAGTCTGCTAGAGCAGCAGGACAAGTGTGATTTTGAGTGCGATGCTTAGAATTTGGCATCCACATGCAGCCTCTGCCGTGAGTTGTTAGACATGGAGACAAGGTCTGAAGAGGTATAGAGCCCACTTTTCCAGGACGGTCTCTGTCCCACGTGCTGGGGGTTTGGAATGGGATACTGTGTCCTGGAATGACCTTGTCAAGACTCGACTAAAAGAGTTATTTCATAGAGGATTAGAAAAATGAGGAGGAGGAGACTGGGTGTGGTAGATTAAGTAATGGTCAATTTGGAACACCCAGCTGACTGAATGAGCATGGTGCTGGGTGTGGAAGGCCCACCTGAGGACTGTTGCCAACAGCATAAGAGGAGAACTGGAGGGGAGGATGGGGTGCTGTTGGTTCTCCTGAAGAAGCTTGTCATGCTGGTTTTCCTGCTATGGAACTCAGTTATTCGATTGTCAGGGGAGCTCAGGTCCTCACTGTTGCTGAGGATGGCTGCAGTTCTTTTCGGGGGAGCTCTGGTCCTTACACTGGGTGTCATTTCCAGGCTCCAGTGCAGATTCTTCTGCCTGCTGGCACAGATCCTTCGTTCCACTGGTGCAGACTTTCTAGCTTCCACCACTGACCTTTGGGCCTTCCCAGTGCAGATCCTTGATACAGACTTGCATGAGAGATTGTCCTGGGCTCTAGGCCTGCAGGTGTACTCGTGCAGGACATTGCTGTGGGATTCAGGCCCTCAGCTGGATTCTTTGAATCTTGAGTGTGTGGACAGATCTATTGCAGTCTTCTGCATTTGGCTTTTGGGGGAATATTATAAAATAATCCTGTAAGTGATGGCTTGTGTTAAATCTATTCCCTTGCAAGCCCTGACTACAGCGAGGGGCATCTCCTGAGTTAGAGGCGGCTGGCCACAGGCCAGTGTGGACCTTCAGAACCCAGTGCAGTGCTGGGGTGGTCGCGGGCTTGTATTGCACTGGAGGCCGCATGTTCTTGCGGCTCTCTGGTCTGGACTGGGAATTCCCCTTCACTCAGGCTCTGATCCATTTTTGAAGATGTCCCCGGTGTTGATGTTTTCACCTTGTGTCTGCCTCCTGGCCCTCTGCCTGTAGATGCTTCAGTCACAGTCTGGGGGCCTGGGATCAGAGTGTGACATTCTACCAGCCCGATGGCTGTGAACCAGACACTACGACAATATCCAAGTAGCAGAACGCTCAGCCCCCTCAAATTAATAACATCTTTGCGGGTGCTGTTACAAAACTGTCAGGTTTTTGTCTGTTTTCTTCATTCTAGAGGGTCGTTTACTTTTATTTTCACTTTATGTTCATGTCTTCTTGCCACTTAAATTGATCTCATTTTTATCATTACCAATAGAACACTTCGTGGAGGCAGGGATTGTATCTTTTTATCCAGTCTTAATTCAAGCCCCAAGGGAGAATTAAATTCCATGGCAGTCCTTTTACACTCTCACCCATTCTTCTGTCTATCCTTCCATCCTTCCACTCTTCTGTTGATCTACCTATGTACCCGCCTACCTTTCCATCCGTCCGCTTATACCCATCTGCCCATTCACCTGTGTGTGCTTTGAACAAAGCAAGGTCACGCTGCTCATCTCATTCTACTCAGGCTGGTGCTATTCTTTCTTCAGTACGCACACACACACGCACGTATCCCCTTCACAAAATGCAGAAGATCAGACCTGCTCAGTTGTTGGGGAACGGCAGGATGAAAGCCTTACCCCACAGAGGTCATGTGGAAAACTACTTCCAGCTCCCCAGTGTAGAAACTTCCCAGAATTGACCACCAGAGGGCGGCAAACACCAATGGCAAATTGTGTTTCCTTGACGCTTGCCCGTTTTCTAGACGTGTCAGAAGTGCCTGGGATTTTGCTGTAGTCATCAGTTTGCTCAGCTTGTTATCAGCTCTGAGCGCCAATTTTTGTTTAAAAAGTGGTTAATATAAGAACAGTGATGCATCAGCTGAGTAATTCCGGCTCAAGACCAAGACTGTAAATTGGATATAGAGTTAGTTTAATGGCTCTTTGGGGGCATAAATTGATCTATAAATGTCATTAAAAATAAGATATGAAGATGGTTAAGTATTTTTGTGGTGTTTCTAAGGCAGTTGTTTTCATTTTTAACAATGGTAACGTAGACATTTGTCTTTTAAAAGATAATCCACTGCCATTTTTTTTCCAAAACTAAGGCGCTAGAGATAAGGACAACCAGAGGTATGCAGCGTTTGATGTGTGTATTTGAAAGTGATGCATGAGAGAATTTCCAGTTTGAATTTACTTTGGCTTTGCAGACACATGTTGAGTGCCTTCCTGTTAGCACAGAGGGCTGTGGGAAGGGTGACAGAGAAGACCTAGGACAGGCCTGTGCCATGGAGAGGCGGAGGCAGGATCCAGGTGACTAAACCACAGCACACTGAGGAAGCCTCCACGATCACACTGGCGGGAGGGGAAGGTGGTGGTGGGTACTGAGGAGAACGTGTCACAAAGGGAGGGTTGTGGGTTTTTTTATTGTTGTTGGAAAGACCTCAGAGATCAGAGTCCAAAGTGTATCCTTGTTTTCCCCAGTGCTGGGATGGAACCCAGATCCTCACACATGCAAAGTACATGCTCTACCACTGGGCTGTGTCCCCAGCCCCAACACATGTCTTTTATAGAAACATTTCTAAGTGAGGCGTGTGGTTCTCTGGCAGAACGACCTAGAGTTGGCATCCTGCCCTTCCCCACTGGGTAGTGTATCCAGGTCACATTCGCAGATGGACAACCTCGGAACACATGGCAGAGCTAGAGGTTTTGTGTGTGTGTGCTGAAGGAGAGGAAAGGCCTTGAGCATTCCTCCCATCCACTGCAGCCCAGGATTGTTAGATGCTCAGATGAGGGCAATGTTTCAAAGGGCAGAGGTCCCTTCAGCTGAGTCCTCAGAGGCAGAACAGACCTTCGGATCCTTGGGCTTGTGGCTGTGGCTGGTGTGAAGGAGGCTGTGATGCTGCCACAAGTGTGGGCTGAGGGCTCCTCACTCGGGTCCTCCTAAAGAGGTAGCTGGTTGACCTTCCTCAGCTTCAGCAACCTGCTCACCTGAGACGGGTAGAAAAGGTGCCCCAGCTGTAGCTGTGAAGAGCTCCATGGCTCTATGGAAGCCCAGAAGGTCAAATGTGATGACTGACATCTGGCTTGTCATCCTTAGGAGCTTTACTACCTCAAACTTGGTATTTCAAGTAGGACAGGTACATGTAAAGGCCAGTTTCTTTGCTTTGCTCTATCCCTTAGTAGATGGCGTAGAGAAGGGATCCTAAGAGATAAGCCACAGTCAAATAGCAATGCTATTGTTTAAGCACCTCTTGTTAAGAGACAACATTTTGGACATTTCACACTTAGTCACACATTTAATTGCTCTGCAGAGGTGTGAGATGGGTACTTTTATGATTGCTAGTTTTCAGAGAGGAGACCTGATGTAGAGAAAGATGGAGCTTGTATTCTGACAGCCCAGCCCCTATCCGACACCAGAGCAGCCTCTGTAGTCCACAAGAGAGAGGCCGTTGAGTGTCCTGTGTATGCTCTGCTTGCTGCTGCTCCCGGGCCACTTTGGCACACTGTTGGGTTTGCTTTGGTTAACCAAACCAAGCCAAAGATTAAAACATTTTGTTCTTCACATTTGAAAAGCTGGAGATTCCACCCAAATCGGGATTTGGCAGATGTTAAATGGTTAGTGGCTGGGCCAGAATCCAGGCCTCCTTCTTCAGGGAGACCTAGCTAGCACCTTATTTATGTTTTAGTGGTTCTGCCAACTTTGCCTGATGGTCAGGTGTTGCTATGGTCCTGGGCATCTGTGTGCTGGGAGCAAGAGCGGAAGGAAGGCATGCTGGTCTAACCTTTACATTGATGTCCTTTAGTGGGGAAAAAGGCCATTTATATAGATATGTATTGATTGTGTGAGTATGTCCGGTGGATTCTTCAGCTCAATCCAGTGGAATGATTTTGAATATATCTGCCTACTACAGTGAAATTTAATAAGCCAAAAAAGTTCACATTTCCTTACACAAATTTCAAATAGTGAACTAGGCCATTTAAATGTGTCTCCACAAAGCCCTTATAGATGCTAAGAAATGAGGCAAAATGGTGGTTAGTGGAATATTTGCGTGTTCTGAATTTTTTGACTCATTAATTTCTGCATCTCCGCCGTGAGAGATGAGTTTAGTTCACTTACACAACATCCCACCCCCATTTCCCTTTTCACATTTTCCCCTTTACAACTTTTGACTTTTACATTATTATTTTTAACTCTCCCAAGGATTTCCAGGTTACTTATAAATATCCTGAAATCTCTATTTCCAACATAACTCTATTTCTTGACCCCTTTCCATCCACTTCCCACTTCTTTCTGCTTAACGATTCATTTTTATATTGTCAAAGCTGAAGCATTTAAACCTTTTCTTTCTTCTGCAAGCATCATCTTTTGACTACATTATTAAGACTCGGTCTGTGTATGGTAGTATTGTTCATGGCACAACCACGAAGGATGTGAAGATAGTATTTTTTCTCTATAGGTCCAGTGTTCAAACACCTTTTTACAAGTTTACAAGAAGAATAATATTCACAGCAACTGGGTCAAATGGAATCATTTCTGACTTTCTACAAGTAACTGAAAATTGTATCATATTTTTGTTTGCTTAGTATTTGTTTTTCTGCAGGGTTTTAAAAAACATTTCTCTTGGAGTTTCCACTTTTCTTTTTCCTTGTTGAGAGGAAAAAAAAAAAAACATGCTTTCACCACCATAGCAATATCTTCCAGCTCTGGCTCATTTTGTTAGCTGTGTGGAATCTGTGATTCTCTTTGTAGATCTAGTGGTGGCCACTGAATTTGTATTTGGATTTTGATCAATTGTTCCTAAGTCCGATGGATAGTAATTATCATTTAGGTATTTTTCTTTTTGCTAGATTTATGGGACTAGTTTAACTTTTAAAAAATCCCCATTATCTTTTCAATTTGTTTTCTGCTGGTTTTGTTATAATATATATGTGAGTAATATCTTCTGGAAGTGTGTGTCAATGGTAATATTTTGGCTCCTTGTATGTCCAAAGTGGTCTACATTTTGCCCTTTATTTGACCTATAGTTTAGCTGAGACTTCTAAGTTGAAAATAGCTTTCCCTTAAACTTTAAAGGTGCTGCTTCTTGTCTTCTTGCATCAGTTGTGCTTATGGAAAGTATTTTGTTTCTCTATAATATATACATGCATTTATCTCTATAAGCTCTTTGTCCTGTGTGTGTGTGTGTGTGTGTGTGTGTGTGTGTATGTGTGTGTGTGAATTTTGTAATGATGTAACTGGATCTGCTTGGCACTAAATAGGGTCTCTCAACTTCAAAACTCACATCTGCTTTCATCTGAAGAATTTTCTTCTAGTAGTTTTTGGTAAATTTTTTCTTTTCATTTTTTTTTTTCAGAATGTTTTGAGGTTGTAATGCTTGATTATCTCACATTTTTCCTCTTGTATGTCCTTATAGGAATTGCTTCATTTTCTGAAAAATTTCCCCCTTAGTTTTATTTGCTTAATTTTAACTTTTAAGAATTCTTTCTTTCGTCTGTTCCTTCTCTATGGTAGTATGTTATAGTTCTGTAATCTCTGTTCAGATATCAACTGGAGATTGCTTTTCAGAGTTCTGTTCCCTGAATTATCTTTCCTCTAGGGTTGGTTGGGGTTGATTAAGGGACTGGGGAGAGGACTAGGCAGCCGAGGGACTAGAAACCATCAATTATAATCAGTGTGAGGTAAGTGCCGTCACAGAGTTAGAAGCAGAACACGAGAAAAGGCCACTAGGTTTAGCTTAAGCCATTCAGAGAAGAATCCTCCAAAGACTTCACACTCAGTTTGCAAGAGTGAGAAAGAATTGGCTGGCAAAGTAGGGGAAGGACATTCTGAGTAGACAGGAATGTACAGACAATGGGGAATGAGCCAGTGTAGTCCCACTGTGGATGAACAGGGGACTTAACTTGGCCTGAGTTTCTATGGCCTACCTAGGAGGCTGTGGCTGGGATGAGCTGGCTCAGGAGACAGGTGAGCCGGGCCGTAACAGACAAGCAGCATGTGCTGTGGGCCCATGGAGGAAGCTCATGTACAGGAGGAGGAGGATGTGTGCATTTGACTGACTGCTTTGCAATTGGCTGCAAGATAGAGAGGATGAAGGACTGGTAATTGGGACTATGATGCTGGCCTAAGCAAGACATGATACGCATCATTGTGGAAAGGGTGCATACAATGCATGCAGGGGGCCAGAATACAGAGACAGCCCTGGTGCCTACTCGAGCTGAGGAATCAAGCATGACAGCAGGTCTGACCTTGGTGACCTTGTGGCTTGAATTGTCTATGGAGTTAAGGAGAGGATACCTTCTCCATACTCATCATTTGAAGTGCAGTATTTCCTTCCATTGACCACTCATTCTGGCCCTTCTCCTCGACTCCCCCTACCAGACAGCTATGGAATGACTCATTACTGAGGCATTTGAGAGCCAGGCTTGGGCTTTCCTGGAGCCCCTCTGCCCTTCCCCCTCTTCCTTCTTCCTCAGGGTGCAGGTACTGAGGGCTGGCCTCGGGGAAGGCCCCTTCTATGAGGACGTTTCCCAATCTAATGCTACCAGCACAGTGTGGCTGGACTCAGGGAAGGTTTATTTGGTGGAGAATAAATCAGTCCATATTGTAGTGCTGTGGGGGTTGGGACATTTGGTGGCATTTACTTACATTAATTACTTTATGTATTTAAAGGTGCTGGGGACCAAGCCAGAGCATTGCATGTGCTAGGAAAGCACCCAGCCACTGAGCTACCCTTCCAGCTCTTATTTGGTGGTGTTTTAAATGTATCAAGAACCCTGACATCCTGAACCGAATCTTTAAAAACATAAAAGCAACATGTTCCATTTCTTATGTAGGTATCTAGACCTTGGTGTCATTCCTCTGAGACTCACCCACCCCAGGGTATTTTCGGTCTGGGCAGGTGTGCGCATGGTTTTGCTTGATTTTATTTCCTGCAGAGTTTGCTTGCTCCTTGGCTACCCTTGCAGAGTGCTCACGGCTGAGCCTCCTGGGTCTGACGACACTGTCAGTGTGACTGGAGTGCTATTCTGGGCAGATGACGCAAAGGTCCAGGGATAGTCTCTGTTCTCTAAAGGTGGCTGTGTAATAGGATTAAAGCTTCAGAGAGGAGCCCTGTTCCCAAACTTCCATGGAGCAGGGAGAAGGGGAATTCTCTCTGAATGAGAGAAATTGATCCCAGACTCCAGCAACACAGATTCTGTTGCTGTTGCTCGAGCGGACTACCCCTGTTCACCTCTGGGCTCTGCCTAGGTTGGCCCCTCTGCCTGCGATGCTGCCTAACTCCTCTCTTCTTCCCTGGTTTTCCCTCAGTATAGATGTTGTGTCCCCAGCAAAGCTCCCCACATTCGTGGTTGCCACTGCCACACGGAGCTCTCCTACTGCCTTGCTTAGTTCATCTTGGTGTTGATCGTCTGTCTGCCTACTTTTCCAGTCGCTACCGAGAGCAGGGATTTACACCATGCCAGGCATGCAGGAAGCTTCTGTGGGCTGAGGTCAGCCCTGTGGCCAGCCCATCACAAGCATCTTTGTTCTAATGAAATCAAGGAGAGAGGGACGGAGCTGCAGTGACCTACAATAGATCAGGTTTTCAACACTCTATACAGGTTCTCATTCAGGGACCCCTGCAGCTCTACCATGACTCTTGTTTTACAGATGGTAGATGGAGGCTCAAGATGCAAGGCAGCTTGGCCAGGCATACACTTCCCAAAGGGCACTGCAGTGTTGCACCCAGCCCTGTCCTTGAATGACTGGAGGGTCCTTGCAGAACTCCTCTTGTCAACCACCCCTCATCTGAGGCTGCACTGGAGGAGTGATGCGCATACTGGAGCCTCATCTTGGGTTTCTGGAGGCTCCCGTGCTCCTTCCTCTGGTGACTGTGCTTCCTCTGACCTTTGGGCTGACCCAGAGCATGTGATGGTCCTCGAACTTGACCCACCTACCTCGAAAGTGGTGGAGGTGGTGGGACACTTGAACTTGACTTTGGTTTCCAGGAATATCTCGGGTCAGGTAGTCAGGGCGATGGATGTTAGCTCTGGGGTGACCCGATTGGGTCATGATTTCTTTATTAACTTTCATCTGGTGATCATGTTAGAGTGAGTAGACTTTTAAAAAATATTTGCATATCTCATTTCTTTGTCTAATTAGCGTTGCGAGAATAATGTCCCAGTTTTCATGCTTGAATAAATAGCTGTCATGGTGTAAGGCGCTCAGGGGCTGGCTTGCTGCAGCGCTCCCCCTTCTTCATGTTTTCCATCTCGGCTGAGCTTTGCTGCAATCCACCCTCCTGACTTTTCTTTAAAAAGAACCAATCTTGTCAGCCAAGTGAGACTTCTGCTCCTAACATAACTTCTCAGTTTAGAGGGCATTTTTGTCAGAGCTGCAGCGTGATTCTGAACATCCAATCACTGGAGGTACTTAGTACAAAAAGTATACTATCTGCTTGTGCTCCATTTTAGAAGTACGTAAAATAAAGAAAGACAAACAAGGGAAGGAATTCAGCTAAAGTATGGCTTATCCTCAGACATGACCTCCTCTTTACATATGACCTTATAGATCCTCTGGTTTATTCATCACAGCTGGACCAAAGGCATCCCAGGCGTGCAAGTGGCCAGGTGTCTCTTCTGTAAATGAAATGTCATCCCCATCACCGGAGGATTTTATGGGTTTACATAGGCTTTTGTATTTGGCAAGGTGTTGGTTATTTTCTGATGTCACCTGGATTTGAACCCAGAGCTGGGTGGGACCATAACCTGTGCCCATATCTTCAACTAAGGGGGGGTTATTGGAATAGGAGTGTGAATTCTGGTGAGGCTCAGAAATGGAGGTTTAGAAGGAGTGACCTGAACATGTTAGAATCAAGAGGGAAAAAGGAAAATAGAGAGGGAGAGATTAATGCTAGCAGGGAGAGGGGAGTTGACTGAAGGGAAGGTCACAGAGAGACATAAGACATGAAATTAACACAGGTGGAAGGCTGAGCCTGAAACCAAAGCAGTATTTCTTCCTTAGAGGCAGTATAGCAAAAAGTCCAAAGAGTGGAGGAGCTATGGAGGAATTTTCAAGCAGGGTCAAGAATGTTGAGGATGTGGCAACTGATGACTTCTGTCCTGTACTAGAACACAGAAGCACAGTCAAAGTTTGAGGAACGTGTAGAGACCTGTGGCAGGTGTAGAGACCTGGAACGAAGAGGCTGGGTCCAGCTATAGTCAGCTTTCCATTGCTGTAACAAAATACCTGAGAAAATCATCTCAGGAAAGATTTATTTTGGTTCACGGTTTCAGAGGCTTCAGTCCATGGCCAGTTGGCTGCACTGAGGTTGGGCCTGTGATGAGGCAGAACTTCATGGTGGGGAGTGCATAGTGGGACAATGCTGCTGACCTTAGGACAACCAGGAAGCAAAGTGAGAGAGGGAAGGGCCTGGGGCTCTAACATCTCCTCCAAGTGTATGCCCCCAAAGGCCTAACTTCCTTCCACTAGTCCTCACTTCCTAAAGGTACACCACCTCCTAACAGCACAATAGGGTGGCAATCAAGCCTTTAGCACATAGACTTTTGGGATGTGTAAAATCCAAACCATAACAAGGTTCAGTCTTCACAATTTTTCAAGGTGACAGAGTAGGGAAGAGAGAGGCAAGAAGAAAGAGGATATGGAGGCTCTCAAAGATGCTTTCATTTAACTTCTATTAAACATGGCAGAACCAGGCAATGTGAATATGAGGTTTGTACCTGGGCAGAGAGTTAGGGGAATGGGATGGCTGGGTTGGCCCACATTTGGAAATTCACCAGTTGTATTGCAGAAGGAAAGGGATGGTAATGAGGTAACAGCTGCTGGGAATGTGTGAATTAAGAGAGCCTGGGAGCTGAAAGTGGGAGGGGTAGAAGGACAAGACACTGTGGTCTGAGGGGAAATCTCTCTCCTTCCACCACTGTGGGATATTCAGAGCATGATTAGGAAGTTCCAATGAAAGACATTGGTGATTCACCTATAGATCTCACTGTGCAGCATATAGGAACACCTGTATGAAAAATTTTATGGCAAGAATAACTGTCATACCTCATAAACTGGATTTTATCCAAATGGCAACTTCAAGGGCAATTTATTGAAGCTGGGCTTGCACATCTGTGTGCTCAAAGCCATGTGGCAAGGGAGGTTATAGTTGGTTCCACATCATTCTGTCCTGATGTTGAAAGGGTGTGAGAGATATACGTCAATGAGATCCCTTCTGAAGAGGCATTCAAGATATTTTCCCCTTGTCTTTCTTGCACTTCTGTGATAGTTCTAGTCATTAATGGAGTGAAAAGAGTTAAAGTGAAAAGAGTTAAGATCTCCATAACTTGAGGATGGAGCCTTCAAACAGACTTGCATGGGCTCCATAAAGGGGCCAGACCACCATAGGTACCAGAGTCCTCAAATAGCTCCACTTGGGTCTCTGGGGCATAGCTCAGTCTCTGATGCCTTTGAGGAAGGTACGTGTCATTTTCAGAGGCCTCTGGGGCTGAGCATATACCCTGTTCATCTTTTTACTGCCCACATCATGGAATTATATGGCTAAGGTAGTATTTGTCAGTTTTCATCCAAATTATTCCTCCCACCCACCTTCTTAGTATGAGGAGCCCACACTTAAATGTGGAGAGTTACACTTTATGTCCTTGAAGGTGGAGGAGCTACATAAATTATTTGAAATTCTTTTGTGTGGAAAATTTATTCCTTCACTTCCACTTATTTATTTAATCACTTCTTTATATTAGTATGTACTCATGGACATCTAATTTATTTTTTGATTATGAGCTAATACTACATATATTGTGTTGCATGAATTGTTTCAGCTTTGGCTACTAGGAGCTCTTTCAGTTGGCTCACTTTCCCTTGACACAGCTCTATCACTGTATATGTGTGCACGCGCATGCGCTCACGTGTGCATGCGTACACATGTGTCCCTGCAGTTGCTTTGAACCCTTCTTACTTTCTGGGACTACAAGATGCCTCAGGCTCGTATTGTCTCTCTCCTGCTCCAGTCCTAGAATCAGTCATGTTGCCCAGGGGCCTTGGTTCCTTTCTTTGAAGAACTCTTTGAGGAACCAGAATTTGGGTGCCAACTGTTTTCTTGGCTACTGGAATGTTGCTACTTCTAGGCTTTCTTAGTTAATAGAGCAAGGAAATGGAGGTGTAGATACTAACCTGTGTATAGACACATATGTATACCTTTGTATTAGTTTGTATGATGTGTTAAGCTAACCATAAATTCACATAATATCTGAACTCTGATTCATCACCACATGGATCATTCTAGATTTCTTATATTGCTTTTCTGTAACCTGCTTCAACCGTGAGGACCTTGGCTCCAGCGATCTGCCCTCCATTTACTTTATTGTTCAGCTATAGTGCACATGTGTGCTGGCTACAGAACTGTGAATTCATGGCCCATGGGAAACAGCTTGATCATTGCCAGTGTGTTGCTTAGATGCATTTCTCTTTGCCCTTAGTCTGACGGTCTATATTCAGCTCCAAAGTTACTTACATCAGCACCTTTATCTCTCACCTCACTCTGTGAGGTTGCTTTAGGCATTTGTAATACAGTTAGGCTCTTTTGTCACTACGGAATCCATTCTGGGCTCCCTCAACTTTAAAATATTTTAAAAAATTGCATACATTAATTTTCATTCATTGTTCTGTAAAGTTCTATGGATTTTGACAGAAGCAGTCTCATGCAATCGTCAAATGCAGTAGCATACAGAATAGTTTCACCAGCCCCAGATAATACCCAGCACTGTGCCTGTTCAATTCTCCTCCTTCCCACACCTTTGTGGACAGTTGATATATTAACCATCTCTCTCTGCTTGCCTTTTCTAGATGGTCTATAAATACAGTCACATAGCAGGTAGCCTTTTCAGGCTGACTTCTTTCACTTTACAATTTGCGTTTAAGGGACATCCCTGTTTTTCATAGCTTGATAGCTTATTCTATATTTTTGGATGCATACTATTATATTCTGATACACTATAATTTATTTATCCATTTACCCACTGAGGAACATCTTGGTTGCTCCCAAGTTTTGGTGATTATGAATAAAGTTGTCATAAACATTTGTGCGCAGATTTTTCTGTGGACATAATTTTTGAGATCATTTTGGTAATATACATATGAATGCTATTGATGGGTTACATGGCAAAACTGTGTGTAGTTTTGTAAGAAATCTCCAAACTGTCTTCCAAAGTAGTTCAACCATGTTGCATTTCTATGAGCAATTAAGAGAGTTCTTGTTGTTCAGAATGTTCTGCCTTTTCACCATCCTAGTAGGTGTGCAGTACTATCTCATTATTTTCATTTACATGTCACTGATGACAAATAATATCAAACAGCTTCTCATATGTTTATTTGCCCTCTGTATATTTTCTTTGGTGACTATTTGCTCAAATTTTTTTACTCATTTTAAAATTGAGTTGTTTGTGTTCTTATTGTTGAGTTTTAAGTGCTCTTTGTATATATTTGGTGACTGATCTTTTTTGCATGTAGGTATTTTGCAAAGATTTTCTACCAGTCTGCCCTCTGCCCAGTCTGGCTTGTTTGTTCTTGTAACAGTGTCTTTCGCAGAGCAAGTGTTTAAAGCTTTAATAAAATTTAATGTGTTTAATTTTTTCTTGCATAGATTGTGTTTTTGGTGCATACCTAAAAACTCATTACAAACCTAAGGTCATGCAGATTTTTCTCTTGTGTTTTCTAGTAATGTTTTTATTCAGGTTTGTGACCCATTTAAGTTAATTTTGTCTAAAATGTAAGGTCTAAGTCTACTTTTTTAGTGTGCATATGCACATGCATGTGTGTGAGTGTGTGTGTGTGTATACATCATTCATAGAAAGGCTGTTATGTCTTGGTTGAGTTGCTTTTGTATCTTTGCAAAAACTCAGTTGGCTATATTTGTGTGGGGTTATTTCTGGGTTCTCTGTTCTGTGTCAGTATCTACCCTATCTCTAATTTATTGTGTTGATAGAATAATCTTGAAATAAGATGGTATGAATCCTTTAGTTTTGTTGTTCTTCAGTATTGCTTTGGCTATTCTACATCTGTTGTCTTCCCTTATAATTTTTAGAATCAGTTATTATACTTATATAATAACTTGTTTGTTCTGGGATCCCAACAATAGATATCTTAAAAACACACCTGTAATACCTGCTACTTAGGAGGTTGAGGTGGGAGGTTTGTGAGTTTAAGCCTATCTACAGAACTAGAGTGAGACTCTTGTCTCGAAAAACAAAAAAACAAAACAAAGCAAAACAAAACCAACCAAACCAAAGATATCTTAATAATATTGAATCTTCCAATACAAACTATTTATCCTCTTTGATATTTCTTTTTAATATCTTTATTCTCTCCTTTTTGGATAATGTATATTCATCTATCTTCAAGCTCATTTTTTCTGTTATCTCCATTCTGCTAATAACTTGTCCGGTGAACTTTTATTTTTGTATATTCTGTTTTTTCATTCTAAATTTTTTCTTGTTTCTTGTTTTTATCTTCCATTTCTGTTGAGATTCCTTGTCTTTTTATTAATTAAATGACATTTTCTCTGATCTCATAGAATATGGTGATAACTTATACTTTAAAGTCATTCACTGATAATTCTAACATCTAGGTCATCTTATGGTAGGCAGTTATTGATTGTCTTTTCTCTTTGGAATAGATCACACTTTTTCTGTTCTTTGTAAATGATTAATTTGGGGGTATACTCTGGAAATTGTGATTGCCATGTTTTGGAAACTGAGTGACGCTATACTTTTCTGAAGAAAATTGATGGTTTATGTTAGCAGGCATAATACCCATGCTCAAGGACTGACCTTGAACTTTGCCTTGTCTTCTGTGGGTTCAAGTGTTGGTTCAACTCTTTAAGGCTTCCTGCCCTGCTTTGAGTTTGTCCCATGCAGGATGGTTTAGTGGTCAGGCAGGGACTCGCCCAGAGTTCATGCTCAGAATCAGGGGATCCCCTCTCCTTTTTCTTGTCTGAGATTCCTCTTCATGCTCTAGTGACCATGGTTATTTTGGCTTATTTTCCTGGTTCCTGCAATCAGAAAGACCATAGGTTGTTTTGCAGCATTTTATCTACCCATGCTATGCTAGGCCTCAACTGTGGCCAGCTTACAGTAGAACAACAACAACAACAACAACATCAGGAAACTTACCAGGTGCCAGTTGCTGCTTCAAGTACTAAGTCTTCTGTTCCTCAAACTGTGTGCTTGTTTTTGTTCTTCAGGATCCTCAATAGTTGATTTTTTGGTAATTTTCTCAGGGTTTATAGTTTTTAATTGGAGGTGATGGGGTAGGCTTGGAGAGAGCTCATGCTGCTATGCCAAAGTGGACTTCTGCCTGTTTTCTTCTTTTTCTTTTCTTTTTTTTTTTTTTTTTTTTTACCAAACACTACTTATTGGAGGTCTTTCCAAATTAGATAATATCCTCATTGTAAGCATAGTCCATTAGTAAGATCCCCTCCTGGTGGAACTTTATGTTGTTTTCAAAGTTTTGCTTTTATAGAAAGGCTTTCTCAAACATCTATGTAGCCTGTACAGTGTTTCTAGGTCTTGGTAGATAGATCTCTTGAGTCCCCTACCACAATAGAGGTTTTTCTTGGAATTCTGAAAGAAGTAATTTTCATTTCCTTAAGAGCCAAGTGGTTTCTGCCTCTTTGTGGTTGACTGGGGGCCTGGGCCGTGCTTCTGGGTGTACCCAGTGGCAGGAAGGGATGCAGGAGATGACAGATGATGAGGGGTGCTGAGCATGCAGAGCTAGCCTGTGCTCAGCTGAGGGGGCCAGGCAAGACTGATGCCAAAGGACAATGACAGCCAAGGCAATTCCTACAAAGCTGAGTGATTTTATTTCACTGTCTGTTTCCAAATTGGTTATGTATCAGCAAAGCATGAAAAGCATCTTTGGACAAAAAGATTTCTCTTTTTGCCTTTTTCACCTCTAGCTTCTCCCATGCGAAGGCCAACATTCACTTTTCAGAAGAATCACCTCCTTTGTTCACACACCTTTAGCATCTCTCTGTTATCTCCATGATTAACCACTTCACAGTTTACCCTGAGTATCTTTCCAGCAAAGCCAGTGAGTTTGTTTCTATACTGACTATAATGAGCCAGCGTGGTGTGATTTCAACCAGTCGGTTCTCCTTTGCAGGACATACACTCGTACATCTGTTTATTTGTTTTATATCGACTATTTTTTGCATACTTTTTTATTCAGAACATTGTATTCACCTTGGATGTTTGTTTCTAGCAAAGTCTAATAATAAGTTCTGATTATTTTCTTTTACTAGTTTGTGTTTATTTGTGAAAAATAACATAATTTTGTGCTATGTCTCTAAAACTCTCATCATGAGTACATTAGATATAATTTTTATACTTCTCCAGAACTCAGTGATATTCTTTCACAGTACAAAACCGACATGTTTGGAACAGGAAGGAAGTGCTAGAAGATTTCCAAAAGGAAGAACTGCTAAAGGGAGAAATGTTAGTATAGCAGAGAGGAAAAGTCTGTGTTGAAATGGAAAGACAAAGAAGACATCTTCTTATTGTTAACTATTCATAATACAGAAATGATAGAACTTGAAAGAAGAAACAAAACTAAAAAAATTCCAGTAGTGGTCAATGATTATAAGAATTCTATGGGTGGTGTTGACAGAAGTGACCAACATCTAAACAAGCTATCCTGTAATCAAAAAGGGAGGAAAAAATATTATTATAAAATATTGATGCACCTTCTGGACCAAACAATATGGAACTTATTTGTTATTTATTCAAAACAAGGGGATTTAAAAAGTCATTTACAATTTAGTGTAGGCCTATTAGACCAAATAATTGAAAAATATGGGGTAGCAAAATGCCAACCAAGACATTCATCACTGCTGTGTTCACTGTTAAGTTTAGTGGGTAGACCTTTTGTTTAAATTATACCACCCACAGAAAAAAGGAAAGGCCAACCCAACAGTGTAGTGTGTATTGTTGAAAGAAAAATAATAATGCAAAAAGAACTTGGATAGGCACTATATACTGTCTAGATTGTAATGTTGCTTTGTGTATAGAATGTTTTAAAATACACCATACACAGAAAAATTATTGAATACATTTGATACAATTTGATTACATTTTATACAATTTTTGTTTTTATATTTCCGATTATATTGTCTTTAAAAATTAATAAAAATAGATGATTTTTGGTCATCCTGTATTTAAATAATTCAACTGGTAAGTGGTTGTATCCCCATTGTTCAGTACTGTAATCAGACTCTAACCCCAAGTATCTCCTGATATTCAGTCACTTTCTAGCTGTGTGACCATAGGCCAGACAGAAGACTCTCTGACTCAGCCCACACTCCCATACTCATCTTCCCAGCCATAAAATGGCAATGACCATACTTCCTTCCAGAGGTGAGGATAGATTTAGATGAAGTAATGTTTCTGCAGCATTTGGCATCATGTGTGACTGTGGAATGCAGCAAATCATGGGATGCCCCCCATAGGTGTATTAACCAAACTCTCTGCCTAGCTAGATCCTGTACCATGTGCTTCACATTTACCAGTGGTTAGTTTCTATCCATGGAGACACACAGCTCTTACAGCTTTGATGTTAATGACTAGAGAACCACAGCAATACAATGGCCACATTGATGTCCGCTCCAGGCTTGAAGAGATTCAGACTTTCTCCTGAGATTTTGGGATGTTATTTTGTTCTTTGCTCTCTAGGCTTTTTTTCCTCTTAAAGAGAAATTCAGATCTTTGGTGTACAGTTCTCTGTGGTGAGGAAGCTGCCATGGAGTTGTACAGAACTCAAAGGTCTCAAGGATGGCTGTTTGTTCAGTTGGCAGCCTTAGTTAAGGGGGCAGATACAGGCTATGTGTGGACTTTGTGTGCACAGAAAACTTCATAACCACATTAGACAGAAAAAAAGAAAGAGACAAAGCCACTGATTTGAGCAAATGCTCATGGAGCTCCTGCTGTAGGTCTGGCAATGGACTAGACAGTGGGTGGAAGGTGAACATCATCCTCCAAGGGTTTTCGGGATGGAAGGAAGAGGTCGGCACACAGATGCAATGCCTGGAGATGCTGTTCAGATATAGCCAGAAGAGAGATGGACGAAAGCCAGAGCTGGGCATGGAAGGCTCCTAGGGGCTATGATCTCTAGGGGGTTTATAGGATAAATGGAGTTTGAAAGCTGAATGAAAGGAAAAGGGCGGCGCAGATGGGTGGGCTGGGGAATGAAAATGTGACAGGGGATGAAACAGTATCCTACATCTTGGATCTGGGGGTGGTGTGGTGTGGATGGGAGTGAGAGGGTGGGGTGGTTGGAGAGGGAACTGAACGTCAGTGAGGTGGCTCTAGAGTCTCAGATCACCTTGTGGCTATTGAGGGTCCCGGAATGGTTTTCAGAGGGCTTCACTGAGATAAGCTCTAGGTTTTCAGCTGGAGGACAGCAGCCCCTTCAGGAGGATTTGCGCCTCCTGTGAGGGAAGGTGACCCTCTCAAGGAGGTAACAGTGGGGTTAACAGGGAGGGACAGGGTCTGGAGAAGCTCAGCTGGAGACACTGATGGACCCTAGAAAGGAGTTGGTGGGTGAGCTGAGGACGATGGGGGGATGTCACATGCGTGGCTCTGTATGTGGTTGTACTCTCTGTGGAAATGCTCATTGATTATTTTCTGACCCTTTCATGTCACATCCTAAGCATGCTTTTCATCTTGTTATACAAGTTTCTTAAGTATAATTTATAATGACAACAAAGTACAGGTTATTATTAACCTAATTATTTTCCCATTATTAGTAGATATGTCCATTATTGCAACTTTTACCCCTTGATATAGGACATTAGCATGCGCATTTGGTTTTTCCCCTTCTTTTAGATTATTTCCTTAGGGACAAGCTAAAGGTGTTGATGCTGTCATGACTCCTTAATATATTTGGCCAAGTTGTTTTCCAAAAGAGCCATGCCAAGCTGCGTTGCCACCAGTAGTATGATTGGGCTCCTTTTACCCGCCTGTGTTTATTGCTGCTAGGCTAATTTTTCTACATTAGATTCCTGTAAATATCAACAATGACTAACAGATATTAAGTGCTCATTGATACGAGCACATGCAAAGTGGAACACTTTGCATGCATTGTGTCACTCAACCCTCTCAGCAAGCCTTTGAGGGAAGAGCAGTTGTAATCTGCAAGATAGAGGGGGGAACTGAGGCAAGAGGGATGAGTCATTTGTCCAGGTCACATGACTAGGAAGTGACAGACTGGGGCTGTAAGTAAGGTAGGCTCTTGGGGGAACTCTTGACATAGGTGATCACCAACTCATACTGTCTCCCTGTTTAAGTGTCCAGTTTGAGTTTTCTTTTTGTCATGTGAGGTGATTTTCCCACATGCTTAACACTTGTTCTATTTCCTTGTATGGTGACTTTTCCTTTATATCTTCCATAATTTTTTAATCTGCTAAAACTTATGCCCTAGTCCCAGCGGGGTTCAGCCTGTCAGCCCATTTTGGTGGCAGTAGAACCCACATCAGGGTGTGGTTCTGTCCTCAGGTCTTCGTTGGGTCCAGGTGGCAGTTAGCGCGGGTCTCATCCTCAAAGTGATCAGGAAGGTGGAGCCTCATGTGCTTGGGGGGTAGTGTGAGGACTGGCAGCAGCACTGGTGTTATTTTCAGTCACTTGGGGCCTAAAGACTTACAAACATGTTGCCTGTTTTCCTAGGTTGGCTACGCAACCACCACCCAGATTTCGTTGTTAGGTCTGTGTTAATTTCCACTGACTGAGCAACTTGTCTTTTGTATGAGGCTTTGAATATGAATTCAAATATGAATTAGTAGGTTTTTGAGAAATCTGAAAAGAGCCTATTTCCTTAATCTTAAGTGTGGCTTTTCCTTGAGCTTCTTTAATTTTTTAAAAAATTTGATATCAAGCGTTCAAGGAAGGGTAACATCATGAAATATAAACTCGCAATAATGGGAAATGTGTTGCTGTTTTTCTTCCTTCTGCCTGTCTTGCTGTCATTTTCCCCTTTTGGAGGAAATGACGGAAGGGAGGAGGGGCTGTGGTACACTGAGGCTCCATGAAGCTGGTCCCGTCCTTGTCACTGGCACAGTGAGGACTCCTCGCCCGCCTGAGTCCCCTCCAGGCATGCTAGTGGGCCTAATTCCAGCGCTTGCAATCCCTAAAGTTGAATGCAGGACCTTGAAATGCCATTTGGAGGACAGAAAATGCAAGATGTTTCACTTCAATCTGTAACATCAGTATCACCACTGTCCCCTGCAATTCACAACACAACAGCTTTGTGAAGGCCAAGCGTATCACTGAGTTCTTCCCACATATCACCTCATCAGTGCTTCTCAGACTTGATCCCTGGAAGACTGATGAAAACACCCAAGTTTCTGATTCAGTAGGTCTGAGTTGGGACCTGAGGATTTGCATTTCTCATGAGTTCCCCTGGGAGGCTGAGACTGTAAGTCCTCATGTTTGTGGCCTAAATTAACCTACCTGAATCAGCCTCATGAAGCAGGGAACTTGATCCTCATTTTCCCATGAGGAAACAGAGGCAGTAAACATCAGGGGACCTAACCACAAAGCTGATGTCTCCTGACTGTGAACATCTCTTACCTCTGCGTAGTTAGCTTATGAAAGGAAGTAGCAGGAGCTTAAGACAGCCTTGGGAAGACACCTATGGTAGAGAGATAGTGAGTTGTGGAGAGTGGTGGGGTTTGACAGTTAAGCACAGAAGGTCAGTGAAGGCTGGGGGGTGGTATGTGGGGGAAACACCAGCCCTAGAAAGCACCACAGGGTCACCATGGGGCCCATTTTATCAGCCAAAAGCACCTAGAAGAGTTGAGAGTGGTTAAAGAAATCTATTCTGTGCCTTGCTTTCTTTCTGCCCGCCTGTCCTTGCTGCTAACATGTCATACCCTGTTGCCTGGAAATCAGTCTACACTGTGGCTCTGTTTGTGGGAGATTCGGCCCGTTGTGATTCTGTTTGCCAGATTTTCTATCTATGGTGTGGCTTTGGGTAAAATTCTCCTCATTCCATGGTGGTCTATGGAATTTTGTTCCTGTGATGGCTTTGTTTATGTGAGAGTCTGTCCATGTCATGGCTACCTGGGGGATCTTCTCTTCATGCACTGGCTCTGCCAGTGTGAGAATATTTCCATCATGCTGTGGCTCTGTGTGGATGGCACTCTGCATGTGCTGTGGCTCTGTGAGTGATAGCCTAGCCACGTCATGGGTGATATCCTTTCCACATCATGCCACTTCTCCCCTTCATGATCCTTTTCCATATGTCCTATAAGAGGAGGAAGTAATAGTTTAAAAGATACAGAAGAAAGCAAGTAACAATTTCATCTTGAGTTTATTTTGTAATATTATACTATGTAGGCTCTGGGTGGGGAGGGGTAAAGAGAAAGTTCTGCCTAAGCGTAGGAAAGGGAGGGAAACCTTGCAGGCAATGTGAGGCTCTTTGCAGATTTATCACCAATGCCACAGTTCAGAGTGGAAGCTTTGAACACCCCCGGGGAAGGCTTGAGGCATGGAAATGTGTCAAAAGAGGCTGCAGACCTATGGCCCCTTTGGCCAAATCCCACGGATGTGTTTTGTTTGGCTCACATAGCATTTGAAAAATATTCAAATTAGCTTAAAACATAGGTGTTTCCATAATAAATCCCCTAGTTTCCAGCTTTTCTTGAGAGATCAGGAAAACTAGTGTCCAGGTTGGCATTTAGTGCTGGAGTGTTCCTCTCACCTGTCCCTAGCAGCTGTGTGTGTGTGTGTGTGTGTGTTGTAAGAGAGAGGGCGGAGGAGAGGAGAGAACATCTATCTTAAAAACAAAGCACAGCACACGTGTAAAGAATGGATTCTCAGCTACACAGAGGCCTGTGGGCAGGTGGGCCTTTGGGAAGAGGCGCTTCGTGGTAATCCATGGACACAGAAGGGAATTTCTCAGCCTCCTCCTATGATAGCTGAAACCATTTCTTTCTTTAAAAAATTTATAATGTGTTTTTAAAAATTATTATTATTATTTTACAAGATCCGTGCCGTCTGCGTGGTGCTTTATAGGGCGTATCTGGCTACAGCTGGAGCACTTCTGGGTGTTTTATGGCAAATTATTCTCAGATTACCCTTTAATGCAGGAAGGGCTGCCTGTTGTCTGAGCTCCTTGGGTCATACAGAAAACCCTCAGACTTGATACAAAACAGCTGCCTCGGTCAGCTGTTCCAAAAAAGGAGCATTTTTAGGCTGAAGCAGCAGGAAAAAAGTTTTTGTAGCTGGTGGAGATTTTGAAAAATGCTAAATTACTCTTTCCTTGCCATTAAAATGTGATTTAATTTTGTTGCTAACAAATTGTGTAAATCTAAAAAACAAGTGCTCCGAAGCGGAGTTTGTTAAGTGTGTTCTGGCAATACTTACAGTATGTCCTGAGGGGACAGTCCCCAGGGAGGGCAGCACAAAATTCCCGCTGACCCTCAAGTCCCTGGGCCTCAGCCCGGCTGGGCCGGGGTCAGGGGGCCAACCCACAGGCCTCCCTCCCCTCTCTCCTCTGGGCCCCTGCTGAGATCAGCAACAAAGAGGTCAATTGTCTGAGGCCTCCCTTTGGCTGAGGGACTATGGGCCTCTCTGGATGCCAAAGTGTATCCATGCGCATGGATAAGTATGCAGATGCATATCTTTCTGAGTGTGTGTATGTATACACAGGTGCACAAGTGGTGGTTCGTGCCTATGGGTACACATGAGCATGTGTGCAAGCCCATGTATGTATGTATGTGCACACACATACGTGTATGACAAGAATATGCACACCTGAGCGTGGATGTGTGTATCTGTAAGCACACTGTGTGTATCTGCAGGGTGTGTACCGTGCACACATGCATAAGTGTGCCTAAGGAGGAGGAGGTGTGCACATGTGTGAGTGTGTGCACCTGTGTGTGGTACATGTGTGTACGTGTATGCGGCTCGCTGGAAGTACTTTTGTGTTGCTGATGCATCTGAGCAGGGCGAGAGACCTCAGAGAGGAAGGGTTGGCCAATGTAGTTCCTAAGGCAAGGAAGGAAGTCCTCCGGTTCATCTCAGAGCAGGTTATGCGGTTGCCTTTGTCTGGTGTCTGCTATGGCACAGAAAGCTCAGAGATGCCTCCCTTCCTTGCTTTCTCAGAAGGAATGAGGTGGAGCCAGCATAAAGATCTGCACATAGCTCATTAGCTAACTTTGCTTCAATAGCCTATTCTGAACTGGGGCTTCAAAGTAAGACCCACAAGCCCTTTCCTACATTGTTCCAGCCCTTTTTCAGAGCTGCCCAGTTGGATCCAGTGCATTCTGTGTGGCATCTGAGCCATGTTTCCAGAATGTGAAATATGCTGTTACTTCCCACCCCATAGTTGGTTCCCATGTAGCCCCAGGGCCTTTGCATGACCCATTTGTCTTGGCCCCTAGTATAGCTTGTTCACACAGAGGCCTACAGGGAGCAGTGGCTGGTCTGGCCTTTAGTACAAGCTCTCCTGCCTGCTGGAGGTGCCATGATTCACACTCTCTTCCCTAACAAGTTATCCTTTTAAAAATGCTAATAAAACCCATTTGATTCAGAAGCCAGGGAAAGAGGAATAAAAATACTTCATAGAAATTCACCTTCATAAAAGATTTATCTTCTACCCCCTTTAACCAGCACAGCTGCCACTGAATTTTTTCTGCTTCTCTCGGTTCTGCCCCTCCCCCCTCTGTTTCCTCTCTGTACTCCAGCAAGGGCTTATCTTTCAACTGTGGAAAAGCCAACAATTAAACTGTACTCCAAAGCTTATCAAAATATTCAGTTGGTAAAATTATCTTATAATTAGCCAAACTGTAAGCCAGAACTTTTTAACCCCAGGAAATGTAAAATGACCCAGCATGTGAAATCTGCAAATTGCTCATCCTGACCTTCTTGGCTACAGTTTCTGTTTTTATTTTTTTTCCCAAAGCAATTTCCTCCTTGTTCTTTACATTCTTGATAGTCCCCAAGGTGTCTTTCTCTCCTGCCTGTGTAAGTCATGATGTAAATATACGGCCAGTTTAGTTGAGATAGATAATTGAATAGATGCAGGTGAGATATGACATCAACTTGATTTCTTTTGTATTTCATTCCTGCGCTTTGAAATATTCTTTTCACAAACTGAGGCCTATTTCCTTGGATTCCTGGTGGCTCAAAATCATTGGTTCTGTATTTCAGATACCTGCAGTGGTGACTGAATGATCCTGGATCTGAGTTATTCCACAATATTCAGAGGACTCTGTGTTCCATCCCGCTGGGCAGAGGCACTGGGCTTTCTTATCACAACGGCTTCACTTTGCATCATTCTTACTCAAGTTTCTTCCCCTGCCTTCCCGTCCTCCCACTGCCTGGGGTCCCTCTTGCCGTCTTGCATCACCCAGGGCAGCACCACAAATGTCGTTCTCCACACTCTGGCCCTGTTGAGAGACACAGTGCTAAGCAAATCACGAGTGATCCTGGGGATCTGAAGGTGCAACTTAGACATCTTCACAAAAATGACACAGGTGCTTAGGTTCTTAACTACTGTGAGTTTCTAAGTGAGTAACGGCATTGTTCGGCACAAGCCAATTCATAAGACTTACATAGCTGTGTAAGTTGGACGCTCACTGTTGCTTTTTAGTGATGACTTTTTAGGTGATGAACTCACAGTCCTCCTGCCTCAGATATGACAGTCATGTGCCATCATGCCTGCCTGGTGAAACATTATCACAGTTGTAAAAACAAATTGAATAATTAAATTTTGGAATGCACCAACATTTTCATAAATGGGGTATTGCCTATATTTAGTGCTAGCAATGGCAGCTATTTGTACAGTTTTTCCTATCTGTAGGCATAAACACGTAGGTATAGAAATAGTGCTTCATCTGTACATTCCTCTTGGGAGAAAATAATGATTTTGCTCATTATTGGGAAAATTGAGGCTCTGAAAGTCTCAGTAATTTACATGTGCAGCCGGACTTGGCTGGCCTGACTCAGCTGGCCTGACTCTTTTGTAAACCATGATTGACCTGTGTGAACAGGCTGAGGCTCGGCCTTATGGTTTGACCCCATGTATGCTTGAAAGGTTTCCACGACACCCCTGCAGGAAAAAAGCAAATCACAGCTTCACCATGAATCACTGTCCAGCTGCTGCTGTGCCTGGCACTTGTGTGCATGACATCTTGATGTCACATTTGCTGTTTCTTTGGTGTCCTCAGAGCTGAGACCTGCTGGCCCTGAGTTGTTGGCCCACACGGCCCATCTTCTTGGTGACCTGGCTCCACTCAGTGTTCCTGGGGTAGAGGAAGTGAGGGGACGCCACTCAGGGCTTTGCTGTCCTAATGCCAGACCTTGAAATCAGCCATACTGATGTCCTGTCCTCCCTCTGCTCTTTCAGGGCTAAAAGAGTCCCATTCTGGAAGTCTTTCTTGATGAAGTACATGTCCTGTTTAATCCACAATGAAATAGCTTAGGCCTCTTTAAGACCATTCCAAAATATAGTACTCTTTTAAAAGTAAAGTTGAAATGAAAGATCTATCATTAAGTGTGTTATTTATGAAGCGTTAGTAACAAGGTACTTTAGGAAATGTTTAAAAATAATTGACCATATTACGTTAATGTTCTTGTGAATTCAGCATGTTTTTGACATTGTTTAATTGGTGTTTCTTTCTTTTCTTGATTATAGCTTGGGTTGAAGATAGCCATTTGCTATAGCCACAGGTAAAACTGTGTGTGTGTGTGTGTGTGTGTGTGTGTGTGTGTGTATGTTTTAAAGAAATGTACTTATTGGGCTGCAGTTTATTGCTTGTTCTAATCCTGAGGTTTCTGAGCTTACTTTTGATGGCGCAGATGAAATTGTCCTAGTTACTTAATTGGTAAGAGCAAATTACTCTTTGGAGGAAGAAAGCTTTTACATGAAAATGTGGTAGGTAGAACATTTCTGTTGAATCACAAAAATGGGAAGCTCTGTAGCAAGGACACAGATGTGGCTTCTGGGTAGAATAATCTGCCTAGAGTGAGAACTGAAATGTCCTGTATGGGAGACGAGACCAGGCATGTTTGTGAAGCCCTTCGTCCCATCTCCAGGGCTTCGTCTTTCTGTCTTAGTGCATCTGACAGTGGCAAAAGCCCCTATTTTTGTTTTCCATAGGATTTCTGCCTTGTTCTTGATTTCAAGTTCAGGAAAAAGTACTTTTTTCCTACACTATCAATGCAATCTTACAGTTTGGCTAATTATAAGATAATTTTACCAACTGAAGAAAAAGTACTTTTTTCCTATAGTATCAATGCAATCTTACACTGCCGGTGCTTATTTCTATAACCAACCCTTTTTAGTCTGCATACATCAAATGCTGTTGAGTTAATTTAAGCAAAACTCAGCCCCAGTAGAGTGATGATAAGCAATGTCCCCGGCCCCTATACAGACTGCATTCACAGTCTCCCTGAAGTGCCACCCTAGTGTAAAAGACTTGGGGTTCAGGGACTTTTAGTCTGCGTTCCATAAACAACACAGAGAGTCATCCAATTTCAAAACAAAGTTGCCTCCTAAAAATGCCTGCAACAAGTTGGATGTATGGTTTCCATTTAAATGTGAATTGGGCAACTACAGGCAATCCCTGTGACCTAGAAATCTGCTGGGAAGCTGTATAGCTATGAACAGAGAGAAGGCAGGAGTGGGTTTGAACCCCTTTGTAAGCATGCATGGGAAGAAAAATGGTCATGTTGGACATTTCTGCGGCCTGTGGAAGAAGGCCATGTAAACCAGTGTATTACATGTAAGTTTTTCACGACCCAGGAGCCTTCCTAAGGAAATGGCAACCACAGAGAGGTCTGCCTGGGTGACGTGGGTATAACCTAATGGTAATAAACTGTGAGGGGCTTAGCTTGGCTTTTGTGCCTGATTCTTCTCCGTGCTCTTGTGTCTTCAGAGATTATAATGTTTCTTTGCATGTCAGGAGTATATCTCTCCAATGACAGTTTTATAATCTGCTTCAGGGAAGAAGGGTGACCTTCCTTTTCTGTCATTTTCTTAAATGCCAGGCCACCATGGTTTAGGGGAGTGAGTCCAGAGCCCCATCCACTGCTTGTAAGTGTGTGAATCCTGTGTGTCCACCGTGTGTGCACACAGCAGAGCACAGTGACCTGCAGAAACATGGTGGCCCCTGTTGGTACGGCCAGCCTGCTGCAACTACTGTGCTCTTAGCAAACACGGTGTGGGACTGAGCCCTGAACCTAAAGCTGACTGGGTACAGGGTTATTGGTGTTGAGTCAGGGACAGGGGTTGAGAATGTTCTTCCAAAAGGAGCCTCTTTTTCTAAATGTTGTAAATGTGGACTACTCTGGAATGGGATTGTGTGTGTGTGTGTGTGTGTGTGTGAGAGAGAGAGAGAGAGAGAGAGAGAGAGAGAGAGAGAGAGAGAGGAGAGATGAGAGAGGAGAGAGAATTCTTTCATGGGTCCTGAACATTGAGGAAGGCAGCAGCCTGTTTATAGACAGGAGTCAAAGGCACCTCTTCTCTAGAAAAGATAGGATGGTGCTCCAGTTCAGAACAAACACAGTGGTGAGGGTTGCTTTCCTGTGATGGTGAGGGTTACTTTCTAATAGGTCAGTGGAGAGGCATAACTTGTGCCCAAACCCAGAATCTGTATGTAGATTGAGAATAAAGCTTTCTTTTGAATACTTTGTCAGCACAAAAGCCTTTTATTCAACTACCAGCGCTTCAGATCATAAGGCGGTAGGGTGAGGTTGACCTGGCGGGGGCCTCGGTGGTGAGAACTTTGCCCCTGTGTTCACCACTGCCCGTGTGTGTGGAGAGGACTCTGACTCCCCCTCCAGAGGCCATGGGGGCTGCTCAGCATCATTCCGTGTTGCACCAACACCACACCTATGGTGGGAGACTGTTCTCTGGGCACAGCATGACCTTCACTCGGGAAAGGGAAAGGTCTTCCCACATTTCACCGGGCAGTGACTAAGCCAAACCCCCACGAGGTGATGGTGAATTCTGGAAGGAAGTGCTTTGCCTGGATTGTCATCAATTTTCCCCTGTGGTTGGTTCCTCTTTCCCCAAAGCAGCCAGGCTGCTGAAGAAGTGTGGTCAGGCATCAGTGGCCACGAGGCGGAGCGGGAAGGTGGACACCCTGCGAGATGGTCCTCTGGGAACTGAGCATAGCCCGTTGTGATGAGGGGAAAGATGTGGGGTACCTGCCATGGCTGGACGGGCACTGCCACACTTAGCTGTAGGGCCCGTAAGACCTCAGGCTTAAGACTTGGAACATAGGGAGAAATTTCAGCCCTGAACCTCAGATTTGTTCCTGGTGTGGGCTTTAGTCTCTGTGGTCCAAGGCATTTCTTCTTGGTACTTTGTTGAGAAACCACTTGGACAATAGCCAGTGGCTGACAAAGGGGTCAGCGTCACCTGGGTTTTGCAGCCCCAGCTCTGTGTCCACCAGCTGAGTGGTTTGGGACAAGTGACCTGTCTCTCTAGCCTTAGGCTCTGCAATCTGTTCTCCAATTTGTCTTGAGCAAATTCCCTTCCTCCTCTTACCCTCTTTCACTTTTTACCTAGAAATACCTATCATGAAGGTTATTGTACGAATAGATATTAAAGGCAGAGGGCTCTAAGTCTGTGCTAGCTGCCAGCGAGGCCTGTGGTGAAGATGGTATGACTTTCAAAGCACTGGCCATCTTCCGATTGTGATAAAAGGAAAATTGTCTCAGAACCCATGCATGCCAAGCATTGGCCCTATATTAAGAAAGTGGGGATAGTGGGTGAAAGTTTTATTCAGAGTTTGGAGCTTAAGACCTGCTAACTTAGAGGGCTATTTACAGAACCTGCTCTGGCTCCCCTGGATGCCTAATATCACTAAGCTACCATTTATCGTGCTCCTGTGTTTTGTGAATACAGGCATCAAGTTGGCAGTGGAGATGGCTTGTTTCTGCTTTACAGAGTCTGGAGCCTCTGCTGGAAGGCGTGAGGGCTGAGAACTTTCTTATCTGAAGCCTAGATTACTTGAATGTCTGGTGGGAGACACTGGTTCTTTGCAGGGGGCCTCTGTTCCTCTCCACATGGGCTAGCTTGGGCTTCCTCGCAGCATGGCGGTTGGCTTTCTCAGACTGAATATCTCGGAAAGAGAGAGGTTGCTTTCCTTCAGTGACCCAGCCTGAGAAGTCACATAGCATCATTTCTACCTTATTTCAATGGTGGAAGCAACCACCAGCCTCCACCTGTTTTCAGAAGGAGGAAACAGATAGTCAGCCTCTCAGTATAAAGAGGGTCAGTAACCAGGGCACATGAAATGATAGATCTCCATGGGACCCTCTTTGGAAAGTGCGGTCTGCCACTGAGTCTAACAATGTGGGAGTCTGTATTTGGAGCACTTACAAGAAGAAATTTAAGACACTGTCCTTGCTACAAGGTGCTTACTAATTGGGGGTGAACAATAGGTATGTGTTAAGACTCAAGAATAGACACATACCTTATAGAAGGGAGTAAATGATCAAGGAAGGTTTCTTAAAGAAAATGAATCTTAAACTGTCATCCTTCCTCTACAGTGGGAAAGAGGGAGGGAGGCCCAGCAGACTCAGGAGATGTTCCTGGCAGGATGATGTTCATGTCCCTTAGAACACATAGTCTTTAAATTACTATTCAGCATCTATTTGGAAGCAAGGCTCAGTGTGAGGAAGGTTTGGAGATGTGAGATAGATCCTGGCCGCTTTATACTTCTCTGTAGTCCTAGTGGCTCTGTCTTGACTGCAAACTTACAAACTGTTCTTCAAAACAGAAGCCCTGCAGAGAACAAGACAGTATCTGAGAAATAAGCTCAGCAACTTTCACCCACATATCATAGCAACAAGCTCCTGCCAGCCACTTCTGAGCTTGTACCCGGAGCTCTCCTAGGAAAGGTGGCTTTGCCTTGAGCTGTGTCTGTAGGGACGTTGC
Source organism: Chinchilla lanigera (assembly GCF_000276665.1). NCBI lineage: Eukaryota > Metazoa > Chordata > Mammalia > Rodentia > Chinchillidae > Chinchilla > Chinchilla lanigera. The sequence goes on along the minus strand of NW_004955470.1, from coordinate 3,032,397 downwards.
CTCCGGGAGGTCCTGTCCCATGTGTTGGCTCAGGGGTGTTGAATGCACAAGAAGGGTTCTGGATATTTACATAAATGCAGCAAACCCATCCAAACAAAACTCTAACAAAGTTGGAAAACCTACAGTTGAAAGTAATGAAAATGAATATTATGGTTTAGATCTAAAATGTCCCCCCAAAATCTCATGTTCAGAGTCGGGGACTGTTTGGAAGGGGCAGGTCTCTAACGGTGTGACTTGGAAAGGAGTATTCTCCTCCTCAGCTCCTCCTTTCTCTCTCTGCATCCTGACCACCAGCCAGTAAACAGCTTTCCTCTACCCTAGGTTTCTGCCTTGGAGCCAGCTGAACCCACTAAAACCGTAAGCCAGAATAAACCTCTCCTTCTTTAAGCTGTGGGTATTAAATATTTTGTCCAAGTGACTGGAAAGTGACTAAGACACTGAGAAAGAGGAATGAAGACATCTGCTGAGACTCCCTTTGAAGCCTCAAACTCCTTTGCCACTAACCTTGGAAGCTGAGGATCTGGGAGCCAGTGGTGGTCTAAAGAAGCAGCAGTCGTAGAAGACTGCCGACAGCAGCTGTCACCTACATAAGGCTCTTTAGACTACAGGTGCAGAGAAAATGATTGGAAACTGCAGTAACTCAGAGCCCTTGACCTGACTGTGAAGTGACACCTTCAATGTTGTGGAAATACAGAAGACATCATCAAACGGTTGTATTTTCCAAAAATTATTCCTGAAATAGAATGAATTCTTATTTTAAAATTCTAAGAAGTACTCTTGCATGTGTAAGTCTGTGGTGGGGAAGAGACCTGTCTTTGGGAAATCCTCACTCACAGGTAATTTATGGCACTTAGTAAGGTGTCACCAAAGAGTCATCTGTAGGCCGGGCCTGCACCACCTGCCCTGCCATCTCCACGTTCTTTGTCCCGTCTTTGGCATCAGCAGGCACAGGAGGAATGGACCTTTTCTCTTGAAGCCCACTGGCTACTGTGTTGCCTGGTGGTGACTCTTGTGCCCCTTCTGAGCTCCAGCCTGTCACTTACCTCTCCCTTCATCCAGGAAGGGGGAGATGGAGGACATGAGCTTCTGAGTAAGTCCCTTCTTTAAAAACCCAATTAGTGGACTAGTTTGAACCTCCTTCCTTGTGTTGATTGCTTTTATGTTTCTTTGGCAAAATATGCTCAACCTAAAATTGACCCTTTGTCTTCATTTGTGTATGCTGCTATAACAAAATGCTGTAGGCAGGGTTATTTTGTAAAGAGCAGTACTTCATTCCCTTTCAGTTCTGGGGGCTGCAGAGTCCAAGTTCAAGGCACGGGAAGGCTGAACTGGGTGAGGGCTGCTCTTTATGTAGGCAGAGGATGCTGCGATCTTACATGACAGAAGGCAGAAGAACAAGCTAAGCCAACACCATCTGAGCCCTCTCTTATTGTTTACACACTGTTCTCAAGATAGAGCATTTTCATTAGTACGTATTTGTGATACCTAATAATTGCATTTATTTTTGGGAATTGTATATATACATATTGCATCTTGATCATTTTTCCTGCCTTTCCCTGACCCCTCCCTTCCCATCTACCTGCTTCTCCGGCCCCACCCTCATCTCCACAGTTTTCCTCCCTGTCTCCTACCATCTCTTCTTCATTTTACTCTTTAAATTGTTTATATTTTGGGTTTCTTATATAAGAGAAACCAGGTGATGTTTGACCTTCTTTGTCTGATTTATTTCACTTAGCATTGTGGTTCCAGATTCATCCATTTTCCTGCAAACAACTCAAATTTACCCTTCTTTATGGCCGAATAGTACTCCCTTGTGTATATATTGTTACATTTCTTTATTCTGTTGATGGGCATACAGGCTGCTTCCAATTTAGACATGTGGGTTGTGTTGCTTTAAACATGAGTATGCATGTATCAGTGTAATATGATTTTAAGTCTTTCAGAAAGATACTGAGGAGAGGTATAGCTGGGTCAAATGGAATTTCTTTTTTTAGTGTTTTGAGGAATTTCATACTGATTTCCATAGTGGTTGTACTAGTTTGCATTCTCACGAATAATGTAGAAGTCTGAACCCTTTGTTATAAAGACTTAATTTCATTCATGAGGGAGGAGCCTTGTGAGCTCATCGCTTAATACTGTTACATTGGCCCTTAAGTTTCAGTGCCTGAATTTTGGGGGGGGATACCTTCAAGCCATAGCACCATTTTAACCATTTTTAAGTGTATAGTTTAGTGTCAGTAAGTACATTCATATTATTGTGAGTCAACCCTGTATATCTCTAGTACTGTTTCATCACGCTAAACTGTAACCATGTGCTCTTTACACAATAAATCCTCTTTTACCCTTTTCCAGCCTCTGGCAACCATGTTCTACTTCTGTCTTTATGAATTTGACTATTCTAGGTGCTTCATATTAATCATATAGTATTTATGACTAGCTCATTTTGCTTAGCATATGATCTTTAAGATTCATCCTTGTCATAGCATGTACCAGAATTTCCTTCTTTTTTAAGACTGAATAATACACCCTATATCTACCATGTTTTGCTTGTCCATTCACCCACCACTGAACACTCAGGTTGCTTATGTTGTTCATCTTCTGTGAGTAATGCTGCTATGCACTTGGGTGTTCATATTTTGAGTACTGATCTTACTCCTTTAGGCTGTATACTCAGGGGTAGAATTCCTAAATAATATGATAATTCTTAAGTTTAATTTTTGGAAAGGGGCTGTACTGTATTCCTTTCAATTACATCTTAAAATGGGTTTGTATCTTATATTTACGCAGTTCTGGGCCACTTCAAAGGCTCACAGTTGCTATTAAGAAATGATTTCCATTTCTTTGTCACTTTTACTCAGAACCAAGAGACTGGATTGAGGGCTTCCTGGGTCTTATTTGTGTGTGTGAAGATACTTTTGGAAGGATAATTTGGAACTAAATTCTAACAGAAGGGCTAGGGATAAGAACAATGATGGAGAAAATCCCAGTGGACCTGCTTAAGAGACACGGGATAGGGTGATGTAAAAGGGAGAGGCAAAGATGGTTCCAGAATGACAATATTGGGAAGATGACCTCAGTTTTACAGAAGAATGGCGTTGGGGTCTTAAAGAAGGTGAGTGTGGGACGAAGGAAAGAAGTCACTGAAATCCTATAACTTGGCGAGAAGGTAGCACCTCTCAAGCTGCTGTAGACAGAGGGTGGAAGTGGGGAACAAGGTTGGCCTGAACAAGAGAGGGTGCTCATGTGGCAACAGAGGGGATCAATGCCCCAGGGGTGCTCGCCTCTGCTCTAATGTGTTTGCAGTGTTGCTTCCATTGTCAAACCCCTCTTCTTGATATGGACAGTGTTCAGGTTTAAGAGCATGCCCTGCATACATATCCCCACGAGGCACTTCCTCCTCTCCTCCTCTGTCCACAGACACCTATCTCTTCTGCTAGGCCAGTTATTCCACCTGTCTGTATGACCCAGGATTGCATGTGTGCATGTGTGTGAGTGTGAGACTGCATATGGTAGGATGCTGAGGGGTGGGGAAGTGGAGATGCCACACTCATATCCAGGCAATATAAACCTACACAGCAAGAGGCACATCTTCTGTGACTAACAGTGAATTCAGTGGCAGGTCTTGCCCAGGTTCCGTGTATTATCACGGGGTTTTCATTTATTTTTGTAAAGTCAAGTCATTTTTGCAGGGTGGAAAATTGTCTCTTGGTGCTCATTCCCCACTATTTGGCTTGAGGTTTTTGGGTGGAATCCACATGGTGGTGACAGCTGGGTAACCCCCAGAAGTACCCTTTGCAGATAACAGCTCTCGGGGCTCCACCACCCACACAGTGGGGAACAATTTCCCTACTGTGTGGGTGTTTTGTTTTGTTTTGTTTTTTTCTTTTGCTCTAAGATTGAAAAAGTTTATCTGTTCTTCCTGCCTGACTGAGGCAGTAGCCTGAGGACCCCTTCCTCCTGTGGGTACCCTAAGGCAGGAATGAGAGGGGAAACAGGCTCATAAGTGGGCATTTTACCTTTAGCGCTCACTTCTCTGCCACCCGAAAGACCACATGAACCAGCAGCATGGAATTTCTGCATATGCCACATATGTGCACGTTTCTAAGAAAAGCACATGATAGCAGAGGATGAGATCTGTGAACTGACCACAAGAGAATGATTTTATTTGTCTGTTTCATTGGTTGTCGTTCTTTAAGGAACACAAGAGGGATTAAATTTTCCATTTGGTTCTGTTACAGTCTACAGGAGTGTGCTTTTTAGACAGAACCTAAAAACGTTACTTTCCTATAACTTTCCTTTTATTGATATTTCATAGACCCTAAGAAAGGCCAAATTCAGGATCCATTGAGGCTGTGCCTGAAACTGATATTGGAGTTATAGGTGCTAACTCCTTAAAAGTTATTGTGTCCCCCAAAGACTGTAGGAGGAAGGGAGAATTGGAGACCCTGCCCATGATTGGTCCCAGAGGAGTGGGAAAGTATCTGTGCACGGTTTGGCAATCTCTGACCTGGGTTGTTGTGGCATCTCTTACAACGAACACACAGATCTGTGATTAAACGGTCGTTTCAAGGCCGTCCGTGTTTTTGTGTTGAATGAGCCCAGATGGCCCAAGCAAGAAGTGAGGGGATCGTGTGCTTTTGTGATCTGACTTAGATTAGAAGCAGAGTTTGAAGTCTGCCGGTGAATCAGAAAGCTTATTGACTGGCCAGGCAGCATCACGGAACAAATGGAATTGTCATCCTGAAATATAAAAGCAAGAAAAAGACAAGAAACAGGGTGATTGGGCCTATTGGATTTTGACTTCAAGTGTTGGCAAATACCTAACAACTCCCATTTGGAGCTGGTTTGATCTTGTGGAATCAGCTGGAGGAGAGTGTTGTTTGCCAAATTTTGTAAAAATAAACAAAAATGCCTTTCTGCCCTTTTTTCCCCTTCCAGGGAATAGTTGTTCCTGTCACCAGGGCTCTCTGGCCAACTGCTCCATTTGTCTCTTTTTCAGACTTCACAGTGAGACTCTGACCAGATTTATGCAGAGTTGCCAAGAAATTATTTGGCTGCAGTAGTATAATCTTTAAAGCAAAGCTATCTTTTGGAAGATTGGATGTTTTAGATAACCTTTACACAAAGGGCAGACTATAAATATTTATGGAGTGTCTAAGTCCTTTGGTTTTACTTAGGAAATCCTTGAGGGCTGGAGGTTGTGTTGTTGGCCTCTCATAGCAGAGCTGGGCAAGGAGCTGTGGATGTGCCTGGAAAGTAGCAGATGCTCTTCTGAGTCCAAGGGAGTACAGAAGTAGAATGATGTATCTCGGTCCCTTCTTATCCCCCACCATCTCTTGTCTCCTTCCAGGTTGGTGGCCTTATACTCTAGGGACCTTCTATTCTGATTGTATGGCCATTTCTCAACCCTGCTCATTATGTACCTGTCATTATGCCCACAGGATGGTCTCCAGGGGCTCCTTTGCCTGCCAAAAATAAGATCTTTCTCAGAGATGAAATTGTTCATCACTTTTCTATGCAAAAGCCTCCATAGGCTTCCATGCCTGAGAAGAGAATTCTGACCCTTAGCATTGAACTCAAGAGCTCACCCCTAAGTAGCACAGAGCTTTCTCTTATCTTGACCTTGTTTCCTTTGAAAAATTACCTTCTCTTCATCTCTGTGCATCAGTGAGCTCCTTCTCACTCTCCATTTGCTCTTGGATGTCACCTTCTTTTTGAAGATTTGTCACATTCTTTTCTGTTTTTAGATATCAGGGTACTTCTTAGGTCAGATCCTGACTCTATATCTTCTTTTCATCTCAGGCAGCAGGAGAGGAAAGGTGAACTGAATTCCCGTCCCTCACATGGGCCCATCCATGTTAGCATGTGACCTAGAACTAAGGCCATTTCATAGAGCCATGATGTCTGTGTAGGTGGGTTTGGAAAGAGATAGTCTTTCTTTTATAATATCTCCCTGCAAAAATGATCCTTTCCTTCCTAAAGACTGAGGTACTCAAATCAAACTGATGTAGAGATTAAACACAACTCAAAATAAAATCCAATAGTCTTTTGTATAGAAATTGACAAGCTAATTCAAAACTACTTGTAAAAGAATTAGACCAGCCAAAGCAATTTTGAAAAAGAATAGTTAGAAGATATACAGGGCCTTATTTTAAGACTTGGTATGAAGCTGCAGTAATCAGTGTGGTATTGGGGAAAGGGCAGACATTTGGGTCAATGGGACATACATATATAGGTACTACTGCATATATATTACCATCATTTACATATTACCACATATCTCCCAGAATACACAGCAAAAAACACATATCGATCATGAACCTGAATGTAAAACCTAGAACTTCAAACCTTCAAAAAAGAAATAAGAGAAAATAATTACGACCTTGGGCAAGGCCAAGTTCTTCACACACTGAAAGCATGAACTATAAAGGAAGTTGATAAACATGGATTTTATCAAAATTAAAAACATCTGCCCTGTGAAAAGCACAGCTAAGTAATGAAAAGTCAAGCCACCAACTGGAAGAAAATATTTGCACAGCACATATCTGATAAAGAGTTGTATCCAGAACATACATAGAACTCTTGCAACTCTTAAAAAGAAAATACAACAACCCAACTTCATAAATGGGCAAAAATGCTTGAGCTGTTACTTTATCAAACAAGGTGTATATGTGGCAAAGAAAAACATGAAGAGATGCTCAGCATCATTAGTCATTAAGGAAATGCAAATTAAGACATTGCACATTCTGTATATTAGAATGGTTTCTAAAAACCCATTACCGGCATCCCCTGCAAAGCCCTACAAATCAGTTCTGAAAGTTACAGTGAACCAATCCTGACAATATGAAATGCTGACAAAGACCTATATGTCTGCCTTTTCCCCAATACCACACTTAGGCCACATTCTGGGAGGTCCTGCCCCTCTCATCTGTATGGAAAATTCATCTATGGCTGACCTCTCCCTGAAGACCCAGGGAACGGGGTGCAGCTGTTTCCAGTTCTCACCGGTGAGAAAGTAGCTCTGTGTTCTGCCCCAGCGAAGCAGCAGGTGTCTCCCCAACACCCAGTTGGTTGACTGCTGCTGAGTGCAGGCAGGGGGCAGGGCAGGGGGTACTCAGCATGAAGAGAGGGAGATGAGCCTGGACAAAACCCGGAAGCATGGTTTTTGTCATTCTGCACCAGCACTGGAGGCTTCCAGAGCCAGCTCCGCCCGCCAGCCAGTGTGTCTGACAGCCCAGCTGCTTGAGGGAGCACAGCATGACACTATAGGAGGGCTAGGCTCTGCCCTGCTGTTCCCTTCTGTGTATGCCCTAGGGTGGTACCACATTGCCCCTGCCCAGTGGGTGGTGTGACAGTGACCTTGTAGTTGGTGGGAGAGGTCCTGCTTGTGCTTCTGTTGAACAGGTTGATGTGTTGACAGCCTGGTTCCCACGTTGGTATTTCATGGTCTTACCTGCAAACTTGGCTTCAGGTTCTAAACTCTGCCCTGAAGAGCCTTTTTTCAAGTTTTAATATATAGTTAAATTGGCAGGACAGAATTTGTAGGCTCTGTTAAACTAGTCACAGAAACTTCTAGATTGGCTCCTTCCAGTCTGGTGAAAATGCCTTATTTATTGGTGATGTTTGCTGTACAAGTCACATGTTGGCCTCACATGGGGCTCTAATGTCCTACCAATCAAGAATGTTTGACAGCCTTTAGATGACATAAAAACCTGGACCTGTTGGGTTACTGGGACGTCTTCTGAAAGGGGCAACCCCACAGTATCTGCTGTGGGCCCTGTGCAAAAGGAGTCAGGCTGAGGCAGCTCTTTTTTTATTTTTTCTGAGATGTCTTATCATTTAGATTTTGCTTCCTGTTGAGGTTGGTAGAGCCTCAAGTGCCAGGTTGAGAAGTGCATATGTTCGTTTACATTCCTTGGCCTTTCAGAAGGTAGATGTGCCTGCTTGTGAAGGTGTCTTCTCTCTCTGCTACCCGAGGCTGTCCCAGCCCTCCTTAGAGTCCAGAGTGGGTGTTCAGAGGGGAGGAAAAGCTGCATATATGTGCTCCCCTGTTGGCATCTGTAGGTTTTCCCAGCATTCCCCTTCTGAGAACAAGTGCCCCCTCATCCACATTCCATCTTTGTGAGCAGACACTGGATCCAGGAGGCTGGGCCTTGCACACATGGCATCTCTTGTGGCTTTTATTTATATTTCTTCCAGACCATTTGGGGCAATTTTGTCGGCAAAGAAAGTTTGGTAATATTTTTGCTTGTCTTAACTTGGGTGAGATTACTACTGGCATCTAATAGGTAGAGGGCCAGGGGTGCAGTTAACCATCCTACAATGTACAGGACAATAAAATGTCACCTGGCTTGAAACGTGAACAGTGCCCTGCACCAAGAAATGCCCGACACTGAGAGTCCCTGAAGGTCAGTGCAATATGTATTCCTCTTTTTTTCTTTCTTTTTTTTTTTTTGTATTCCTCTTCTGATCTTCAGAGCTCGGGAGCAGACACACACACACACACACACACACACACACACACACACACACACGCAAAACGCTCAGTTAGCAAAGACTGAGTCAAATCTGTTGTTTAGAAGCTCATATGCTGTGTTGACTTCTGTGATGATAAAACATTCTCCAATATTTCCTGAAAATGTTTTTGTTCTGTTCTCTTTGTTGGCTTTTTTTGCTTAAGCATAGAGATTAAATCAGCTTTAATTACTCACACCAATGGATGGCGAAGAATGGTAGCCCCTCCAAAATGTTAGATCACCCAGAATCTATTTATGATTATCTATGCAATGATACAGAGATAGAAATCAGCAATAGCACTCATGATCCTCCTTTGGAGCCAACCCTCCCTACTCCCTGGTTGGGCTTTCATTGGAGGCTCACTGGAAGGTCTTGTCCTGTTGATAATGGGTAAGATGTGATAGGTTATTGGAAGGTAATTGATTATTTTACTTTGATATTTTATTCTCATTGTCCTTCTCTCCTTTTTAATCTTCTTTTTTTTTTTTTTCCAGACAGGGTCTTGCTATGTAGTTCACATTGGTCTTAAACTCACAATGTAGCCTAGGCTGGTCTCAAACTTGTGGCAATCCTCCTGCTTCAGCATCCCAAGTGCTGGGATTACAGGTGTGCACCAACACACCAAGCTCTCTCCTTTTAATCTTAAAAAGGATGATGAAACAAACTCCTGGACATGTTTGTTTTTAAAAATTCTAATTGAATATAGATTAACGTGTTCATTCAACCACCACTATTATGTACTTACCATGTACTAGATAAAGGCAGAACTCACCATGTCTGTGTCTGGCAAGTTGTAACCTAACCCAAAGTATACTCTTTCAAAAAGTAAGTGAGTCTCAGCCAATCATAATAACTGAGCATCCAGCCAATCAGAGTCTGAAAGCTGCCTAGACATAACCACGTAAGGCAAATGCTTACAACAGCCAATCAGGGTCTTTCTGTAGGTCACTTCCTTTTCTCTGGCTATAATTGCAGCCTGTCCAAGTGGCAGGATGGAGTATTCCAAACCATTTTTTGGTCCAGAATGCTGCTCATGCACTGTTACTCTGCTCAGATAAACTCTTCTCAATTTAATCTGTTTAAGACTTTCTTCTAACAGTACAGATTCCAGACTCCCTCTGGTGTGGGCTTTTTGTGATCATGCAGGTGGAGTCCCACCCTTGTGAGAGCAGTCCTAACCATGTGGACTTGTGACTGGAACTCAGGACTCTGACTCCTAACAGATGGAATGTTTCCATAACGTGTGCTAGTGTAATTTCCTGTGGCTCAGCGCTGTGACTAAGCCCCATCCTCCAAGGAGAGGTGCTTGTCTGCAGCCTGCAGGGGCATTGAGTGATGTAGAGTATCTGAGCTGGAAGGACAGACAATGCTGCTGGAAAATTTCCTTCTACTAAACTAAACTTCTATACGCAACAACTGAGTAGGTTTGTGGCGGAGTATTAAGGAGACTTTAAATTGGTGGGATGATATGGTAGAGTCCACTAAAGGAACTATCAGGCAAAGCTCTGGAAAGCTCCCACTCAGCACCTGTGGAGGCATAGCCTTTCCTCAGTGATCCCAGAAGGACAAGGCTTTCCTGAGTCTCCATTTCCTCCCCAGGGGCCCCTGTCCCTCCGGTATGGGGGGTCACGGATCCAGAGATCACCACCCTGTTCAGCGTGCCCCTGGGATATGTCATGTTGACAGCGGGGAATTGGGGCCCTGGTGAGGAAATTAGCAACCTGTGCTCCAAGAAATTCTCTCCACTCTGAGCTAATTGAGTGACCTTCACTGGATCTGTTTTGCTTGAAAAGAAACCTTCCAGAATCTTCTTTTTAGCCGCACGTCTTCTGTGAGGAGAGAAGGTAGGGAAAAAGGAAACATGGTCCTAAAGGAGGAACTTCAACTGTTACTTTTTTTAAAAAATTATGTATCTGAAAGCAAGGGTAGAGGAAAAAAAACAAACAATAATCCTTCCATTTGCTAACCTTTCCCTTACCTTACAACAGTCTTGAAGTAGAAGAAGCTACTGTGTGCAGTACTTCAGACAACAGGCTGCTTAAATGTGTCCTCATTTAACTGTCACAGCCCCTAAGATGGATGTTACTAATTCTGCTTTAGAGACAAGGGCATCAATGTTCAGAGGTTGAGGAATTTCTTCAAGGCTGCATCACTACTTAATAAAGACCAGACTCTTTCCATGGTCCTAGAAATCACTTGGCATCTGGCATTGCTGTGAATATGAGATACCACTCAAGAAAACGCTCTGAACAAATGCAAAAAGCAAATTTACAAGAAAAGACACAAGGGTACACCTGACTGTTTGCCAAGGAAATAAAATATAAAATATGTGACATGAAATAAAAGACAGAAGATTATGTCTGAAGTGGTATATAATGTAAATCTCAATTCTTGCATGGAATTACAATAGAGGTAACTTTATTAAGACTCTGGTGATGGTGCTAAGACTACATAATAATTTTATTGGGAGGGGATCGGGGTCTTCATTCCTTCATTTGTTCCACAGTTTTTTTTTATTAGGAAGCTTGCCTTTGGCTTTGAGTAACAGGAAGCTCTGGTTCCACTATAGTAAACAGTAAGTAGATTGTTTCCTTACTGAGGGATTCCTGAAGTAAGGCAGTTTGAGTGGTTATTTTGTGGCTCAGTGCCCTCACCAAGGATCAGAGTTGTTTTGATCTTTCCTTTCTGTCACAGCCATTGGCATGACAATTTTTGTCTTTGCCTGACTCCCTCATGGTCACATAGTGGCTGTGAAGTTCTCCCTGCCACATGCAGATGTAATAAGATTTAGCAGAAGAGCAGGACCCATCTGTTCCTATATGTCACTTTGTAACAGCATGGAAACTTTTTTCCAAGAACCCTTCAAGAGTCTTCCTCTCATTTTTCATTGGCCAGAAAAACCCATCTGTCCGTTATTAAAGCCATTGCTGGCAAGAGGAGCTGGGCTGACTACGAGTGGGTTAGTGAGCGCAGAGGGTCCATGGCGAAGGGTGGGTTACGTGAACAAAATCGGATCTCTGTTACCAAGGAGGAAAGGAGGAGGAATTGGGCCAACAGCTGGAAATATTGCTGCATATTTTAAAAATACTTTCATTATAGGAAAATCCCAAGCACAAGGGCAACAACAGTGTTTTCCCAATTACTTATCTTCCAGTTTCTATAATTTATCAGCATCTTGACAATTTCACTCATATCTGTTCTTCTCTTCATCTCCTGTTGGAGTATTTTAAAGCCCATCCCAGATATACAGTATGTCCTTTTAAAATGTGCTCTTTGCATCTGTTGACTACGTCCTACACACCTGGTGGCAGCCCAAAAGGAGAAAGCTGTTTCAGGGACAAGAGATTAGTGATGACCGACCTGGCATTAACTTTTTTTTGCTATCAAAGACAAAATTTTGAGGAAAATATTAAAAAATTTGAGAAAAAAAATTTTGAGAAAAAAATTAAAAGGAAAATACAATATCTGGGGAAAAAAAATTCTGGGGAAAAAAATTAAAAGGAAAACACAATATCTGGGGAATAGTGTTTTCTGTAAAGTTTTTGATCTGGCTGCATCTGGAGTCCCTGGGATGCTGGGGAACAGGTGTCCTGGAGGAAGAGGGGAAGTTGGAGTGGGGAGCGAGGGGTCCTCCTCGTCCCTTCCACAGACATGGGAGGCGAGGGGAAGTTCAGTATCACGTTTGCCATTTCCACTCTCAGGCTGATGAGGCGAATGCTTTCTAAGAGTGGGTTTTGGTTTGGCAACACCTGTTTCTGCGTGTTAATAGATTTCTGGGGTAAGATAGAGCTGGGTGATGTCACCTGCAGGTGTGTGAGCCTGTGGTAGCGGTCTGCTGCTTGGCATTTGTTTCACAAGGCGTTGCTAGCCACATCTGTCCTCAGCTGTGAGGGTCTAAGCACCAGCAGGCTGAAGAGAGAGATGTTTTTAACCAGAACAGAAAGTCAGATGTAACAAGTTGCCTGTGGGCTGGGTTACAAACACATGTACTTTCCCTATGGCTTTAGCTGATTTCATTTAGTTATGGAACAAAATACAAATGTTATTTCTTTAAAATATCACTGTGGCAGCCAGAGTATATTTCCATGCACCCTTTGCTGAGTTTCTTAAGCCACCTGCTTTATTACACATTTAAAGACCCCTCTTCCTCCATGCATCTGAAACAGGAAGTTTGCCTTCTTATTTTCCCTTGGTTTTAAAACATTTCATCCTTTGAAGAGAGTTTGCTTGGTTTATGTGGGGTGGCACCTTTGTTTATAACATAAAACAATTCACCATTTCTCTAAATGCACTTCTCTATTTCTATATGACAATTAAAGGTCAAATTGCAAGCTGAATCAGTGGGAACTCTGTGTTCAGGATGCATTCCACCTGACCTGATTTTATCTGCCTGTGCTTTGTGAAATGTTTGTGTTTGCACAATGAGTTTAAAAACAGAAATCTTCTGCATAACTATATTTTAAAAATCTTTGCAAAAAACGAAAGGAGAGAAAGAGAATGGAGCAGCGACATGAAGAAATGGCATTTGACTACATTTGTGTGGCCCGTGTGGCTTGTGTAGCAGTTGTACCGTTTCTTAGCAGGGCTTTCTAGAATGTGTATGTTGTGGTTAGGTGTCCTTTGTTTCACGTGCTATGCATTTCGGTGCGATGTGAGAACCCACCCGACCCCAATACATTTTATTTGACACGCACAGCTGGGTCGCTGGAGGATAGTCCAGGCCATTAAAAAGAATGCAAAAGAAAACACAGACAATCCATTCATCAGGACACTATGAAAGGGAGACTTATGGGGCAGGAGCACACCTGGAGGAAGGAGAGGAGGAAAACCAACTGGGCGCCCAGGGAGAAGGGTGGAGCAAACACAGCTGCTGTTGACCGTGCTGCATGGCAAAGGGCTTTACCAGTGGTGAAAAGTGATTCCATGTCCAACTTGTGGAATCTCATTTTAGGCCACTCTGCAATCAGCAGGGTGAAGTGGCAGATGTGAGGTTTTACCTACTGAGAGGCCCATGCTTACTAAGTGCTTGGCATCCCGGGGTACCTCAGGTTAAGGGGTGTGATGCTCCCCTTCATCTGGGAGTGGCTCCTAAGTTTCCTGATCCATGACATTGCTCTTGAACTGCACCAGGCTTCCTTGTGTCTCACCAGAGAGGGAGGAGAGGAGACAGCAAGTGGAGTCCTTGGGAAGCCCATCCTTGTCTTTCCACAGGGACAGGGACCTCCAGTAGCCCATCCCAGCTCACACAGCTGCCTGCCCCCACCCTGTCTTTCCCTTCCTGCTTCCTCTTTGTGATTTTGTAGCACTCGTTTCACACCTTGTCACTGATCCAGTACAACTTCCTACTTGTTTGTACACATGGGGTTACCTCCTGAGAAGCCATCTTATGATCCTGAGCAAAGATCTAGGGAAAGGTTCCTGGCCACCTCAGCTTGAATAAGAGGCTGGGGCATCTGTGCATCACCCTGGACCTTTTCAGAGTGCCTGCTCTGAGCCTGACCTGGGCTGAGGCATGCACAATCTCCCCAGTTTTCTCACTGGCTTATTGGAGACCAGTGTGCATCACTGTGGTGGATCTTGGTGCAGAAGGTGGAACGCTGGGCCGACCTAACAACCCTTCTCTGTGGTTAGAACTCTACCCAGGTCTGCAGTGCATCGACCTGGACCTCTGAGGAAAGGGAGGGACTTGGGGATCACAGCTGGGTGTTTCTGTGCAAGCCAAGCACTTCACAGACAACCTGGCGAAGAGCACCCAGGAAATAGCACCAGGCTTATCAGCGTCTTGGGGAACCACAGATGGAGTTGGTTGATTAAAATGAACCCCCTTTATCCACAGGCTCCCCATCCTCCTAGGTAGGAGTCCTGCTGGAAGTGAGTGTAAATATTGAGCCAATGGCGATAGTAAATCCCACAAGGGCTTCTAGGAATCATGCAACCATTCTGTTTTCTGCAAAAAATGATTTTGTTTCAGTATTTGCTTTTGCAAAAGTGTTCCTGCATGCCAAACCAAACCCAGTTCCAGGCTCATCAGCCATTTTTAGAGAACTTTTACTTTCTTTTTGGTTGCTTCTAAAGCTCCCTGGAAATTCTCTAGCATAATCAAAATACAAAAAGCAAAATCAAAACAAAACCCTTGACAAATATAGCTTGACAAAACTGACTTGCAAACAATCATCACAAAAAAACGCAAACCGACTGGAAACACATGTGACTTTTCCCATGAGGGCCAAAATATAAGGTGCCCATTTGGCTCTCTGAACTCTGGGAAAGACCACAATGAGACTTCCTCCTGACTACTTTCAGGGCAATATTTTCCCGTTCCCCTCACTTCCCGCTCAAGTATGTTCTGCTACTTGACCTGGAACAGAGAAACTCAAAAATCTAACCTCAGCCACGTTATTAAATGGTAAACTTTAAAATTCACACAGAGCAGTTGATGGGAATTACAAAACACGGGGTTAAGTTCTGCTCTTACAAAGATGGAACAAAAGCTCTCTGTCCTTTGGAGGTCACTAATCCGGTGTTTGCACCTTATTGTCACTACGTAATGTCTGAAAAACTTGGAATTATTTCCAATTAGTGGGTTTCAGTGGATCTTGCTTTCTGAGCCGTTGACCCCTAGTGTTTGTTTAGCAGGATTTTCTCACCGGTCTTCACCTTGCTGAGCATTGTTTGGCTGTCAGGGAGTCTGAACAGCTCCGGGTGACCCTTGCAGAAACGTCCGTATGGTGAGACTCGGGGAGCTGTTGTGAATTTTGTGATGACAGATGGCAGAGCATAAAAGGCACCTCCGTGGGCTTTGTGAAAGGGGATTTGCACTCTCAGAATCCTTCTTTCTCTTCTTGGAGGCTCTTCTGTGACTGCTGTCAGAGAAGTGCCCATCTAGCGCGGTGAGGCCTCCGAGGCCCAGCACCCTCCCACACCTGCTGCCACACTCTGTTTCTCCAGGGCCCTGTGGCCAGCATCAGAAAGGCCTAAAGTCTCAGCCGCTTGTGGTGTTGGAAAAGTGGGAGCTTCTCTGTGAGCCCGGTGCCAGGCTGCCCTGGGATTTGATTTAATAAGAATTTCACCTGATTGGTGGAACTCAGTGGGCTAGAGTTACCAAGAAGGAGTCCAAAAGGGGCCTTTTTGGTCTTCCTTCTAAATCAGGCATTTGTAATGAGCTGTCCTCCAGGCTGTGGTTGAGACTTAGAGGTTGCTGTGTATACTGGGCAGAAGGGAATCTGTGTATAATGGGCAGAAGCCCAGAGGCATTCAGAAAGGACTAGCTGAGCAATGAATTTGATGCCAACTACAAAATCCTGTGTAGGCCTCCAGGGAGTCGCCCTTGGATGCTCTCTGTAACATGGCTCCAGCACCCTGCTGGTGACTCTCCTTATGGCCAAGTGAAACTCTAAAGGTTCCCAGGAAAGAGGACCCCACTCTGAACAGGATGTGGCTGGCCAGGAAGAACAAGTGAATATGGTGCCAATAGTTATAGATTAGTAGAAATCCCGTGTTTCTCAGCAGTCCAGCAGGGCCAGCAGTACCGCAAAGCAGCCATCAGCTGGAGTCCTGTAGCAGTTGCCACCTCCAATAGGGGTCACATAAGTTTTTGCTTATTTTTGAAAAACTTTTCTTATATCTACCTTACTGTACTCATTTTCCTGCTTAATCTCAGTAGGTGGCTGAGTTTGAATGTTTTGATTTGAGCCAGGCATGGCAGGGCACACTTGTAATCCCAACACCCTGAGAGGCTAAGGCAGCAGGATCACAAATAAAACCCAGCCAGGCAATTTAGTGAGATCTTGTCACAAAATAAAAGATTAAAATGCTGGGGTATCGCTCAGTGCAAAGGTCCTGGATTCAGTCCCCAGTACTGGAAAAAAAAAAGGTCTTATTTTGTTTTAACTCCCTCAGAGGAACTGAAATGCAAATATATAACAAGCCCATTAGATCTCATCCTAATAAAATAATCCAAAATGCAGAAAACATTTCACACCAAAAAAATGTTTCTCTCTGTTGTTCATTGTATACAAAATTAAAAACATTGTCACAATGGGAGCAAGTTCACTAAATTTTGATGTGGTTTTATAATGGGATATTATATGACCATAGAAGTATTGTTCAAGCAGAGTTTTTAATAACATGAAAAGATGATCATGATATAAGGTTGGATTTAAAAGAAAAAAAGTTTTTAAAATTGATTTGTAGTACAATCTAGTTCTCTTCCAAAATGTAAAAGCAATCTGCTTTTTGTAAGCCAGGAAGGATATTTGCCAAAATATTAACAGTGGCTGCTTCTTTGGTAATGAAGTTACGCAAGATTATTTCCTCTTTATTTTATTCTAGGTTTTCCTTATTTTTGACAGTGATTGTGCATAGCTTTTATGCATAGCTTTTATGCACAGTCAGGAAAAAAAGAAACATTAAAAAATAAAGAAGATACAGAAGGCCTGAAGTGAGTATAAGAAGATTTTTCCCTGTGTCTCCTAGCTGTTTGGCAATGGGGCAGGTCCCCAAACGAAGTTCCCTGCTCAGAGGATGGAGGGGCTTGGCCCATTCCACAGGGCTAGGCTGCCCACAGCTGTGCACCTGGGTTCATGGCCCCTGGGGGTCCAACTCAGAATCCATATGCTTTATGTGGGTGCATTAGTGGGG
This sequence comes from Chinchilla lanigera, assembly GCF_000276665.1. Lineage (NCBI taxonomy): Eukaryota > Metazoa > Chordata > Mammalia > Rodentia > Chinchillidae > Chinchilla > Chinchilla lanigera. Next base: position 3,015,240 of record NW_004955470.1, on the reverse strand, counting down.
GCTCCTTCATTTCATCTTCAATCCTACTGTCATGAGCAATCTTTGAAAGCCAGGCAGCTGTGGCCTTTGAGTAGATATTAGAGCTAATTCAGGCATTATTCAGTGCTATGTTTGTTTTATGACTTGGGAGTGTGTTTCCTTGGGGTGCACCTTAGATAGATCATCTCCCATTTCTGCTGTTCATTTTCTGTTTCTTCTCTCATGAGGACAAATCAAAACCATTCAAATCCCTTCGCTGGAGCAGAGCAGTGACAATGAGCTCCCACGAGTCCCTGGGTATAACCCCTGACTTTGCACCCAAAATGGTAGATATTTTCTCAAGTGCCTTAAGGCCCAAGGACCTGAGGCTTCCTAAATCCTGTCACTCTGTACTGTCTTGGACATGTCCCACAGAGCCAGATGGGAAGGAGTGCTGCTCCTGTGGAATGACTTCGCATCAGGCATATGGGGCACGTCTGATGGGAGATGCCCTCAGTAAAGATTTTCATGCTGCCCAAGTAGGAGGCAGCGCAGAAAGCTCAGAACTAAACACAAGAGCATTTCCCGCTCCAAAGACAAACCCAAGTTTCAGCAACCTCATAGGAACCCAAAACTGTTCACTCTTCTACAGCAAGAAATTGAACTGTCCAGTGATCCACAGGGCCAGAGGTATTCCCTGAAGGTTCCATCCCCATGGACAGACACATCCTTGGGGTAAACTGTCTTCCAGACTTGCTGCATTAAGTACATCTCAGCTATGAGACTACAAGGCTCTGTCATCCACTCAGGATGCCCTTTCCAAGGAGATCAAATGCTGGCTCACGTTAGTGGAGACTCTCTCCCTAGCTGAGAGCATTGCCAATATTTTCCCGCAACATTCAGCCTTACCTGTGTTTGGGGGCTCTATACAGTTAACCAGGTCTTCCTGGACTGTAATATAACCTCATCCTTGGCCCAGTGCCTGGAGCACAAGCTGGCTCATGCCATTGGAGCTTCGGGGTCAGGGAATCTGCCGCTTTCGTCTTCAGCAGCCTCGTGTCCAAGCTCCTGAGCTGCTGTCTTAGCGGAGCCCCATGGCCAACACATCTTGCTCTAGTCAGGCAGCTGTTGGCTCAGGGCAGCAAGTGGGTGGGTGTGCAGGTGGGGACCCAGGGGCAGGCAGGGGACATGAGGTGGTCAGGCAGACAGCTGCCTTCCTGCTGTGCTGACAGATGGTTTTGTTTCTTACATATTTCTGTGGGGTGCATGTTTTCTATATTTCCATGTATCTGAAAGGACTTAAAGTCAGGACCTTCAGGAGAATTTCAGGTTGCTGTGAAAATGAATACAAACTGGGAACATAGGAGTCAATATGCAAAAGTCTAAAGCTGCCAGTTACAGAACTGGAAGTGCACGGTTCCAGTGTAAATGCTGAAGGAGGGGGTGGGGTACACTAGCCGCAGGTCCTTGTCATCCAGCTGGCGGGAGTGGAGGGGAGCACTTGGCCTTGTGGGTGAGTGAGGTCAGGCTGGAGCTTGCCCTGAGGGCTTTCCTTGCAGATCCGCTGCCCAGACCCTTTCGTTTTTACTTAGCATTAACTTTGCATTTCTCAATTGTTGAACTATGACCTGATTTCACATTTTGAAACTAAATGAGTGGTTCTGGTCGTTGAAGAAAAGGATGTTTCAGAAGGCTGATGACTCACCTTCCTTTTTGAGCCCACTAAGAAAAAGCCAGCCTAGGAGGCATTGAAGGGATGAGTGTTTGTGATATTTCAAGATAGCTATGTCTATTTTTAAATTTATATTCACAAGTGTTGCAGGGAGCATTTTCTTCTTATAAACCTCCAAGTTCTCCTTGCCCCCAGCTGCATTTCCCAGAGATCAGCATTTCTATTAATTTAAAGTGTATCTTTCCAAATATTTTGCATGCATTTATGGGTCTATGTACAGGAAGAGAAATATATATTTTGATTTATGCATGTGTATATTTTGAATGTAGGTGACAGTATATTCTACATAGTGTTCTAAGTTTGTTATTTTCCATAGTGTATCTTAGGGAACATTCTACATTGTCAAAGACCTTTTTTAATTTTCCCCCCAATATATGTTTTTTATTAGTGCATATTCATTTTACAAAATTAGCTTTACTTTTGATTGTTGAAGCGTACTGGGTGGGAGCTTTATTTAATCCATCCCTTCTGGATAGATAGAAAATGATTGTGTTACTCAGACAGACATTTTCTGGCCTTGAAGGATGAATGGAGTTTTGCTAATTGGAGAAGGCAAGGGGTGGGCATTCCCAGGCCAGGGTCAGCAGATCAAACAGAAGAAGAATTGTGGCCGGAGAGTAAAACACAGAAAGGAAGGCCAGGGAAGCAGGAAGGAGTGACTGACAGGTCTTCAGAGTGGGGAATAGGGAGGGGGAGTGGGGAATTTGTCTTCAGCAGGTGTCAGTAAACCAGAAACAGGAGCACTGACTTATTGCTGGAGGAAGGGGCTTTGGGGGAGTGAGTCTGGAGCAGGAGAGCATGGAGGCTGGGGTGCTGTATGGAATGCAGTTCTTTGTGCATCTGTCTGTGTCCATCCATGTATCCATCCATCCATCCAGCCAGCCAGCCACCCACCCACCTACACATCCTTCCATCCATTCATCCAGCCATCCATCCATCCACTGACCCATCCATCCATGTGGGTGGGTGGCCATCCACCTGGCCACCTACACATCCTTCCATTCATCCATCCATCCATCCATCCATCCATCCATCCATTCATCCATCCACCCACCCACCACCTACATATCCTTCCATCCATCTACCCATCCGTCCATCCAATCACCCATCCACCCACACACCTACATACCTTTCATCCATCCATCCATCCATCCATCCATCCATCCATCCATCCATCCATCTACCCATCCATGCATCCACCCATCCACCCATCCATGGGCATTTCCAGAGAACTGCTGTTTCCCAGACTCTAGAATTTGGTGAGTAAGAAGATGTGGCTCCTGATGGTTGGTGGCCTGTGGCTGTACAGGTGCCTGGCCAAAGTAGGTGCCCACTCAGTTTGATGAGCACAAACTAGGTCCTGAATGGGAGCACATACATAGGAAGTGAGGCCAGATAAGGGGGCCACTGCTGGAGTGGAACTGGAAGAATTTGTCTTGGGGACAGGGACTTACATGAGAGGGGTCTTACATGAGGAACGGTCAAGGACACGGATGGAGAGGATTTAGGCAGGAGCCAGGAGGCTGATAAGGATTTCTTTTGAGTTGCAGGGTGTCAAAAGAGTCTTTAGTGTTTTAGAAATTGGAGGAGAAATTTAAATACCCTATGGTGTGTAGCCAAAAGTCAACATAAGAAAGTACTCAAACATTTCAACTCATGATATAAACGTGGTGGAACTGATACTTACACTTGTGTGTGTTTTCTGTTGATCACATCTACGTGTAAAGAATTTCATGTAGCCAGTGTGGGGAAAGGTTGTTACACTTCCGAAGTGCCTTAAGCATAAATAGAGTGATAGCCACACCCTACAGGGAGTTTCTGGATGAATCTTAGTTTGGAAGATTGAATTTTGCTGGTTGCCCTGTCTGGCGCTGTCATTTGTCCTCACTCCCCCAGGGACTGTCCATGGTACAGATGAGGGTTGATTTCCTCTGATGTGGATGTAGCAGGCTTCCACACAGAATCCTCAAAGGACCCTTGCTCACTGTGGGTTTTCCTATTGTAGCAAGCTAATCTGGCTTTTGTTTTCCATTTTCTTCTCTAGTACATATCTTAGTTATTTGCCTCACGGTCACTCTGCTGGAGTCTCTTAGCTTACTAACATACAGGCAGGGCTGGTGCTGTGCTTCTGAAGTGATCATTTTGAAAAAAAAAATCTGTGGCCATGCAGGTGGCATTGTAACTGTAATGACGTTTACTGGCTGTTCAACATGGCCCAGATGTCACTCTGAGCACTTTGCCTCTATGATTTACTTTTATCATTGCAGTGACCCTGGCACTAGGTACTGTTTGCCCCACTTTGTGGGTAAGATGACCGTAGCACAGAGAGGGTAGGCCATTTGACTGAAGTCACACAGGTAGGCCACGGTGAATATCCTCCCCTTACCCTATTGACGCCTTTTCCCTCAACCTGGAGCACAGTGATGTGGTGGATATTCGCATCTCAAGCCTCACTCTGAGAGATAGCTATGCACTGGAAAATTGTGTAAACTCTGGTTGTGGTTGGCATTGTTCAAGGCATGAGCTGAACCAGACATTCAGATGATGTGACAAAAGTGTGGGAAACTGCATTTCTGGTTCTGAGAGCTCATAGGCCTTGCTGAGGAAACACTTTATCTTTTGCTCAGCTTTCTCTTCTGGAGGTCACTGCAGTAGACCAGGATTGTTTTTCACCTCCCCACATGTGAGTGTGTGAATCAGCACTGTGCTCTGGTGGATTTGGTCTTGCTCCCCACTCCAGAAGGCCCAGGGGCCCAGGGAACAAGCTAGCATCACCTGGACTCCTGCATGGCTCATGTCTTTTCCAGCTGGGCCAGGCTGGTGCTGGACTGAGCGATCTGTATTGTGCAGGAGTCTGCATCAAACAAGGCTCCACAGTAGGCTTTGGGTGGGAGAAGCCCCCTTGTCAGCCAAAAGCTACAGTAGGAGTGGCAGCCCTCTGCCAAAATGAACTTAAATGACTTCCTAAGTAATCATTGTCTGTGTAAATCAAAGTACACTTTGGGCTGTTATCATATCCCATAAATGTGCCTGGGTGTATTTTTAACTAGTTTAGGGGGCCTTTGAAAAAGCTGCCTGACTTCAGGCACAGAGTTCAGATGTACTAAAAGAGAGAGAGGTGGCATCTCAGCCTGCTGGCTGCTCTCATGCTGAGCCTGGGCCTGGGTGTCCTGGTCATAGCTTGCCTCATGCTGCCTCTTGCAGGGGGGATTTAATTCGAGAGAACCCAGCTTCTATGCTAAGAATGAGGTAGGTTGCGGGGAGATGGATGGGCAGGAAACCTTCTATGTACCTTTTTACTGGTTCCCCCATAGGTTCAAACTAGCCCCTGGCCTCCTTTTGCCCAAGAGGAAGACAGTCCTGGGAGAAATGCAAAGAAACCAAGACTGTGTGAGACAAGAGTTTACAGTGCTGCAGCATAAGTTCAAGGTTAATTTTGATTGTGGGATTCTTTGGTCTTACTTTTAAAACTACCCAACCGCACCTAAAACCCGCATTCCTCACTCCCCCATACTCCTGTATAATGTGCAAATCTACTGAAATAGTCAGGGGAGCAGAATGCTTGCTGCATGCCAGGTACAGCACACATGCTTTACATAAATAATGAGCATGCATTGCATGACTTGGATGCTAAAATCTTTCATTTATTTTGCATAAATGAAAAGGCTTATTTTGTGCACAAAGCTGGTCATTGGTGGGCTCCCTTAGTCCACTGGCAAGGGAAGGCACATTCTAGCTCTTAGCCTTCAATGGCTGCTATCTTCACCCTCTGTAGGGTCCTGGTCTTCTTCAGTATCTGGCACTGTTATCTGAGGGAGGGCAGGCCCCTTGATATCCTTCTGGCTACAGGAGACACCTCTCCCCACCTGGGCAGGTGGAGCCCCTTTCTGTGTAATCTAGACAGCAGCAGCCCTCCCTGGCTTCCTTCAGTCACCAGATGGGGTTGAACTTCTCATTGAATTCCTCGTTAGGGACCTTCAGGCAGCTGCAGGCAGGTGGCTTGGAGAAGGTGGTGCTGAGTGATATGGTCCCACGAGGCCTTTCAGAAAACTCGGTTAAGCTCTGAACAGCCCATTTACAGTCACAGAGGCAGGGAGAGAGATGTCAGAGGACAAGCTCTTCTCCTGTGTGCAGGTGAAAATAAGGTCAGTTCCCATGATTCCTTGGGCCTTCAGAGCTGAGTCTCCCCATGGGATGTTTTCCTGAGTCCTAGCTGCCATGTTTCTAGGGTTCAGTAGCCGCATAGGACAGAGCTACCTGTTGGGCAGGACAGAACATTTCCACCCCTGCAGAAGTTTCTTTAGACAATGCTGCTCTGGTTGACTGTTGTAGGGCAGGCCTAAGGGAGCCCCATCTTTCTCTTTTGCAAAGGAAGCCCCAAACCTAATTTTTAAAAAAGTAAAATCATCCGATTCTTAACTAGCAGTAGCACGTTCCATGTTAAACAATCAAGGTGTGGGCTGAGCAGAACATAGCTGTGACCTGAGTTTCAGAGTCAAGGAGGGGAGAGCCAGACATTAATCTGGCTTCTAACAAACCTTCCTGGTGGTTCTTATGCAGCACAAAGTTTTTCTGTTCTTTTAATGAGACCAAACTGCTTCATTTGCTTGCAGTTGTGCCAGAAGTCAGGGCTGGGACTCAAGCCTTCTGGCTTGCAACCAGCATCATCCTCATGGTCAAGATCAAGTCTTCAGCTGTCCACCTGCAGACCCACCCAACCCACACCTGGGTTTGAAGCAAGGGAACAGGTACCTGCTGGCTGTCACCTGCCACTCACTGCTGGCTCTGGAATTTTGTTAGGTATGGTGCTCTCCATCTCCTTTGTAACTTCTACCCCAAATCAGCTCCCTATCTCAGAGTGTAGGATTTCTCCTTAACCTTTGGGAAACAGTGGGGAGGAGCAGCACGAAGGATTCACTAGGTCTGCTTGTCCTGTGACACGTGGGATTTGGGTTGAAAGAGATCATGGCAGTGGGGCAGGGGCCAGAGAGAGGTCAAGTCTGCTCAGGAGGAATCCCAGATCCCCTCCTCAATCACTACAGTGCTGGAAATTCTGTTAGCTGCCACATGGGATCTGTTTCATTCTAATAACAAAGACTCTATTAGGGTTCAGAATTTGAAATTAACATTATTTACATGTTGGAGAAAAATTGAAAAAAAAAAAAAAAAGGTGCCAAGCAGCACTGTTTCAATGGATATTATCTAAAACATTTTACATTTCTAGAGGGAGACACTGGTTATCTGTTGGGAAACCCCTTTCTATGTGCTTGGCCATCAGGGTGATCCTGGGGAGGTGACTTTGTTTGGGGGAGGTCTCCAGTGGCTGTCACTGTAAAGAAGGCACCCTGTCTGTTCTCAGATGAAGAATATTTGGGAACAGGACTGCATCAGCCCATAGATTTTGCTGATATGCTGCTTTCAGGAGAGATGGAGGCAACAGTGCAGAAAAATAAACTGCTTGTCCCAGCCTCACAGAGAGGTAGCGAACATGAGGCTTGCCCGACCGAGCACTGCACATTGAAAAAGTTAAAATGCTGCTCATCTCTGGGGAGTGCAAATTCAATTTGTTGAATCCTTGTGTTCATCTTGCCAGTTGGTGCTATGATTCTAGGCAAATCTCCCAGATCAGTACCTGGAGGACAGCAATGAGTTTTAGATCACTGGCACTACAAAGATGAAGGTCAGAGTCAAAGTCAAGATTGGTCATGAAGATGAAGGTCAAGAAAGGAAGCAGCCCCGCCTCTACAGAGGCAAGGACTAGTAGGCCCCACTTAACCTGGAGTCACAGACTGAAGCCCTGCCTCACACTGAGACCTCTCCACACCCTCCCCAGCTCCAGGTACTGTTTTTGGAGACCACCATCACAGTGACTGGGGAACAAGGGGACACTCGACACTCCCCTGTGTGCCTGTGTCCAACTCCCTTACTCTTTCGTGCAGAGGTGGCTGGATACCCTCCTTCTATACGTTTGCTCTTCTGTGCCCCACTTCTTTCAAGACTACAGCCGGATGTTTCACTTACCTACTGCTGTGTAACAAGCCATCCTGAAGCTTTGTGTACAAAAGCTGTAACAATTGTTATTGCTCACAAACCATGGTCCAGGAATTTGGAGATGTTGCCAGGGTTACTCATACAACCGAATGAGTCTTGATTGAGCCTAAACATCTGAGCTGATGGTCATCTTCAAAGGACTTGTCTAATGACCTCTGACCACTCTAGTCTTTGAGGCAGGACTTCCTGGCAGTGTGGCCTCTGGGCTGTAAGAGGAAGATAGTGAGAGCTCCTGAGCCTTCTGAGGGACAGTCCTAGACTAGCACAGCATCATTTTTTCTGTGTTCCCTTGGTCAAGCAAGGCAGATTCCTTAGGAGGGGAAATAGGCCATCTCTTGATAGGTAGGGTGCCAGGAATTTGTGGCTATTTTGAATTTTCAGTTTGGGATCACACCTGGGGATGATCAAGGTGAGCACAGACAGTGCAGATGGGTAGGGAGGTGCCCAGCTAGCACTTCCTCACAGGCCAGGCATCTGTCCTGTGGGTCTCTCCACCCCACAGTGCTACCCAGAGGATAACCTTGCTGGCTCCAGATCACACTGATGACAGGGTAGCCTCTCACAGATTCCCCAGGTCCAAGGACAGCTGCGTGTCACTGCCCATTTGCTCCTAGCTCCAGGAGGCTGCAGGGAGTGGCCCAGTTCCCTTGCTCCCTTTCTTTAAGGCCTAACCAGAGGCCTGCATTTCAGTTCTTAGAATCATGGTAGCTGTTGTGATACTTCTGTTATCCTGGCTTTTGGCAACCCTTGGGAGAGAGGGGGTGGAGGAAGAGGATCCTTGCTAGTGAGTTCCTGAGTTGTCTGCAGGGTGATGCATTGTTCCTTGCTCATTTCCACTAAATGTCTCCAAGGAGAGAAGGGAATGATGTCCCACGGGACTGGGGAAACAGTACCAGGTTGCCCAATTTTATAATAATGTATGATATAGCATTGCAGTTTAATTTTTTTTTAAATAGAAAACTCATGTGTTATGAGTCACCTTGAGTCACTCTGGTGCCCTTGACAGATGTGCAGGCTCCTTGGGTGCCCAACCCCAGGCTGCCTTGTGTCCCCACACAGGGTGGCAAAGTTGGGGAGCCTCTTGTGCACACCAGGCTCACTGGAGGTGACACCTTCCCTGGGCCATGACTGCGGCTACTAGGAAGCCCTTTGGGTGGATTGGAGGTGACGGGCACCCAGGTAGGCCAAGGTGTCAGGCAGTCCAATGCAGGCCCAGGAAAGACTCAGTGAATGCTGGCACCAGGATGTGTAGACACAGCTTGGATACGGGCATGGTCCCAGACTCAGCTCTGAGAGAGTAGTGTTGTAGGTCGGGGCCCGCAGGATGCTTGCAATGAGCCACGCGTAGTGAGACAGTCACTGAGACCATCCTTAGAAGATTCTCTAAGTATTAGTTTGTTTATGTCCTTCAACAGTCCTGCAGCAGAGGTACTAGAATTATCCCTGTGTCTCTTCAGTGTACATGGGTGGTGGGTGAGTGGATGGCTGGAAGTGACCCAGGTCCCCCCTCAACCATGGCCCCCCCACCTGTATCCAGAGCAAGTCAAAGAAGGGCCAGCGGAGGCTATGAGCTCCTCTGCTCACCCTCCATTGCCCTGGCTCCTGCTGTGGAAGGGAACGAAGGGGCATCTGTTGGGACATGAGAAGAGGGGTGCAGGCCTCCCAGTAGGATCTGTTCAAATGTATTGTCTGCATCTGTCCAACAGGCAAGTTTTTTAAACAGGAAGAGACTCTAGGAAAACAACTGGGTCACCCTAAAATTTGGGATGTCCCTGAGGAAGGTCATGCAGAGGCTCTGGAACTGGAAGAAAACCGCACAGTGGAGCAAAAGGGGTATGGGATGCTTCTGTGAGCAGATGGGCTGCTTGCCTTGTGGAGAGGGCTGCAGGAGGGAGACCTTCTCACCCACACCCCCACCCCATCAACTGTGGGGCACTGCAGGGCAGCAAGAGGCCGCGGGAGCAAAGAGAGGACTCTGAGGGGTGAGGGAACTGCCCCACAGCAGGGCGGTGGGCATGACATTTGTGTGCATCTCATTGCTAGTCCATGAGCAAGATGAGAGCTCTTTTTGTTCTGTGGCTTCAGGTTCTCTAAAAAAACACCTCCTTCCCAGCCGCAGCCCCCTCCAAGTAGCACCTGGTGTCTCTCATTCACGCTGAGGCACTGGGGGGTGCAACAGGAGCTGAATGGAGACAGGGAAATTGGACTTTAAACAAACCATCCTCACTGTCCGCATTGGAAAGTGAGAGGGAAAGGTTAGCATTTCCAAATGTGAGTGTGGCTCTCCTAGGCTAGCACAGGCGAGGAGATTGTAATCCTAATAATGATGCTACTGGAGTTTAGTTCCCACCTCATGTGGGTGTTGTGAGGGTTTCACTAGTTAGAGCAGGACTGAGCTCTTGGAGGAGGCCCCGGGGGCTGTGTTGTGATAGCTTGGAATTGTTGGTTTTATTATTCACATCATTGTTTGAAAGTTGGTCCCTGGTATGGGAGCCGGCACCTGTCCTTTATGAAACAGGTGCTTCGGATGGTAGAGCCCTGAGCTGGAAGGTAACTGAGGTCTCTCTTGTGTCCTCTGGGAGTAGGATTCTCATCAGCTTCATCCCCTAGTCCTGCCGCCAGCAGGTTCGTAAGCTGTAGGCAGCACAGCCACTCTCATCTGAAATTCTACCACCAGTCTGCCAAACTGGGCACTCCGTAATCTAGCAGAGACCCTGAGCTGGGACTAGGTCTGCACCCGGGTTGACAAGGCACTGAGTGAGAGAGCAAGATCTGTTTCCCACTGGGGTTCTTCAACTAGGATGTGAACTCAGCCTCACAGGGACTGAAAAGGCCACGAATGCGTAAATGCGGTGAGTTGGAACTGTCACCCTTGAGATGATTTTTCTTAATTCTTGACATGGGAAGGCCCACAAGAGCATTAATTCAGGATTTTGTGAGTCATGGCACACTTCTGCTTTCATTACTAAGTATATTTTTAGGCAAAGAAGAATGTAGCTTTGATCAAAAGGTCACCACCAGCCACACAGCTATGTGAATCTCCTCTTTATGCCTTTGGTATGCAAGAGCCTTGTAGACATGGGACAGGTTGGGTGTGGAGCTCCAGTAGTCATGACCTGACAGAGCGGTTTCTGCTGTGCATGTGGGTGTGGACTTTGCGTGTGTGTCCCTGTGGGTGTGTAAGTGTGGTTTCTGGCTGAAATTCTCCAGGGCCTCTCCTCTGGAACCCCCTTCCCTCGCTGCCCTACCTGTATCCTTCCAAAGGAAACTTGCTTTTCCCAGCAGCCCAGAGAGAATTAAGTTCTACAGTGGGCTGAGCTCTGCCAGGGCTGGTGGACACACCCCGCTGGGTTAGGGCCAGGCAGGATTCCCTTCTGCCTGTGGTGCTGTGTGGTTTAGCACAGGTCTCCTGAGCTCTCTGCGTCTTGGGTTCCTCATGGTGACGTGTGGATAATAAACTCCACCTGCCCATACCTAAACTGGGCCCATAAAAGATGTTCCTAAACTCTACAGAGGATGAGGAGATTAGAATAGGAAATAGGTGAGCTGCTGGATGGAGGGTAAGCAGGGAAGAAAGGGCAGGGATACTTCTGGGGCAAACTGGCATGAACCTATTCTACTGGTGTCCCCCAAGAAAAAGCAGGGAGGTGGACATGCCTCTGCTTTCAAGGGGCCTAGACTCATCAGCATGTCTCCACCTCTGTCCACAGACTTGAGCGTACTTTAAAAGATGACACTTACAACGTCCTCAGTGTCACACATGTCCTTTGTGATGCTTGGCTCTTTTCAGTGGGCTCCGTGGGGGCCCCTGCAACCACAGTTCTGGACGAGTCACGATGACTGTCTGCACAGTCATTTAATACAGTGGCACAAACAAGTCAGAATCAGTGAAATGGCTTTAGAAGTATTTTTTAGACTATGTGGTCATCCTTTCAGTAATTTTTGAAAACCTATCTGCTATTCTAACCCTGTTCTAGACCCTGGGATACAAGTAGTAAACAATAGTAAGGAAAAGCTGGTCCTTGCAGAGCAGAAAGTCTGGCGGAAATGATAGATAGAAAAAAAATAAGTAAAGCACGAATTATACAGTGATATTTAGACTGAGACTGGGAGTCTAGAGCTTTCTTTTTTGTCACTGTCCCTGTATTTTGGACACCCCTCTACCTGTTGGTGATGACCACCCTGGGCTGTGTCTGTAGACACAGCGTAGAACTCAGGGGCTACTCGGTAGGTGAGGACAGGTATGTGAAAGAAAAAGGATCAGGTGAGTTTGTTGTGTGCTGCAGAGGACCCTCCTGGCCTGGGGTTGGCCTGCAGTGGCGGTGTGGCTGTCTCCCTGTTCCTGCCCTCCCTGTGGGGTCAGAGAGGTCAAACAAGCAGAGGGTCAAGCTGGCTTGCAAGAGCTTGTCCCAGGCCTCGGTGTCACGGTCAGTGCCCAGGATGCTCTGCAGCCAGCAGGGCATCTCTACGTCCTTTGCCACTGCCCTTGACTCCTCAGTAGGCCCAGGATGGCTCGAATGAGAGCAGGTTTCTGTTGGGGGCCTGTGTGCTCACTTTCCGGTGTTTTATTTTAGAACGATCTATGACTTCTATCCTATTCAGGTCAGCTTAATAAGAAATCACATCTCTGTAGGGTCTGCACAGATGAGATTTTTGTTGGGTTGTTGTTTTTTTTTTAAACATGATAGATGTAGCTGAAAACAGACAGAACTTAACCCTTTGAACATAACCACGAGCTTGATGAAGCTCAAAAACACACAGGATTTCCTTTTCCTGCAGACACACACTGCTTGGGTCACCACAGAGAGTGCCACTTTATCTCATTCACAAAGGTCAGACCCTCTGCTGACAGTGATGCTACACGTTATACGGTAAAACACTGGAGTCCCCAAAAGCCAAATGGGACAAGATGGGTCCTATGATGGTGAAGATACAGAGAGAGGGAGGGACTCTGTACTCGGGCCTCCCTCCCTCTGGGGGGTCTCACACACCGATGATAATGACTTTGAACCTGAAAGCTGTGGCACTTCCTTGGAGAACATGGCATTATCTAGCCGTGCATTCTTGCACCACATGCTGCCCAAGATGAGAGGGTTGGGTATGAGAAAGTCAAGAAACCCTTCCTAGCTGGCACACTGTGGGTTACTTCTCGAAGTTTCAAGCAAAGCCCATCCTGAACATGCCACCAATCTCAGGTATAAAACACTCCTCACACTTTCTGAAAATAGCAAGCCTTTCCAGAATTTCTGCCTTAAATAAAACAATAAAGAATTTAGGTTTTATATTTAGGTTTGTCTTGGAATTAAACATGATGATACCAAGATCTTCTTTGTAATCATACTTCATGCTGTAGCGGAAGAAGAGCAGAAAAAAAAAATTCGCAAGGCCCTTTCACAGACTGGGAAAACAAGTACACAGCAGAGGAAGTGCTTCCTTTCCAGGTACTTCCTAGTTCCGGGGTGGCAGACTTCTTCAAAGGGCCAGATGGAAAACATTTTAGGGTTTCAAGGCTGGAGGTTTCTACCACAACTACTCAACTTTGCTGTAGTACCTCAGGAGAAGCCATAGATGATCTGCTAATAAATAAGTATGGCTGGTCTCAATAAAATAACATTTATATATGTAGGCAACCAGCTTACAGGTTCTACCAACATGAGAGCTAATTCCTAGACTTTGTGATCACCTACACTTAAATGATAGAACACTTTTTCAAAGGTGTTTGTGCTTTGAAGATGAATTTGTACTTGGGGAAAGAGCATATAAGATGCTGCAAGTAGCTGTTCCAGGAGGCAAGGAATGCTTAAAAATGCCAGATAAAAAATGTAAAGAAAAAAAAACAAAAAAAAACCACCTCCTTTAAAAACGCTTTTACTAAGCTGACAGATGAAGTGAGATGCAGTGGTAAGAAAATATTACTCCAGGGATGTAGATATAAACTGAAGCTGATGGTGCCCTGGGGCTATGCACTAATCCCAGCAGGCCCCCAGCTTCCAGTTTTACCAGGCCGCATGTTTGTGTGTGCATGCAAAACTTGGGGCCAACACAAGGTGGTGATTTGGATTGAAAATTGGCTGTGAAGCTGGGGCCTGGCAGGATGACACTCTCAGTGAAAAATAGAGCCAGAATGAAAGATGGGAATGATAAAGAAATTTCCTGTCCTGACTTTGGATTTGATGGAAGACCTAGCAAACCTAAAAGGAGTCTGGGAAAAAATTTTCCATATCTGTATGTTCCAGGATTCCAAAGCTGAAAATTTAAGTTATACTGAGTTGAGAATAGGCTCATCCCTGGGAACCAGTCTAAAATCTTTTCTGGGGAAAACATAGATTTCCCAAGATTATTTTATAAAGAACATGAGCTTATAATGTAATCTATATAGAATACAACATAATGAACAGGTAACATAATGAACATAATGAACAGGTCAGCAGAAATAATAAACAATGATATCAGACCTGCAAAAGCTGTAGATCTTATTAGATGCACAAAATAAAATATGCTTAATATACTTAACTAAGCAAAAGAAGGTATCAAAAGAACAACCAAGGAAGAAGAGGCTATCAGAAATGACAAGAACATGAAGAAGAACAAGGATAACTTTTACAAATAACATTCTACCTTATTTATTTATTTATTTTTTGTACCGGTAATTGAACTCCGGATATTGCACTTGCCAGGTAGGTGCTTGTGCCTCTGAGCTATATCCCCTGGCCCCATTTTATATGTGTATCTACAGGATAGCTAACATAGTTGTACTACTGACTTATATCACTTTATTGAAAGGAACAGTTAATGATTAATTACTTGATCAATCTTGCATGTCTATATTTGTTTTCCTGAGTAACCACTTTGAAGTTATCAATATGTAATACAGCAACCATTGTTAATTCCCTGTCACCCTGTCTGTAATTCAGTATTGTTTGTATTGTTCTTGTGCTATTTTGTAAATAGATGTCTGTTTGTTAATATGTTTTCATTCTTTTATTTTTAAAATAAAAATACTTTTACAGATAAACACATAATAATTAAAAGCACAACTCAAAAGACAGATTAAACAGAGTAGAAATAGCTGGAGCGACACAGTAAATAAGAACCCCTATCTAGATAAATTATGCATAAAACATTACGTGGAGACAAAGTGATGGAAAATGTATGAACGTGGTTAGGAAGCATATAGGAGTCAGAGATATTAACATGGGTTTAATTGGTATTCTAGAAATAGTAAATACAGAGAAATAAGCAAAGGAAATACTGCCTGAGAATGCTTCAGGATTGATGACAGACAGAGATTCCGAGCAAGAAGTCCCATCAAACTCAGAGAATGAATAAGAACGCCATATCCAACCCCACTGTACTGACAGAAGATCAGAGTCCCAGAGTCATGGGCTTCCTATCACAGGTTTCTCAGTCAACACACTTCAAGCCAGAAGTCCGTGGAACAGTGTCTTTGAGATGTACAGGGACAAAGAACTTAACCTGGACTTCTTTACTTAGAGAAACTGTCTTTTGAGAAAGAAACATGAAGACACTTGGAGTGAAACTGACAATATTTATTACCAACAATCTCTGCCTCCCAGAAAACAGAAACCTATTCTCTAGGACTAGGGGAAATCGTCTCAGAATGACAGGATGTGTTGCAGCAGAAATAAACAGAGAAATTGGTCAACGTGTGAACAGACTTACATGCGTGTTAAAAACAGTCACAACAGTGGCTGATTTGTGGGAAGAGAGAACTCAAACCTTCCATGCACTGGTGAGAGGAGGGATGTTAGGGCCGGCTCCACTGTGGCATACTTGATAAATCACGTGGGTGGTAAAGTGTTCGTTCAGTGAGTTTTGACATATGTGAATATCCATGGATCCACTGCCACAGTGAAGATGATGAGCACGTGCATCACCCCCAAAAGACTTCTTATGCCCTTCTGTAATCCCTTTCTCTCACCCTACTATTCTCCTATCCCCAGGCAATCATTGATCTGCTTTCTGTAAGTATGGGTACTCTGCATTTTCTGGAGATTTGTAAAAATGGAATCATCAGTAAATACTCTTTGCTGTCTAGCTTCTTTCATTCAGCTGAAGTATTTTGAGGTCCATGCATGTATCACTAGTTTACTCTTTATTATTGTGGAGTCGTATTCCATTTTGCGTGGACATACCACTGCTTTTTAAAGCCCCATGTACCTGTTGCTGGGCACTGATTGTTTTCTAGTTGGGAACTGTTACAAATAAAGCTATGACAAGCCTTTGTGTACAAGCCTTTTTAAATGGCCCTCTGCTATCTGTTGTCTCAGATAGATAAGAACAGAATGACCAGATTATATAGTACTGTATGCTTCACATATAATAAACCAGCCACACTGTTTTCTGAAGAGGTTTACGGCATTCCTTTCCCAGCAGTTGTGTAGAGGAGTTCATGGTGCACCACACCCTCATCGATCCTTGCAATGCTGTTGTTTTAATTTTATCTACTCCAGTAGTATGTAGTGTTACTCTTTGTGTGTTTCACTGCTTTTCCCTAATGACAAATCGTGTTGAGCATCTTTGTGTGTACTTGTTTGCCGTCCATCTATTTATATTTAGCAAATTGTTTAAATCTTTCACCCACCTAAACAAATTGGCTTGCTTCCGTATTGGTGAGTTTTGAGAGTTCTCAGAATATTTGTGAATGCAAATCATTTACCAGATATTTCTTTTATAAAGACTTTCAGTGTGTGGCTTATTTTTTTGTTCTTTTAACAGTGCTTTTCGGGGCTGGGGATTTAGCTCAGCGGCAAAAGCGCCTGCCTGGCGAGTGCAAGGTCGTGAGTTTGGTTCCTGGTACCGGAGAAAAACCAAAAAACCAAAAAAAACCCAGTGTTTTTCAAAGAGCAGAAGTTCTCAATTTTCATGAAGTCCAGTGTATTGATTTTTTCTTTTTTTGGGGGGGGGATCAAACTTTTGGTGTTATATCTAAGACATCTCTTGCTAACCCAAGTTTGTAAGTATTTTGTATTTTCCCCCAGCATTTTACAGCTCTTTTCTGCCTCTGGACCTGTGTACATGCAATCCATGCTCTTGAATGCTGTGCTGTCACAGTTCATATGACATCTCTTCTTCTAGTACCCTGTTGCCTTTCCTGACCCCTTATAACTAAAGTATACCACCCAGCCTTCTGTTTCCATTGTAATGCTATACTTTTTATATTTTACAGTGGTTTCCATCTGCATCTTATCTGTTTGTTACTATGCACATTGTCTTCCTTCTCAGAGACTTTGGTCCCCCTCCACTGTTTCCTCAGCACTAGGAAGTACGTGGCACATGGAAGCCTCACAAATAATACTGCTGATTGAGTAAGTGATTGAATGGTAAAGCTTGTATCTTTCTCCAGTGAGGCAAAAGGTAGAAAAACTTACCTAAAAGCTTTCATGTCTCAATTCTGGCCCATGTTGAACATTTCTCTGCTAATAGGCCTCTGCATTTTTATTTCTTTGAGAAGGACACTCCTACCCCTGGAGACTCCCAGCTCCCAGTTCTACCTTTTTGCCTGGAGCTTGGTGTTGTCCTGTCAGATAGGGAAGTGAAGTTACTCATTAGCTCGGGTCTTCCTTAGTAGTGTCCTGATGTGGTCCTGGGCAGGTTGAGAATCCTGTGAACCTTTTTCTATAAAACATTTCAACTTCATTAGAGTATTAAGATTTATAACTCTTTAAACATTTGTTTGTTGTTTTAAAATTTAAAAAGTCAACATATACTAATAATATTGAAGAAAATTTCAACTTCAGCAATATTTACTTAAGGTCTGAGCTATCATATTCTTCTCTTGGATTTCATCCCAGCTCATGGAAGACTTCTGACCTGGCATTCTCCCCATCTATGAGGAAGGGTAAGGGAATTGCCCAACGCTGGTCATTCTATGGAAGTAATGTAGTTCATTTACAGTCACAGTCATTTAGAAGCAGGTAGAAAATCCCTGGCTATACCTGCCCAAAATGTAAGGCCTTATCCAAGGCAGGCTGCTGGAGTCCCAGTGGCTGAACATGTAGGATTTAGGTGAAAGTGACCATGGTCATCATGCAATCTGGAATTTCCACATTGTGTGTCACAGAAGGCTAGAAATTATACTCTGCAATGAAATGAGTTTGAACCCCAAGTAATTTAGGAAGACTCTTGCTCAAATATATTCCTCTGCTGCAGTGATCAGAGCTGACAACATGCTGTCAACTGTACCTGAGGACTCTCATGAAGATAACTGGTGTGCGCAGTGTGTCCCCAAATTATTTGACAACTGTATTTGTTGAGTGTCTTCGGGTGTGGAGCTCCTTCAGGACTGTCTGGGCTTCACTGACTTGGGTTTAGAGAATCACCTAGAAAAATGATTCAGAATATCTGCTTTTAACACTCTTTCAGTACGGAATTAGACTTTAGAGCTGATTGTTTCTGATTGCTATCACAGCTTGTGATGCTTTTTAAGACCACCTCACTGGCATTTGGCAAATGTTCACTGTTTGATTTTCCAGAGCAGAGATCAAATCTGGCCTACGGCCTGTTTTTACAAATAAAGATTTACCGGAACACAACTATCCGCATTGTGTGTGCTGTTTTTGTACCACGGCAGAGCTGAGTAATTGTGTGACAAACTATGTGACAAAGCCAAATGTATTAAATGCTTCTTAAAAAAAAAGTGTCCCAAACCCTGCTGCAACCATGAGATGGGTCTGGACTCAGAACCCAGATTATCTCACATCTCCAAAGCCGAGGGCAGAGCGATTGTGGCAAGAGAGAGCACAGGTATGTTGGGAAGCGGCTAAATCTCTTTCCTAGCATGATTTGGGGACCAGCATGGGCCCCGTGAAGTGAAGCTCCCATGAAGAAGGGACAGTTACCTGGGGCACGGGAGTGAAATGCACACTTTCCTGATTCTCATAGTTTTCTCTGAAGGCATTTTGTGTTTATGGATGAGTACTATTTCTAGTTTGATCTTAGTAGTTTTACTATAATTATTTCAGTAACTTTCTGATTTTCAGTATTTATCAAAATTATTAATTCTACTCTTTTCTTACCCTAAATTTGTCCCATAGAAATGCACCTAAAGATATACTCTTCTCTTTGTACAAGAGAAAGATGTATATTAAAGGATGGCATTATTTTTCTTTTTTTTGTTGTTGTTTTGTTTTGCTCTTTTTGAGACAGGGTCTCACTATGCCCTTCAGGTTGGCCTTGAGCTCACTTTGTAGCCCAGGCTGGCCTCGAACTCATAACAATCCTCCTGCCTCACTCTCCCAAATGTCGGGATTACAGACATGTACCACCACTCCTGATTCATTAACACTGAAACATACTATAAACACTTAAATAACTATGATGTGTGATATAAAAATAATGGTGATTGCTTAAATTTTTAAACAATTATTACAGAAAAAGTACTCCTTAAAATAATCATCCTCAAAATAATCCCCCTTGCCTTGAACACATTTATCTTATCTTTCTTGTTACTTTTTGAAGTAGTTCTGGGAGTCCTCTTTCATGTCTTTAGTTGTATTGTCATGGCTGCCTCGATGTCCCAAATTGATTAAAAACATTTACCTTTCATGGTCCTTTAGATCTGGGTAAAGAGCCAGAAGCTTCCAGGTGCCAGATCTGGTGAAAAAGGTAGATGAGGATACACCATAATAGTTTCACAAGCTTGCTTTTCTGTTAGATGGCACTCAGCAGCAGCATTCACTGCACTTTTGATCACACCTTATAAAGACACTCAGGAAATGGGACTTGCAGAACTGCTTCAGAAAGTGACAAGAATGATGACCGTATTAGAAGTAAGAGAGAATATTTTGAGGGGGATACTAGGCAATATATCTTTCATTGTAATACATTTTTAAACTTTAAACATTTACCATATATTGTGGTTATACTGTCTATGAGGGATGATTTGTTAAATAAAAATAATTAACTCAGATAATGAAATATTATGTGAGTCTTTCAAACAATAAGGCAGGATGATAACTGAAGGGGGTGTCAAAATTTTATCTCTGCCATCTTAGATTTCTTGTCTGGGCCTGAAAATGACACTGATTAGTAGTAGGAAAGCATATACATTTACGTGTTTTACATAACAGGAGAGCCCTTATAAGGAAATGAAGACTCAAAGAAATGACAAAATTCAATGTTTTTACATTAGTTTGAACAAAGAGAGGCAATTGTGAAAAGTGAACTAAAGTATGTGGGTGAAAAGTTAAGAATTATTTCAGTGAGGCCTGTGTGCTCCTGTTGAATAATGTTCCTTTCTTTTGGTACAGGGAGGGCATCTTTCAAATGGGAGTTTGTATCTCTTATTCTGAGGAAGAAAAGAGTGGATTAGAATGCCCTTGTTGCATCTGATGTTTTTCAAGTGCCTTTCACTCAAAATACTATTTTTACCAAAGTGACATATTTTGAGGTGGCATAGTCCGCCGTCTTTCAGCACGGTTATAGAAAGAGGTCTGAGAGGTGTTATTAAATGAAAAAGGGTATAGGATGGTATGGATTACCTGTGTGAACAAAAGGACAGATGGCTGCATATGTGTGCACACCCCCATGCATACACAGAAGGACACATGTGCTATGAAAGTTTGTCACCCGCAATTTGTGTGGGTTGACAGGGATGGAAAGGAGGGTATCTAATTTTTTTTTACCTAGTTTTAAACCGCATACATATGTTACTTCACTATTCCAAACTGGTTTTACATTTTTAACCACGCATCAGCCACGTTGGACAAGTGTTTTCTCTGATGGCATTTACCTGTAGTTCTCAGCATCGTTCTCCACCAACCTGCACTTCCCTCCCAAGATCCTTCTGAAGGCCAAATGTCAGCATTTGAGTAGAATTAGTGTTGCTGAAAAACTGACTTTGATACCATCCTGGATTAGTCTTCCCTTTGGTGGCCCCAGTTACCACTCTGCACAGCTGGTATTTATTGAGCCCCTACTGAGAGGCAGGCCTGTTTCTTGAAACCAGGTTTTGGCTAATGTATTTTTTACACTGTTTCTGGAATCCACCAGTTACTGTGCTGGCTTTCCCTCTGACATGTCCACACAGGGCTGCCAGGGCACTGCCCCAAACTCTTTCAGTGTCTCCTGACTCACAGTCCTGAGAATAATGTTTTGAGAGATCTGTGGGAGGCAATGTGACATGTGCTGGCGCAATGTTCAGGTGGCATGGTGTTCGCGGGTGCCGCTGTCCATGTCTATGCAGATGGCCTCCCTCTGTCTATTAAAGATGATCTGAGGGTGGGTGAGCTTGGATCCAAAAGAGAAATGGTTGAATTTGTTAGCATGTCCTGAATTTTCGGATCTCCTTGTTTGAGGAGTAGAAATTGGCTTCTTTAAAAATATATATCATAATGCTTTTTACAGGAGTGATTCACTCTACACGACAGGGCACTGGCTTTCAGTTTATCTGTTTCCTTTGATCATGACCCCACCTTTCCATGAAAAAGGAGAGCAAAAGCAACCCCAGCCCTGGACCTCAGCCCACCTCATGCAGATACCTACATGTCCAACTGCTCAGGATTACCCAAGCACCAAAAGCCATTTGCAGTATTGCAACTTGTGGAATTAATTTACTTTAAAAAGTGTGTGTTGCTTTTCTAGGTTAGCACAAAATGTAGCATTGGTCATTTAGATAATAGCCAGGGTTTGTTCTTTGTTTTTCTTTTTTTAAATAAAAGGTGGAAAACATTAACAGACAGACAACATTTTACAA